>NC_134700.1:6077500-6377500 GCF_043290135.1 Rhipicephalus microplus | reverse complement strand
GGTCACATTGAATTCTTGAAATCTGAGGCTCCACCATGCGAGATAACCCGAAGGGTTTTTCAAGTTAGCTAGCCAACACAAGGTATGGTGGTCGCTCGCAACTTTGAGAGGCCTGCCGTAGAGGTAGGGCAAAACTTCAATGTAGCCCAGATGATGGCAAGACCACTACCTCCTCTATAATCTTACGACCTGTTCCTAGGCGCCAGCCCTACGAAGACGTATGGAGCGTAAACTTGGAGCATAGGGAGCATGAATGCCGCCACGACTTACCTTCATTGGAGACCCACGATCATTGTAATGCACTCAAGTGCGTGTGTTCCTTTCGTGTTGTTTTCTTTTTGTTTCTAATGTGTGTATCAAGTCATTTACAGATTAAACATCTCGAAGCAACTTTCTAGCTGTGAAAAGCCCCATAGTGGTTGGCTCCGGGATGTTCACTACCAAACCTCAATATCTGCGTGAGCGCTTTTGCGTCTCCATCTAAGCGCATGCGGCCAAAGAGGAACTATATGCAATACTATCCTGGGTGTCTCAAACACCCTGGATAGACGAACTGCTCGTGTTGTTCAACTCTTTTCTTGAAATCATCGTTTTATCATTGTACTGGTTGTCACAATCGTGGTAACCAATGGCGTAAACATGACTGAAAAATTTCTCTCCGTCTTTTCCCCGTCATGACCGGGAAAGTTCCCCCTGTCTTATCAGGAAAATTTCCGCTCGGAAACTTGTCTTTCATGTCAACCAAGGTATTTCTTAGCTTCCATGTCAGTGCATATGCTAATTTGACATCTGTTGCTTTATATCACTAAGCATATCTGACCACCACAACATTATTCACGTAAGTAAATTTGTGCATGTTTGTCTTGGCAATGATTTCGGCCGACTGGAAGGCCTTCTGGTTAGGCTATAAATGCCATCAGAAGCGGCTTGTCAGGCTGTGTCATGACTTCATTGTTATTATTATTACTAATATTATTATTGGTGATGCTATTACAAACGTTCTTGGCTATGCACTTATTGCCGGTAGCTCATGTTTCAACTGTAGCATTGGGTCACTGTAGCTAAATTTCTCACTTCAGTTTTATGAGCTTATGTTTTAAATCTGTGATTATTTTTTAGCCTCACAAACACAGAAGAGTACTTAAATGAAGGTAACGTGCCGGCATCCATGATTCATCTATGGAATTGAGGAAGCTGTTTCGACCTAACAGATTCCTTGTTGCCACCACATATTTTTAAAACATCGGCTCTTTAAGCGTCACTCCCAGTTTTCATTGGAGGTGTGTGAGGACTTTCCTCGTGCTCCAAGGGTCAGAGCCCATAGAAATTATGTGCTTGTCATGAAAAAGAAGAGAAAATTTCGCAGCAAATCTTCGTACTTGTGACATTGTCGTTAGTCGCTGTCAAGGCAGCGTGCACTTATGATACGTGAGCAGTAGTTATTCTTTGTTTTTCTTGCTGAAAAGTATATTTTAGAGGTGTGGAAATTAGGCGGGGATGTAAATCAATAATGAATACAGCATTCCTGGTCAATCTAATCCAATACAGTCCACATCGTAAGCAGCCTGGGCTGTAGCCTTTACTGTGAACTCGAATATACTCCAGTGGCGGAACCAACCAGGCTCTGGCGTTTTCCTTTTTGACACATGTCACGAGATTGTGCAACTTCTGTGCTTTGAAGCAGTTTTGACCGGTTTGACGAACTACCACGAGCTCCTTCAAACTTTCAGCTGTGGTTAATTTTAACTCGTTAGTTTGCTTCCAAGTTTTTCAAACATCAAACAGTCAATTTGCTCACCGCGTGGCTCAAAAGTTTTATTTTGGCCAAATGTACCACTTTCTTCATACTTACGGCATACACTCGGAACATTCTGAGCATGTATGGTAAATAAGTTGACTTAACCTTATTTTTCATTTTTTTGCCTCTCGAGGGTTTCTGTGCACAGAGTTTTGCAATGAGACGAGACAGTTACGAAATTTGCTTATAATAATCATAGAAAATCTGGAAATGTCAAGGAATTTGGAAAGATCAAAGTGGTAGACAGCCTGGTTTGGCGAGACTGTACAATCTTGTAAAAACTTAACATCTGGAACAGAGTTTGTGCCACACAAATCAAGATGAAATACGGTATGAACAACGCATGCGATGGCCTGTTCAAGTTTTAATGGCCTGCCCATTACCCTTCAAACATATATCCTTATCATACTGTCCACGAATAACGATAGAAAGGAGCAATTGTGCAGTCATGTGGCCGCTTTTGAGTCTATTGAACGACTGATGGAAGCATGCGACAAAATTAGCGGATTAGTGCAACATTGTTATTTCTTGCACCTAGATATATCTCAGTCTATTGCAGTTATGGCCACTGTTCGATCGTCGTACATCTCGCACCGGCAATGCAACCATATTTTTATCACTGGAGCAGCGCTATGAAAAGAAATATGATCGAGACAATAGCTCTTGCGTGCTGTATTTTTCTAATGGGAATAATGTTTTCAAGAAACTCAAGTATCATTTACAGTCTGCCTTCTTGCTAGCTGAATAATTTGCACAGCCCCATATGGTACTTGCCACCAATAATTGATGTCCTGATGCTGCCCATTATTCCAGTCACATCAGACGTGTTATGCATGTGTTATGAATAATTGCGAATAATTGTGTAAACAGGGGTCGCAAGCCGACATTTCGACTAGTGAATTAGTCATAACTGTAAGTCTGTGTAAGTTGGAATACCTTTGTGATCCAGGAGTGATCAGCAATGTCACCCATGATTTACAGCTCTCACCCAATTTTGCTTCTTGGATGTGTTCTCTGTGCAGCACGCAACCAGATGCAGCACCTGCAGCTTTCAAGCTTTGGCTCCTAGCTGATGCCTGCCCCGAGAACTCGACGATTGTGCGTCGCTCCTTTTAGTGCTTTAGCGTGTATTGGTTCTTAGCTTGCAAAAGTTTTAGCCTGGTCTGTTTGATTGTTAGTTCTCATTAATGATTTCCCGATCTTTTCTGTAATTCACGTGACAGTGCATCACGTGACTACGTGCCCATGTCATTCGTCTGCACGAACATAAATTTCCGTTCCACACATAGGTGGTTCCAGCTTACAACCTAGCTTATAATGTCACTTCGACAATGTGCTCAGTTTTGCCTGCGGAGCACTCCAAGGACCCAACTAGTCATCCACCTGACATTTTATGGTCACGTAGGTTTCAGTACAGTCTAAGGCTAACAATGCTCAAAAGCAGTGCAAAAAATAAACTGACTGGGTCTAAAATAATAACGTTACGAAGTTGTGACGGTGAAGAAGGCTGCAGCAAAACTGGAAAATACAGACCGCTTTTTTTTTAGCAAACTTGTGCCTGAAAAATGATAACTCACTATACAAGCGATGTACACTGATAGTGATAAAAACAGTCATCGAATGTATTCTGATCGTTGGTGAAACTTTTGTATACCTCAGTCATCGATCTTTCCAACATTATGCTGGTGCTCACGTAAGTCCTCAAGTAAGCTTGGGTCCTGTGCGTAATACTGACAGAAGTACGATCACAATAGCACTTTGACTTGGGCGAGTTGGTACATAGATAGGTTTGAGCGCGAATCAGACGGAGACAAAGAATACACACAGACGAGCGCAGTGTGTCTGCCTTGTCTTCGTCTAATTCGCGCTGAAGCCTAACCAAGTACGATCGCAAACTATTGCGGAGATTTTCAAACATTGCAGCATGGTCTTAGCTGAGCACTGCTAGCATCCAAGCTTTGCTAAACCAAATACACCAAAATAAACCAGTAAACACGCGGTATGGTGCCCTCCCCCTCCCCTTTAAAAGCAATCGCCCCGATGCTTAAAACATAAAACGAAAACTCTAAATTTGATTTCATTATGAAATAGCAGTAATAAAGCTAGCAAGAGCTACACTCCTATGCTTTTTTAACGCACACCGAGCAGCCCAAAGCACACAACAGGAACAACTTCAGGTGGTGCTCTGAGCTGCTGAGAGTTCCAAGTGCCATCCGACCCAACATCATAGTCTAGAGCGCCAATACATCAAAGTACCTTGTATGACCCAAGGTATCACTGAAGAAAATTTTTCACTGACACCACGTGAGCTTGTCAGTGTCCACATGCGGACACGGTCACCAGGCATTTTACATGACCTTGGGAAAGTTGTAAGGACAGCTATTGGTCCTTTTCTGGCTCTGGATGCACAGACAGGTGAGTTATCTAGCTTCTGCATGCTGACCGTAGACTGCCACATCAAGCTTTTCTTCATCAGTGACATTGGGTAGCAAAGTGTCGAGCGTGATTATTTATTTATTATTTATTTACATTTCACCTACATCGCCATGAGACATTACTTAGGAGAGGTACACATAATAGTTTGACTATATAGTTTTCAATCGAAACAATAGATACAACAAATAAAACAGCACTCAAAATACTTTAAGAGAAGAAAAAAAAACACACGAATATTGGTAAACGAAAACAACGTCACAGTCATGCATTTGTAAACACCCACACGCTTCGAAACAGCAAACCATCCTTAGTGGCAGTGATATTGTTGGAGTTGTTACAAGAAAGAAAAAAAAGGATTCATTATCAGTTTCATTGACGAGATCATCCAGTAGACGGTTCCATTCCTGTATTGTTTTTACGAAAAAAGAACTACCGAAAGAGTGGGTTTTGTAGCGGTATTTTAATATTTTTCATGAATGGTCTTGATGACTAGAGACGTACGTTGGCGTGAACAGATAATCAAGAGGGTTAATGGCATTTCTATTACAATTTATACAATGAAGAAACTTATGCCTCAGTTTCTGCCTCCTTACCATCAGTGTCTCCCATTTCAATGCTCGTTTCATTTCTGTGATGCTTGCAAAGGAATTATAGTTGTTGCTAACAAATCCGGCTGCTTGGTTTTGAACTTTTTCCAGTGCGTCAATCAAGTATTGCTGATGGGGATCCCAGATTACGCTAGCATAATCTAGAATAGGTCTTGCATACACGAGATAAAGGGTTTGTTTCACGGTCTGCGAAGCTTGCCTAAAATTTCTGCGTATGAAGTATAGCATCCGGCCTGCCTTGGTCACAGTTATGTCAATGTGTTTATTCCACTTGAAATTGTCGGAAAAATAGACGCCCAGATACTTATAATAGGATTCATTGCTAATTATTGAATTATTTATTTCGTATGTTGTGTTTAGTTTACTAATCCGGTTGATGAATGATACACAGCAACATTTACGGATGTTTAGACTCAATTTCCATTTTTGGCACCACGTTGATATTCGGTACAGATCATGCTGCAGAATTTCAGCATCCTTGTGCGATTTAATCACCCTAAACACTACACAATCATCTGCGAATAACTTAATGGGAGAGGTAATACCATCAACTATGCTATTAATATAAACACTATAATCAATCAATCAGTTTATTATTCTTAACAAAAATGAAGTACAATGTGTAATGTTTATACAGTTGGGACCCCAGAAGTCAGCACAAATTGTGGAAGGCGTTCCTATGACAAATAATGTTATTTAAATCGGTCTACAAGGATTCTATGTATAGGTGTATACAGAACAAGACAAACCATTATACAGTGTGTAAAACAAAACTTTAAACTATGCGATATGTAGGAAAATATAAAGAAGAAAAAATTCATGTAAAAGTAGTTGAATGGGATAGCGAAATCCGGCCCCTAGTGTGCCCTTCAGCCGCTAAGTGCATACTTATTAATATGTTTTGTTACACACACAAACGCGCGCAAGTGCGACGTTTCTATAGTAATGCAGTGACTGTGCAGTGCGGCCACTTCGCTCTGCTAGAACGGCGTTCTGCTGTAGCCGAGACACGTTTTTCACAATCTCTAACAGATGGCACACACACGCATGCACGCACGAATGGTACATAAAGGTTTTTGATCTAAAGCAAGATTGGCATGGCCTCCAAGATACACGCCGCGCACTTGCAATCTCAGAGGCCATAAAAAGTCTCGCAATGCCTCACAGATTGCAGCGCATTATTTAACGTTTGTTGTTTGCTTGATCAACGCCTCTGGAAAGGCATGATACGTTTTTCGCTAGGTGGACATAGTTGTCTATATTTAGAGCTGTGTGAAAGTTCCTGTGTGTTTTTAGGGGTGATGGCTGCACTATCTGAGCCTTTTTCGATGTAGTTTGATGGCCTCCCAAATGCGCCTACAAATCGCCAAAAGGGTTTTCATCGTGACACCTGTACATGGCATTTATCTAGTGTTTTTCCCGAAGCAGCTGCAAGTAACATTGTGGCTTTGTAGTAGGACACCTGCTTGCCACAATGAAACAAAGAATTTTATTCTTTATTTTATTTGCTTTTTTCTTGATTTTTCGCTCACAACCAGCGGTGCAAACGGCGGAATTTTTGCGACAGGAGCTCTCTAATGGTATCGCGTTAAAACATCCTATACGAACGCATATGTGAAACAAAAGAAATCGTTATACAGTGAGTAAAAAGAAACTATGCACAGCTCTAAAGAAAATTAAAAGACAGAATGGTGAATGATACATAAAACACGAATAAAATGAAGTTGCTTTTTTTAGAAAGTACTGGCCCAGTGAGTTAGATAGATGCTCAATGGATGATGAAGTGATTTCTGTAGGAAAGGTAGACTCAAGACTAACTGCAGTATTTATAAAAGAAAATGCCCCATAGTTTGGGCAAGCACGTGAAATTGCAAACATTGTTAACTAAGAGGAATGTATTGGATAATGCAGCGGTAAAATTGGATTATGCAGCGGTAAAATATTTAGTAAGGGATAAGCAAATGGTATAAATTCAATACGCTGGGAAAAACAAATTATTCAGAAAACAATATTTTGAGCTAGCTCCGCCACGGTGGTCTAGTGGCTAAGGTTTGTTAACACACAGCGAGCAGCCTAAAGCACACAACAGGAATAACTTCAGGAGTTGCTCTGAGCTGCTGAGAGTTCCTAGTGCCATCCAACCCAACATCATAGTCTAGAGGGCCAATACATCAAAGCACCTTATGACCCTAGGTATCCCTGAAGTTGTTCGTGGCTGCTGACCCGCAGGTCGCGGGAGTCAATCCCGGCTACGGCGGCTGCCTTTCCAATGAAGGCGGAAATGCTATAGGCCCGTGTGCTTAGATTTCAATGCACGGTAAAGAACTCCAGGTGGTCGAAATTTCCAAAGCCCTCTGCTACGGCATCTCTCAGAATCATATGGTGGTTTTGGGACGTTAAACGCCACATATCAATCAGTCAGTATTTTGGGCTACCTGAATTGGCTGTAATGTCATTCAATATGTGAGACCTTAGACTGAAATACGATGACATATATGCGAACTACGAAGTACGACGGAAGTTGCGTGACGTTGGCAGTTTGCTTGCAAAGTGGGGGTGTGCGCTGTAGAACGGTCACCAATGTTGTCCACTGTTCTTGTATTTAGGTCGTCGTCGCTGGCACTGCTGCAAACTGTTTGTCAGTTTGCAGCAAGTTGCGACGACGGTTGCGCCTGAGGACCTGCTGGTGCTCTGTTGTGACCAAGTAGGACCTTGCATACCTCTTACCCATCGCTTGAGCTTTTCGGGACCATGCGGTGTTTCTATCCTCACGGTGGTACCCTTCTGCATAGGAGGCAGAGGTCTTCCTCCGAGGGTTTCACGGTACTTCATGACGTCAGCTGCAGTCGCCGCACTAACGTCTAGAAGATTGGCGCAAGAAGGCGCCTTCCTTGTGGTAGTTCCCTCAGGGATCACCCGCACTCCAGTGGGGCAGAGCAGTAGACCAGTAAGCCTAGCCAGAAGTCTCCCAAATCTGCAGTTTTTTTCTAAATGCTCTTCATTCACAACCTGCACACTGTTTTCTGCAAGCCCATTTGACTGCAGATAATGAGGGCTTGAAGTGACGTTCGTGAAGTCGTATTTTTTTTAAAACAAGAGAAATGCATGGCTGGAATATTGAGGGCCGTTATCAGTACAGACTTCGATGGGCACACCAAATCTAGCAAAAATAGCACTGAATGCTGCAACGGTTGATCGTGCCAACGTGTCAGATAGTTTTTCAACTTCCGGAATGTTAAATAAGGCGTCACGAACTACAACGCACGAGTCACCCGCAAACAAAAAAAGATCAGCTGCAGCTGCATTTGAAGTGGTTCCTTCAGCTGTTTGTAAGCATACGTGCGGCATGCAGGAGAAATTTGCATCATAGACACGATCACGGCGTTAAATAGGCACTAAAGTCAAATAACAATTTACGTCAGAGTGAAAGCTAAATCTATGACTACATCTATAACGACAATATTACCAACAACAGTGCACTACTTACCGAGAAATTGGTGTAAATGCACAAGAACACAAGCCCCACAGTAGGACATTTTCGAAATGATCCCGATGACATCAGACAGACCGCCTACAATTAATCACTAGTAAATAATCTAAGAGCCTTCCGTGCATTGAGAGACACAATAAAATGCTGCTTGTTTGTTTCTGTTTGATTCATGGAATAAAGAACCGCCGGACGTTACTATGGGGAATGGTTACTATGGGAAAGACCACTCCATTAACGGTAGGCAGTTCTTTCGAAAATGGCTTGAGTTCACCTGTTACCGGTTGCCCACTTGCCAAACTTGTAGCCTCTCACTAGGTCCCCTTCGTGTTCGGCTCTAGCTCTTTAACAACTAACCGGGCGCCCCGACCTTCTTCAAGACAGCCGCCTAGCCCGTTCAAGTGGTCGACGTCACTACAACGTTGCCCGTGTCCCACACCTACAGTACTCGCAACGCTAATTATTGATTAAGTGCAAAAAATAATAATAATGGTGTTCACAAACACAAAGAAATTAAGAGAAACTTATTCAATTCAATTCTTTATTTGCAAACTGTGAAACATACAGAAACATCACGACTGTTTGGACCCATAGCCGAAGGCTAGTTGGGGGTCCAAAAAATAAGTAACTAAGCGTTCTATGTACAAAAAAGATGTATCACACGCATACAGATAGTTGTCGTGCATCGTTAATTTGCACGAGTGAAACAAAGGGAGAGCGAAAGTGTCGGTAAATGCACGATTGTTTTTAACAGTTCTAACTTACGAAAATACAGATAAACAAAGCAGATTGTTGCATTATTATGAAGGTTAAAATATGCATGGCTAATACCGAAAACAAAAAACCTAATCATTAGGTGACAATGGTATTATTAAACGATTTCACAAGTTTCTCGCAGACACACATGCATACATACACACACACACACAAATGGCATCATAATTGTTTTCATTGATAAACATTGTTCTGTGTAAGTATGTATTTCTTGAGAACTGATGAAAAATTATTCGACTGTTTTATTTCTGCTGGTAGTTTATTCCAAATTTTTGGCCCTGAAAACTGCAGCAAATGTTGTCCGTAAATATTCTTCGTTGGAGGAAGATTGAAATTTTCATATGTTTGATTTCTGGTTACACGCAAGGATGTGCAAAATAAAGAAACATGAAAAGGCAGGTTGTTTTTGACAACATTGAAAACACACGTGGCAATTTTTAATTCATGTACCTTATCATAAAGCAAAATATTCATTTTCATAAACAAAGGCACTCGGCTCATTGTAGCAAGATTGGGTGATTATTCTCAGGGCTCGTTTTTGAAGTTTGCGAACAGGTTCAAGAAACGTTTTATATGTCGTACCCCATGATTCATTGCAGTATAAGATGTGGCTGTGAATGAGTGAAAAATATAAAGTACGCAGAGTATTGGTATCAAGATGACGACGTGCTTGTGAAAGTGCGTAGCATCCCGAGGAGAGCTTTGTACAAACTGCGTTCATTTGCTCTTGCCAGTGCAGATTTTTATCAAATATCACGCCAAAATATTTAAGTGAGCTGGCTTCGTCAAGGTGAAATTCGTTTATTCGCAAAGCTAGTGATATAGGAGGCATGATATAGTTCCGTGATCGAAACACTACATATTTAGTTTTTTTGACGTTTATAGTAAGTTTGTTCTTCACGAACCATTCACTTGCTTTATTTAACTCTTTGTTTGCTTTAGTTTGCAGATCTTGAATGTTGTCTGCTGTTATAACTATACAAGTGTCATCGGCGTACATAATAACTTCACTAGTGTCTAAAATTTGTGGGAAGTCATTAAGCAGCGCGCTGCCTAATGACTTCCCGAGAGGTCATCTCTCGTTGCGCGCTGCTTCTGCACCAACCGGCCTTGCACAACCTTGCATGACCAACTCCATGGATGGATGGATGTGGCTGTACCCTTTAGATCAGGCGGTGGCTAGCCCCACCTAGCCCTAATGCTTAGTGAACTAACCATTAGATTTATCTTTTTTTTTCCTTTAAATAATGAGGTTGAGGATTCCTACTTTGCAGCGAAGGGTTTAATTTTTACTACTGCTTTGACTTTAGCCACCAATCAGATAACCTTCTTCTAGTTAAGTCTACCCGCTTAAAGTCTATTTTGCCCTCCCTGTCCCTAAACACCAGTGCTTTGAAAAACTCCTCCCCCATTTCTCTCAATCGCTTCTCAAATTTTATATTGCTGCTAGCTTCCCTGCCCTCAAATGGTGTCCATCCCATATCACCTTGTACTCCCTGATTTGGTGTATTCCCGTGAGCTTCTAAAGCAAGCCTACCTATTCCACATTGCTTAATTTCTAATCTTGCTTGAACTTCTGATCTCATGCACATGACCGCATTGCCGAACGTCAGCTCAGGAACCATGACCCCTTTCCATATTCCTCTCACATCATGCCTATTGTAATTCCACAGTGCCCTATTTATCATCACTGCTGCATTCCTGTTAACTTTAGTCGTTATGTATATTTCGTGTTCCCTTAGGTACTCGGTCCCATTGCTTATCCATACGCCCAGATATTTGTCTTTATCTGTTATCTCTAGCGTGACTTCCTGTATTCTAAGCTCACTACATTCGTTATCATTAAAAATTATGACTGCTGATTTTTCCTTACTGAATCTAAAATCTAACCTGTCTCCCTCATTACTGCAGATGTCCATCAATCTCTGCAAATCTTCCTTGTTGTCGGCCATTAGCACTATGTCATCTGCATACATTAATGCTGGTAGTGTCTGATCAATGAGTTTTTTTTGTTTGACTAAAGGGAGGTTGAAGCCAAGTCCACTTCCCTCTAATTTTGCCTCTAATCCTTGAAGGTACATCATGAATAACAAGGGTGACAGTGGACACCCCTGCCTAAGTCCCCGTTTCACCTCTGTGGGCTTGCATACCTGTTTTTCCCACTTTATAACTACCTTGTTACTTTTATAGATTTCCTTTAAAAGATTGGTGACTCCATCTTCCACACCCAGTGTGTCTAGTATTCCCCACAAGTCCTCTGGAACCACGCTATCGTACGCTCCCTTGATATCCTAAAATGCTAGCCACAGGGGCCCAAGTTCCTTTTCTGCTATTTCGATGCACTGCGTCAGTGAGAACAGATTGTCTTCCAACCTCCTGTGTTTCCGAAACCCATTCTGCACTTCCCCCAGCACCCCCTCATCCTCTATCCATGTCTGCAGTCTTTCTTTTATAATCTGCATCGCCAACCTGTAGACCACTGATGTCACTGTTATAGGACGGTGGTTGTTTATGTCATCTTTGTCCCCCTTTCCTTTATAGATCATGCTCATCCTGCTAAGTTTCCATTCATCACCTGATGATCAGGGACTTCATCATCGATTATTGTTCTGCTCACTGCCTCTCTAAAAGTCTGTACATCGGCCCCATGTCTTTATCAGCATAATTGGAGTGCCATCTGGGCCTGTTGATGTACTACTTCGAACCCTCTTCTCAGCTCTTTCCCACTCTCGTTGTGAAAATGGAGCCATTGTGCCACTTGATCCATCCCTGTCTATTGTGGTGCATAAGGCACTTCTTTGTTGAAATTTTTCTGTCACCCTTTTTTTCTTTTTTATTTACAAATACTGCTGTCTCACAGTTCGAGACATTGCAGGAGTGAGTCCATAACAGTGAATACACACTAAACTAACAAAACACATGGTTTGGTAGTTCATTCAAAAAACTATTGGTAGGCAACTTTCGGAGAGAAACATCCAGATTATTCCACAATTCCACTGTGAAAGGAAAAAATGAAAACTTAAAACAATCTAGAAATGGCATGAAGGGTGTGATGTTAATGGGGTTTGACCTGCGAGTGTTTGCAACGGAGTTGGCAAAGGAAAAGGGCTTGTCAATGGTGATTATCTTGTTCACGATTTTATGTAAAGTGCCGATACGCTCGCAAGTACGTCTGTGTTCAAGTGATTTGAGTGATAGATGTACAGCGTGTGACGAAGGCGAAAAATTGTGATCATAACGGTGATATATGAATCTTATTCTTTTTTTTGAACACCTTCCAAGTGTGCTATGTCGCATGCGCAGTGAGGTGACCAGACAACGGAGGCGTATTCAAGAACAGGCCGTATCAGGGATTTGTATGCTGTTAGTTTGCATTCGTGAGTTGCATCTTTTAACGTTCGCTTCAAGAAGCCCAATTTTCGGAGCGCTTTCGAGCAGATTAGGTTAATATGTTTATGCCATTTTAAGTTCGGTGAGAATGTTACGCCAAGATACTTGTATTCGTTGACATGCTTCATGTTCTGGCCATAGGAAAAACGTAAGGGTTCCTTCTTGTTTGTGAATGTCATGCTTACCGTTTTGTTAAGGTTTAGTGCCATTTGCCACGTTGAGCTCCAGGTACGGAAAGAAGAAAAAACATTATTTAACTGTATTTGGTCACGGGAGGTACTAATACAAGAATAGAGGACACAGTCGTCGGCGTATAGACGGAGTTTGACCTTTGTATTTTTTGTTATTTCGACAACATCGTTGAGATAAATTAGGAAAAGAAGAGGCCCAAGGACCGAGCCCTGCGGCACACCTGATGAGACAGGGAGGGATGACGAATGCGAATTGTTAAACGCGACAAACTGCTACCTTAAATTTAGGTAATCTGAAAGCCAAGATAACAAACGAATGCCGTGAGTGCCGCGCAGAAAGGCTTTTAATTTGAGGAGGAGTTTATTGTGGCAAACAGTGTCAAACGCTTTCGAGAAGTCAATAAAAATGGCGTCCACTAGACCGCGATTGTTTAAAGTCGAAGCGATGTCATGCGTAAACCCCAGCAACTGCGTGACTGTTGAAAATCCTGCACGAAAGCCATGTTGATTTTGGGAGAGGAGGTTGTTTTCAGTTAAATATGTGACTACATGTTTGTGAATAATGTGTTCAAGAATTTTACAGCAGGTGCAGATTAATGAAATAGGTCGATAGTTTGGAATTACTTGTTTGTCGCCAGATTTGAACACCGGAACAACTTTTGCATTTTTCCAAATCTGCGGTACAATTCCTGTTTCAAGGGATCTCTGAAAAATGACTGTTAAATACCTCGCATTCCATTCAGCGTAACGTTTTAAAAATGTGTTAGGGATGTTATCAGCACCGGCACTCTTATTTGTGTCGATGTTCAGTAGGAGATTGACAACTCCAGCGTAACTAATCTGTAGTTCTGGGAAGGCAGGCAATGTACTGTCAAGACCGAAAGCGGGACTGGTGCCATCATCTGTACTAAACACTGATTTGAAATAACCATTGAACGCTTCCGAGATAGTTAAAGAATCCGAAGAGGGCTGCTCGTTCACAATAAGTAAGGAAGATGTCGGGCCTGCAGGATTAAGAGTTTTCCAGAATTTAGATGGGTCGTTTTTCATAAAGGTTGTTAACGAACTTTCATAGTAGAATTTGCGGGCAGCATGCATTTTTTCTCTTAGCTCTGTTTTCAGAGAGTTCAATAAGTGCTGGTTATTTAGGAGAGTGTTACGATGCCTTCGAAGTCGCTTTATTCGCCGAGTAAGCTGAATAATTTCTCTGTTTAGCCAAGGATGCCGAGGGTTTCGTTTTAGGCACTTCTGTGGGACATATGTGTGTATGCAGTGTTCAACAATCTTATAAAACTGATCAACTAACAAGTCCACATGACATTGGTTGCTATTGAACAAGAAATCATCAAAAGACGCTGCTAGAACTGCAAGAATTGAATTGTCGTCCGCGTGGGTAAAATCCAGAACCATTTTGTACGTCGGTAGTTTGGGTTCACAGGCAACATTCAAGCTAAGAAGGACTGCCTTGTGGTCAGATACCCCATTCACTGCTTCACATTCAAATCCATTCTGCTGTACAGCCTCGTTCAAGAATACAAGGTCTAAAATTGCATTTTCCCGCGTAGGAACATCGACTACTTGGGTAAGATCAAACGACACAACAAGGTCAACTAAAGCTTCACTGAGTGCCCTATCTCGACCAGTGGGTAAGAGTAAATTCCAGTCAACATGCGGTACATTAATATCACCACATAAAATCAGTTTAAATTTGTGAAGCCTGTTTTTCAATATATAATCACTAATAGCAGGAAAAACAACGTGGTCAGTACCAGGAGGCCGGTATATTACGCCTAATACGGTTATTTTCCCCCCAACGCTGATTTTGCACCATAAAGATTCTGACTCGGGAAGGTCGGGTAATGGATAGAACTTCAAACTATTCTTTAAGAAGATGGCGACACCGCCACCGCGGCTGTCCTCTCTGTCTTTACGTAGCACCGAGAAACCCGGGGGTGGGAATTCAGCCTCAGAAATAGTATTATTTAACCATGTCTCAGTAACACAAATTAGTGATGGGGCGTAAGTTTGGATGAGCCAATTAAAATCTACAGTCTTATTCACCAAACTACGAGCATTTACGTTCAGCAGCACTAATTTACGCTGGCTTCCGGAAAGTCATTCATTGCTACGGGGAACACGATTGCTAGACGCTTCAATAACTGACTTTGTGACGTTGTCCCAGACGTAGCGAACACTGTCAATTGCTAACTGATCGTACTGTAGTCATACTTTTTTGGCTACTTTTCTTAGGTCAGCAGAGTGTTGCCATAGTTCCTTGCGGATTTGTCGAACCCTGACTGAAAAACCTTCGTTGATAAAGATATCCGTTCCTTTTAATTTGCTAACCTTGCTTAAGATCTCGGATTTGGTTCGAAAATCGAGTAGCTTGATAATTACTGGCCTTGGACTGTCGCTTCTGCGTGTTCCGAGGCGATGACAGCGTTCGATGTTGTCACATTCAATATCAAGCTTCGTTGATATAAGGTTCACGACCGACGGCAGTAGCTGCTCGGGTTTCTCATCATGTGGTTCCAGCAATCCATGTATTATAAGGTTATTTCGTCGTGATCGATTTTCCAAGTCGTCGTTTTTGCGATGAAGTGTGTGCGCTGCTTTAGTTAGATCATTCACTTTAATCTCCATTTCCGGCACACATTTCACAAGATCGTTATTATCAGTGACACTAGTCTCCAACTTTGTTAGATGGGCTTCGAACGCTGCAACCCTTGTGGTGAGTGCTAATATATCTTCGCTAATACGTGTTTGCCCAGCTAGCAATTCTAATAACATTTGTTCAGTTTTGGATGCGGGGCCGGGATTGGTCTCGACGTCACCAGACAAAAGTAACAGAAATCTCAAGACAATTTTTACACTAGTGACAACACTCAAAAGCCATGCGCAGGTAGGGTCCGGCAGAAGCAGCAAAAAACGGTTGTCACTTCTATGGCATTTATACCGGTACGGATTCCCTACCTGCAAAATGAAGCAGAAGACACTGTAGCGACTGCATATCATGCCGCTGCCGTCCCACGCCGTGTGCAATTTGGCCAGCTGATCATGGACCAGCCGACGGGCGAGCACCACGTGGCAGCGGGCACGTCCCAGAGAGTCGATGATTTGGCGCACGTGCTGTTATTGAAGGCTTCGTCATGCCGTTTGAAGGGCGCGTTGCAAAGGTGGCTTTTGGGAGGGGCATGCAAGTGGAGATAGTGGTTTCCCAGACTGGCGGCAATCTGCAAAATGAAGCAGAAGACACTGTAGCGACTGCACATCATGCCGCTGCCGGACCCACTGTAGGGGAGCGTCGGCGACGATGCTTTTATGTCCGTTTGCCTCCAGGTAGGTGTCGCTGCCGTCCCACGCCGTGTGCAATTTGGCCAGCTGATCATGGACCAGCCGACGGGCGAGCACCACGTGGCAGCGGGCACGTCCCAGAGAGTCGATGATTTGGCGCACGTGCTGTTATTGAAGGCTTTGTCATGCCGTTTGAAGGGCGCGTTGCAAAGGTGGCTTTTGGGAGGGGCATGCAAGTGGAGATAGTGGTTTCCCAGACTGGCGGCAATCTGCAAAATGAAGCAGAAGACACTGTAGCGACTGCACATCATGCCGCTGCCGGACCCTTGTTCTTATATATTCAATAGCTTCGTCCCCTTCTAGCCTAGCATCTTGGGCTGTAGTTATAAACCTCTGCTCTAGATTTGTTTCATTTCTTAGGAAGTTTAGATGGTTCCAAAATTTCGCAGCTGCCTTTCTGTCCTTTTTATGTACTTCTGCCAGCCACTGAGCACCCTTTCTTCTAATCTTTCATTGATCAGGAGGGATGCTTCCTTTCTAGAGCTTAGAAATATTTCCCATTTTCTGTCAACATCATCTGTTGGTTCACCGCGTTGCTTAGCACGTCTGTATTCCCAAGAGGCTTCCCGACGTTTTTCTATGGCTCTCTTAACTTCCTCATCCCACCAACTCTTGGGCTTGTGTCTTCTTTTCCGGGGTGACTTGTCACGTGCCTTAGCAAGCTCTAGCCCAAAGAGTCTAATTAAATTTGTGTATGTCCACAATGTTTTATTATCGTCAGTGATTACTTTCTCAATTTATTTAGTAGCCATTTCTATTTGCCTTTCTGAATGAAAATTTTCCTGTAGTAGCTCATCTTGTCTCCTTCCCCCTTTCCCTACTCTTCGAAAACTTAGCTTGATACGTTTGTGATCACTACCCATACTTCTGAAGCTACATTCATCTACGTATGTTAATTCCCCTGAGCTTATCATACATCCTATGTGACATCAATGCGTAATCTATTGTTGACTGCAGCCTTCCTACCTTCCATGTTATTTGCCCTTCGCACTTCTTGGTACTGTTGCAAATGATTAAATCATGCCTTTCACACATATCCATGATCATTTTGCCTGTTGAGTCAGTATACCCATCTATATCTTTTATGTGCGCATTCATATCTCCTAGTATAATTATCTCGCACTCTCCTCCTAACTCCTGAATGTCCCTTGATATACACTCTACCATTGCCTGGTTTTCCTCTCTGGCCTTAGCTCCCGTCCACAAGTACGCGAAACCAAGGAGAGTCATTTGCCCTGCCACTTTCCCTTTTAGCCATAAATGTTCCTTGCATCCCTGCTTGACTCTTTGCCAACGTATGCTCTTATGTATAAACGAACCAATTCCACCCCTCTTTTTGCTGCCTTCTGTTCTATTGCAATATTCCCATACGTAGTCTGGATTGCAGGGTGGTTGCTCCAGGCCCCGAAGATGTGTCTCCACAACCTCATATACCATCAGCTCCTCCTGCCTCAATTGCTCGTCTATTTCTTCCCACTTTAACCTATTCCTGCCACCCTGCATGTTAATATAGCCTAGGTCTGACTTAGCTCGGCCCTTGTGCTTACGTGGATTTCTTTTCTCACGGACTTCGTGTGGCTTGAATATTTGTGCCCCTTTAGGTCCGTCTTTGGCTACACTGTTGGCCTCAGGGCTCTGGGTCCACTAAAAATGCTATGGCTTGGCGACCCATTCTGTTACCGACCCTCCTGCCCGCCGCCCCACTGTAGTGAATGCCATCCTGTGCAAAGGGGCGAGCGCCGGCCTCTTGCACGTCTTGGTTAAGTTACATTACGCTGTACCCGAGTTGCCGGCTCAAACCCTTGATCACACAATTGGCCTCCACTACTTTCCTTTCAATCCCTCGAGGCTGCCCCCAGACCTCTGGGACTGTGCATATGGTCACATGCACACTCCCAGAGGCTTTTCGGAGCTTACGCATCCCATCCTCTAGCTTTCTCTGAAGGTTTCGATCCCTGCCCTTCAACACATCATTGAGCCCAGCATAAATAATGACTAGATTTTCACCCTCCATGCTGTTTTCTACAACCTCCTGAGCTTTGGCCAGTGCATCCACCATGCTCTTCCCTGACTGTGCCTCCACCCTGACTCTCCCATCTTCCTTCACTGTCTTGAAGACGCCATCCCTAACCCTGGCCATGTTAGAGTCCCCCACCACTAGGACCCTTCTACGCTCCAATCGCTGGCTTCCTGTTTGTGATGGCACCCCTGCTTGCTTCACCTGTTTCTCTGCCGTCTGTCCTGTGTTTCTGCCCTGCTTGAAGACTGCTGCGCCACCGAGCTGTATGTTCTCGGAGCCTCCGTGCTGTGGCCAGACACTGCGGCCCCCTGACCTCCCTTCTCGCCTGTTCCTTCCCGCCTGTCGCCTTCTCCGCTTCCCACGCCTTCCGTCTCACACCGCTCGGGGCCGGGGCAAAGCGCCATTAGTTCCTTTACCCGCTGCTCTAGCTCGGTCCGCCCTTCCCGTTCTTTTCGAAGGTCGCCCTTCATTTGCTCTAATAGGCTGGCGGTAGCCTCCTTCCGCTCACTCGACGCTCCGAGCTCTTTGTGGAGTTTTATCCTCTGCTCCCGTTCCGCCCTAAGCTCCCCCTAGAGCCCCTTGACGCTAGCCTCCATGCGCTGCACGGCCGCCTTCAGTGCCTCGCACAGGCTGCACACGAAGCTCGCCTTCTGCGCGTCGGCCAAACTCATGAATGCTGTCTCATCTAAGTAGCACCAGCGCTTGCATTCTTCGCACTCACCAGCTCACTCTCGCTCGTACTTTTCCTAGCCTCCTTAGCCATCGCCCGCCCGGCCATCGAACCGAGTGCCCGACAGGCCTACGTTCAACCCTAATCCCGCTATCCAGCCGCCTCCGTTAACTCTCCTACCTCAACAACTGTTTGAAGCTGCCGCCTACACCGCACACATACGTGTTCAATTTCGCTAGTAGCCTCTCACTAGGTCCCCTTTGTGTTCGGCTCTTGCTCTTTAACAACTAACCGGGCGCCCCGACCTTCTTCAAAACAGCCGCCTAGCCCGTTCACGTGGTCAACGTCGCTACAACGTTGCTCGTGTCCCACACCTACAGTACTCGCAACGCTAATTATTGATTAGGAGCGAAAAAAATAATAATATTGTTGCGCGCTGATTCTGCACCAACTTTGCGCGCTGATTCTGCACCAACTGTCCTTGCACAACCTTGCACGACCTTGAATTTGCCGAACAGGTGGAGCGCGCGAAAAGACATCCGCACAGCTCGGAAGTAGGGCGAGAAGGTGACAGGTAGGGTCCACTGTCCAGACAAGTAGGGTGAGGAGTGCATTGGTGGATGAATGGATGCGGCTTTACCCTTTAGATCAGGCGGCGGCTAGCGCCACCTAGCCGTAATACTTAGTGTTAACCATCAGATTTATCTTTTTTTTTTTTCCTTTAAATAGTGAGGTTGAGGATTCGTATTTTGCAGTGAAGGGTTTATTTTCACTCGCGTCTTGACTTTAGCCACCAATCGGAAGTCTATTTTGCCCTCCCGGTCCCTAAACCCCAGTGCTTTGAAAAACTCCGCGCCGTCATCCTGAACTATAGGGTGAAGCCCTTTACAGAACATTATTAAGTGTTCGGCAGTTTCTTCTTCCTCTCCACACGCACTGCATACTGTGTCTACCCCTTCGTATTTGGCCCGATATGTCTTGGTTCGCAGTACTCCCGTCCTGGCCTCAAACAGTAGAGAACTACCCCGAGTATTATTATAGATCCTTTCCTTGGCAATTTCCTGCTTAAATGTTCGATAGATCTCTATAGAGCGGACTTCTTAATCATGCCCATTCTCCACATGTCAGTCTCCGTTTCCTTCACTTTCTTCTTAACCGATAGTTCTTTTTGGTTTGGCCACCTGCTGTTTTCTAAGTATTTACCAGTCAATTTCCTGGTTGCAGCCTTTCTTTATCTGTTTTAATAGCTTTTCAGCTATAGATGCCAGTAGGATAGCTGGGTACCCAGCAATAAAAAGCCTTTCAGCTTGAGCTGCAAAGCTGCGCTGCATGACATGATTTTCTAAGAGGATTGAAAAGACAAAGATTTGTGATGCTTCGCTTAACTAACTTGGAATGGGAAGAGTCATAGGGTAAAAGAGGTTTTCCAGTGCTAGGTTCAAATAGCCAGCACATATGGTCAGGTGAAAGAATTAAATTCAAATCTAAAAAGCGTAAGCAGTTGTCACTGGCATCTCATGAGTCAATAAAAGCGGTTTAAAACATTCTTTAAAAGTCATTACAATACCGTCGGTTAGGTGCTGGCCGGCAGCGTCGCTGCAGTCGATGAAAATTAAAAAGTCGTCTACGTAACGACATATTTTGGTGACAATATTTTAGTCAAGCATGCTCATCAGCAAACGGTCATGATATGCGAAGTATATGTCACTAAGGATCGGGGCGAGGCATGACCCGATGCAGACACCACTATTCTGTATGTATCTACGATCATTAAAAGATACAAAAGTCGACTTAATATAAAAATACAGAAGCTCTAAGAGGTTACTGTTATGGACACCCGTGAGATTCTGAAAGGCTACAGCACCAAATGAGAACTGGAAAACCTATTTTACCCTATGACTCTTCCCATTCCAAGTTAGTTAAGCGAAGCATCACAAATCTTTGTCTCATCAATCCTTTTAGGAAATCATGTCATGCAGCGCAGCTTTGCAGCTCAAGCTGGAAAGCTTTTGATTGCTGGGTACCCAGCTATCCTACTGGCATCCATAGCTGAAAAGCTATTAAAACAGATAGAGAAAGGCTGCAACTCCGAGGCTCAGCCGGAATCTAACGACCAAAAAAGACCCGTAGTTTTACCCTACGTGCATGACATTTCCCAATGGCTAAACAAGATAGGGGAGAAATGCAGCGTCAAAGTGGTGTTTTCAGCGCCGGATAAATTACAGCGGCTTTGCAAAGCAGTCAATCCTCTCAAATCACGTACCACTGGTTGCTCAACCAAGCACAAAACTCGGTTTGTGCCGTGTGTAGTGGGGGTTGTTTACGCGATTCCACTCTCATATGGTAAGTGGTATTTCGACCAAACTGGGCGCTGCCTTGATGAAAGGCTAAAAGAGCACCATTATAATGTTCACAAAGCAATCCAGGGCCACATTGGAATTCACTGCCGTGATTGTGGATGTTCCCCCATGTTTGATCAATGTGAAGTGGTTAAAAAGCACCCGTCACAATTAACTCGTGAAATTATAGAAGCGCATTGTATAGCAAGAGCTGGCATCACGTGTATTAGCGCCCCTTCTTTGGTTTTATCTGAACATGAAGTGGCCTTCCTTAATCAGGATAACCGCCTATGAATCTGTGGTATGTGACGGTGCGATGTTGTGTGTAATCTTGTCGTTGCGTTAGGGTGGTTTTGTATGTTTGCGCTGATCTACATATTTGATGCAGTTTGACATTAAAGCTCAGTTGGAAGTTAGCGCTCTGTCCTTTTGTGTCGGTCTGCTGGGCCATTTTTTCTTCCCCGTAATGCGCTATACCAGTTCAAGATGTCGATAGGCTGCTACTGACGTCGAGTCAGCTGGAGCAAAAACTATCACAAAAAGTTGATTACGCAGCACATGTTTATGAAAAACTATTTGCTAAAAGAACAAAATGTTTTTTATGTGTAGCGGTACACGAACATGTAGTATTTGATCATTTTAAAATAAAACTTGGCCCCGACGAAGGCGCCTCTACAAGAAAGTGCAATAGCGCGAGTGGTGTGAGAGGTTAGTAGATCCACTCTGGGTGTTTGAAACAGAAACGCGCCACGGTTGATTTTTTCGCCCCCTACAGGTGAGCACTTGAACTTAGGAAGCGCTGACAGTCGACGCACCGCTAGAGACTAAAGCGCCTAGGGATGTTCGCGCAATTTGGGTGCCTAGGCAGCACGCAGTCATGAAAAAAGCACCTAGAGCGCGGCCACTCGTATTAGTTCGCGTCATGACTCGCCGTGGCGCTGCAGTCACTGTCTGCATCTTTTCGTCATATCCCAGACCATCGAAATTTCGGCAGCACAGGGCAGACCAACATGGCTACTGTTTCTGGGCATAAAGGGTGCCTATGACAACGTGGACAAGAGATTGCTGTGGCATATACTGGAAGAGGAGGGGATTGGGTCGGAATTTGTAGGGCTGCTAAGGGCAATATATGAGGATAACAGGGCACACATTACATGGGAAGGACGTACATACACAGAGCCCGTGTTCATTCGAAGAGGTTTAAAACAGGGGTGCCCTCTTTCGCCATTGCTGTTCACACTGTACATTAGAGGAATGGAAAGACTACTAGAGGAGAGTGGATTGGGCTTTGATTTGTCACACCGAAGCAATGGAGTGTTAGTGGAGCAACGGATTCCGGGATTGATGTACGCAGACGATATAGTGCTGCTGGCGGATAAAGCGGAAGAACTTCAAAAACTGGCTGACATTTGTGGTGATGAGGCAACGTACCTAGGCCTACATTTTAACCCACAGAAATCTGGAGTCATGGTGTTCAACGAGGAAGCTCATGTAGCACCAATAAGGATACAACAGGAAGCCATACCATTAGTAAATAAGTACAAATACTTGGGGATCTGGCTTAATGAAGGAAAAGGCTACCTGAATGCTCATGAAGAACACCTCAAACTGAAAGGGAGACGAAATGCAGCAGTAATGAAACATAGAGCACTTTGAGGATACAATAAGTACGAGGTAGTACGAGGCATCTGGAAAGGGGTAATGGTGCCGGCGCTCACGTTCGCTAATGCCGTATTATGCTTAAAGTCAGATATCCTGTCGGGGCTGGAGGTTAACCAAAAGGCAGTCGGCAGGCTAGCTCTGGGAGCTCACAGTAAGACTACAAACGAGGCTGTACAAGGCGATATGGGTTGGGCTTCATTTGAGGCGAGGGAAGCACAAAGTAAAATACGGTTTGAGGAGCGACTTAGACATTTAGATGAGAAGAACTGGGCAGCCAGAGTGCACAGGTACCTGTACCTGAAAAGTGTGGACACCCAATGGCGGAAGAGGACGCGAAAGCTGGCGACTAAATATAACTTGACCGCGGAAAATAAACAAAGGGGGCCAGTTAAAAAGCAAGTGAGGGAAACAGAGACGCTCATGTGGAGGGAGAGGATGGAAAAGAAGGGATCGCTGGGAATCTACAAGGCAAGCAAACAAGAGATCCGGAAAGAGAACTTTTATGACAACAATAAAGGTAGTGCGTTGCTCTTTGAGGCGCGGGCTGGCTGCTTGAGAACTCTAACTTACAGGAGCAAATATTCGTCACAGGATGAGACATGTGTTGGATGTGGCATAAATAAAGAAACAATCGACCACATAGTCATGGAATGCCAAAAGATTCAGCCGGATAGAAATGGGGGGAAAGTCACACTCCCTGAGGCGCTGGGCTTCGCGGTGGACGGAAGCATTAACTGGTCAGCAGTAGGTATTACTAAGCAGCGGCTAGAGTATTGGTGGAGGAAAAGCAGAGAAGTTGATAAAATAACATCCCAGCCAAGAGTAGCGGCTGGGCAAAATTAAAAAGACATCCGAGTTGAGGGACAAAATTTAAACTCGAACTATTAAGGTAGGCTAGATGGCGCATGCTGTCACCCCGATTCAAAAGAGAGGTCTTTAATCATCATCATCATCAGCATAAGGTCCCTAGATGATCTAGAACCTTATGTTTGCACCTCTCTGTTTATTTCCACCACCTCAAATCCTTTCTCTCGATTCATCCGCCATATTTCTTGGTTTGCGTTGACAACCGCTCTTTGCAGGTTGCTATCACGCACCGGTACCTCCGGTATCGTGCATATCACTACCTGTACCTTAGGAGAAGTGGCGCGCATGTCATCGAAGCCTTTAGCCAGTGTGGTTGCTAGTCCTGCTGTATCTTCATTTAAGACATCGTTTAAGCCGCCTGAAATTATCACGAGGTTTCGTCTATCAGCTGTAGTTTTGAGTTTTGCGCTCGCTTGCCTCATGATTGCTTTAAGCTTGCATCCTGGGAACGTCCCTACAGCAACCCTCTTGTCACCTCTTACCCTCTCTTTTATGGCTTCTGTGCATCGTTTTAAATTCGAGTTCCCGGCGATTATCACATGCTGTGACTTTTCAGCTGGAGCGACCTGCACCTGGAGGCTACTTGCACATGTGACGCCGGCTACTTTGTCCCCTCCCAGCCCCACCACTACCTCGCTGAAGCTGGGCTTTGCGACAATTGAACCGGCTGAACCTGTTTTTTCCAAACTTGCTTGCTCTTCCTTCTCCACCGTTCTGGTTGCCGGTTCCCTACTGTTTTCTCCGCAGGCCGCTTCTTTGTTCAGCTTCGCTAGTGCTTCCTCGGCGGATTTCAGTCTTTCTTCCATTGCCCTCGTTTTCTCTTGCTCTATCGCCAACGCAGTCTCGAGCTCGGCTATTCTCATCAGCAGTTCACTCTGGGCAACCATCATTTTCTCCATTTTTTCCTCAACCTCACATTGCCTACAATTCGCGTCAGCCTCTTCTACGCTTGGGTCCACTTACAAACCTACTCCACATCCTGAACACTTTACCATAGAGAAATAAAGGTTAAGAGTGGACACTCCCGTAGACCCCAGCGGCCCAATCGACCCTAGCACACCTAGTGGTTGGTGAGAGCAGGTGGCGTGCGCTTTCTGTTTCGGTTTCACTGGCGCAAATTTTGAATTACTTTGCATAACCGACATTTGGCTATGACGAAAGTTCATGATTTCAGTCCACTATTCATCGCCCAAATGGATAGTTTTTGTAGGTCGTTTTGATTTAGCGATTCCCTGTTTTGTTTTGTTCAGTGGTTCGTGCGAATCGGTCGTGACGTAATTTTTATTTCGATTAAGTTATAATAAAAAGAGATGCAGGTAATGATAATTCACTACGGTTTTATTCATTGCTCTTGTGTTTTTCTTTTGGAACGAGTGATCAATGTATATATCAGTCAAAAAGACAGAGTATCCGTAATGTTTTATTCAAAGGCAAGGTAGAGTCTGAGAATATAAAAAGCACAATATGACAAAGGTAGACAACAAATGCATCTCGCCTTACAAATAAATTGTAACAAATACAGAGAGAACACAGACAACGCACGCATCGCTAGAGTTGGCAGAAGCCGAGAAGCTGGTGAAGTATGACACACCGGGCCAGTGGGTAAGTAAGGATCTATGGCAAAAACA
Source organism: Rhipicephalus microplus (assembly GCF_043290135.1). Classification (NCBI taxonomy): domain Eukaryota; kingdom Metazoa; phylum Arthropoda; class Arachnida; order Ixodida; family Ixodidae; genus Rhipicephalus; species Rhipicephalus microplus. The sequence goes on along the minus strand of NC_134700.1, from coordinate 6,352,276 downwards.
CAGCGCACAATGCTGATGAAGAAGAAAGAAGTGACATATACACAGCAATGAAGTCGCGAATCACGCCTGGGGTTAACCGAAATAATGCATAGAAAAAAAGAGCGCACAGAAACCACACGACACAATATAGCAGAAAGGCAAAGGTGCAGTGTGCTGGCTGCACTTAAGAACAGCTAGCCCAAAATGAAAAAAAAAGCAGACTTGATGCCTGCTTGTCCTCAGAAAGGTAGGGGTTTGCAGCTAGCTCACTACGTGAAAGACAAACCTTATGCTACAACACTGGCAGGTCTTGTGGCTCTTCTTATGCGTCGCCTTCATCAAATACTTAAGATCCCAAGTGATTTGCGTCTGGGTGTTGCTGTGACGCTTGCGAGCTAAAATAGATTGTAGTCATCACTTATCCAGAATTGTGGACCTTAATTGGTGCTACGAGAGCGGTATTACAGGGCTAATAAATAGCAGAAGGAAACCACTTTGGCTCATTATTTTTCGCAAAGGCTCTACATCGTACGTTATCACTCAAAAGCTATATAAAAATAAAATGGCAGCGTCCGCAGCCCCATCAAACGCTACAAGTTTGAGTATTCTTTTGAAAATTTTGATGGGCGAGATGAGGAGGTTGATGAGAAGCTAAAATACGAAAAGTGTGATAACGTGAACCGTGCCCACTTCATACTGTGTTCCTTACCCGCTCGAAGACAATTCAACAAGCGGTTTTGTTATCGATATATTACTTGAGCTGGAGAGATAAAGCATACACAGTGACCAAGCGAGCCACAGTAAAGTGTACAGTTCGCCCGCATTTGCTACAAAAATACAGACAGGATACCCAACATTCTTTTTAAGGTTATGCAAATCACTTCGAGCGAATACACAGTGTCCATACTCCTCATAGCGGGTAACCTAAACAATGTATGCAACGAAGGAATGGCTAGTCCAGTTGAGCTGAATATAAGCATATAAGACCATAATCAAGTCTGCTGTAACGAAGTAATAACATAACAAAGCTATTGCAGGATTCGGCTCAACTCGAATACTTTAGTGCAAACCCGCCACTAATTGCTAACCTTTGAACTTGTCAAGCTGTATGCCTGAGATTGAAGACTGGAACCTAACCCTATCCAAGTTTCGGTTGACAAAACGCACATGCCAACATAAACGAACCCGGCAAAACATTTTCAGAAACTTCGCGCGACACCCAGCAGAGCAGAAATGAAAATCGCCAACACTTGACAGATGGTGATACAAAACATCGCACACTTTCAGGTGATGTGCAGTGGCCTCAATTATGGCAAGAAAGTGAGATTCAAGTTGTTGTACGTATGCAAAAGCTGCTTCTGATGGCACAGTGAGATTCCCAATAAGTTTGCTGGGGACGTGGTATGCTTTGAGCATTGTGAAATACTGGTGGGTACCCTTAAGCGTCTCACTGTCGTCTTTCAGTAACTGTGGGCAACTGCAATTGTCACATGCATTCCGAAGGAAGTGTTTGATGAGAAAACCAGCTACATAATATGCAGCGGAGTCATCGATAATATGGGAGTGAACGTTTGTCGCAAGTTCAGAGAGATCGTCTAGAGCGGAAAAGTCGTCAGGCTGTGGCTGTGCACACTCCTCATTATCCACAAGAGACGCACTGGTGAGGGAGAATGGCGAGAGCTGCTCCTGGAGGAGGTTACATTCATCATCCTCGACATTTCCGTATTCTGACAGCTTGAAGAGTTTTCTTATGCAGATGTGCTTCAGGCCACAAATAAATTGTGCTACATTGGGGTTGGTGTTGCAACCCTGTTTTTGCCTAATGTGGCCAAATATGTTCTCCAGAGGATCCTGTTGAAGCCTGCGTGTTAACAGGTATTCAAAATTGTAATTTTTGGAGAGGTCGTCCCATAGTTGACAAATTGCCTGAATTGTAATTTGCCAACCTACGATGGTTTGTTGTTGACGTCTGCCAACAAACTGCCATGATGCAATCCAGGGAAGCTGGCTTCGGAGGAAGTCAATCAGCTCTGAATCATTTTTCATGATTGCATGTCGCAGCTTTTGCGAAGTTCTTCTTTTACTCGAGCTGTTCAAGGCATCGAAAATCCTGTCCATACGATCACAAAATTGAGCTGTAGTGATGGCCGAGGCAGGCAGCACCTTCGCATACACCAATGTCGTGATAGCAATCGAAACTGATGCACTGAGGACCTGAGTTGCTCTGCTGACCTTCATATTAGAAAAAGGTTTCTGATGAACGTGCCGTTCAGTCAACTTTGGAGCCAATCGCAACCGCAACTCATGTGAGGATTGGTAAAGGCTTACAATGTGCGACCAGTTAACGATGTCATCCCCAATGTATAACTTGTGTGCTTGGACATTATTGCGCATTGTTTTAATTAAATGCAGAACATCAAAAATGTAATATACCCGCTCACCATTAACTTCAAAAAAAGGCTTTGCTACAGTCACTCTTAGTTGGTTAGCGAGACTTACATTTGAACTGCCCTGGTCACAAATGACTGCTTTCACTGCAATATTAATGCTCCTAAGCTCCAAAATGAGTGACACCAGCAAGTTATGCATAACAGATGATGGTGTTGATGTTTGCCCTATAGTAAAAGCAACCGGTTGAACCCACTTTCTCGAAACGCCAACAAGAAGAAAAACCAGTGCTCCATCAGCGATGGTTGAAGTGCGATGAGTGCCATCATCTGTAAAACCCTGGACAACGTCTCTTGGAGCATCATAGTACAAATTCTTTTTGAGTGCTATTTCGTCGAAAACTAAAGCGCACACTCGGTCTCGTTCATTCCAAGCTTGAGTATTTGTTGCAATGGAAGAAAGGATTCCTGGAATTATGCCTGGAGTCATCTTTACATTAGCTAGCCACCTTCTTAATGAACGCCGGGAGGGCAAAGAAAAATATGGAGCCAGGAATCGGTATGCTCACGGACCTCGGAAGTTTAAGTGATGAGCAAATTTCTTGAACCACACGGGAAACCGCTTGCCCTTGCGTTTGGGCCTCAAGCGAACATGTGCAGAAAGAAGTTTAAAAACCTCCTCGGTGATGTGCGGTCGGATAACTTCAAGGGCCTTTGAAGTCGATGACGGTGCTTGGTGAGGCTGTCTCCGCAGTCTTTTGATAGTTTTCCGCTGTGCTGCTACTTTGGCTTGCAGATGTTTAATGGTTTGCTTGTACTTCATTGATGGAAACATTGTCGCTGGCACACAGGAACGCACTGCAATAAACAAAAAATGGATGTAAAAGCGAAGAACAACTAATCCCATACGAGCACTTTCCTCGCTCTTTCAGACCCAAGGTGCACAACTTTCTGTGGTGCAAAGTTTTCGATTCCACTACCTAAAAACAAACCATTCACAATGTTGACAATGCACAAAAAAAAATAAAAATCACTGAGAGCCCACCCTTACATTTTGTAAGTGCACACGTAGTGTCCTTTTGAGGATAGTTTCCTCAGAATGTCCTAAACATAAAATAGCACATTAAAAACAGCTGCAATAAAAGCATAGTCACAATTTTCTCTAGGGCACTCAGGCGTGGAGCTGTTGGCGGAGACGTCTTCTGGAGGGTTTTGTGAAGCTTGTTCAGTGCCTCGGACAGTGCTGTCAGAACAATCTTGCGAGCGGCCTGCGGAAGTCTCTATATCAATCCACTCTGGTGTTGAAGTGAACATGCAACTTACCGGTCACACAAGTTCCTTTTGTGACAGCTGAATGACTAGTTAAGGTTTTCTCCGGCAAGACGAAGTCAGCGGAAATTCTTTCACCAGCTACAAGGGAGCTGCCACCTGCAGAGGTTTGGTCAACAGTCAATTTCGGTAAAAAAAAGAAATCGCGACACTGAACGCACCCTGTTCATCGGGGCACCTCAATGTGTGGGAGCCGCTTTTTGAAGCCTCTACCGCAGGTCCTGAAGAAATGAAATTACGACAATGTATCAGTAAGAGGCTTAAAATAACACAAACTGAAGCTCATCCGCACCTTGCAGTGCAGCTTCTGCAGCCATGTCACAGTCACTACTTGAAGCGACGCTCAGAGAACCTGCATATATGTGCAGTTGGTACAAGTTACAAAGCTTGTAGCATGGGGAAACTTAAACAGCTCTTTCAAACGCATAAGTTGGTCGAACGTGGAAGAGAAGGCACCAACTAGGAAACAAGTAATTTGTGATTTTTGGAATTATCAACAGTGGCAGCTTTCACTGATGAAAGGTATACGTACATGTGCACTCGGGCTTGAAGATAACGTGAAATAGCCCTTTAAAGTCTTTTAAAACAAGTTGCGCAGGTCAAGAGCATCAAAAAACGACAGAAATGTAAAGCTGCTGTTAGGAAGGTAATAGCCCACAATTCACAAAATTTAAGACTTTCCAAGTGTTACTTTTATAGTGAGGCTTCTCCATCGGCTACAAAGATCTTCACGCTTAACTGTCGCCACTGATTCAATACAAGTGGCTGCTATTGCACATATTTGAGTGCACTTACATGGTGCAGCTGGTTGCACACTGGGAACAGCCATTCTTGTAAGCCTTGTGTGCCCAGGGTCCATGAAACTTTGAGCAGTAAAATGGTCGCTACAAACCCTGTACGTTGCGTACAATAGGCTGGCCGGCTTACTAAGGAGATCATCGCGTCCAGCATACTGCATCCATGCTTTCATCCTGCATTGGCAATGAACTATCAGCTGAAAGGGGAAGTGCTTGAACAGTGATTTTTTATTGTTACCCTCACTGAGCAAGTACGAACAGTAAGCCTAAAGACATGCAAACCATACAAAAGCTTTAACACACCTGCCGTCCCGTGGTATGCGGAAAAAACTCGTCCCAGGCTTCTTGTGGGTTCTGCCATTGTTGAAGCACCACGATACACAGCAGTAGCTGCCGTAGCTTGGACCGCCGGACGGCATGGCGTCAGCGCGGTCTGAAAATGTTAGTAAGTGGATGCTTCGCTGTCAAATTACGACAAAGATATGTGCACGTCATAAGTGTACCAACAAACCCCTCTGAATGATTAGCTAATTGATGCACAATACAAAACCAGTGATACATCTCTGACCCATAAAACTCTGACTTTCAAAGATATACGTCAAGACCACGTACAAAGATCTTCAGAAGTTTCCAGGCCGCTATCCCTTGTAATGCAATGGTATCGCGGCCTGGGAACTTTAGAACATCTTCGTACGTACGCAGTACCAGCAGTACCTTGGGAAGAAAAATCGCAGTTGAAATTTATGCGGTAAAATTATACTGGAAACGTCAAAAAAATTTGTGAGCAGCTTGCACTAGTGGCACAAGGCTAGCGAAAAAACGAAGATGATGGCCACTTGGCTAGTCCAGATTTGCCTCCGGCACACCAAGAATTATTCGTGTTCCGAGCCTTCGGGAAACGCGTCGTGAAGCATGCGAGGCCCAGCGAATGCTTCTCAATATTTTGCACCGAGCCTATGACCTAGCTGCCCAGCTACGCTCAGCGCACAGACGCTCGCGTCCGTGGCAGACGCAGCACGCGTCGCCTCGGCTTGACGCCGTGCCGCCTTTGCTATACTGCATACGTTGCACAATGTTCCCGTCTAGCCGCCGCATAGAGCCACAAACTTTCTTTTTAGCGAACCTCCCAGTCCTTACAAGCTTCAGAAAAAGGTTACAACTGCGTGAATGAGACGCCACGTAAGAAACAAACTCGCACACTCGAAGCGCAACGGGCAAGGTTCCATTTGGCGTTGCATAAGTCTGTTGCCAGACTTTAGGGTGGTCGTTGCCAGACTGCCGTTAAATTTGGCAGAAAACTTTTCTCCTGTAGTTGTGGCTTTTTCGTAAGAGTTTGGTGCTATCCGCGGTGCACTTCTTGGCTTCCAGGCGTACATAGCTGTAGCATATCCGACGTACTCCGATTAACCAGCCTTGGAACGCTTATTCATCACATGTATATACGAGTCCGAACGATGTGTCTTGTGCTGACACAGCTAGGGGAAGCGTAGCATCCCCCGTCGTAGCGCGCGGTCGGTCGACGCGACACGATCAGCTGAGAGAGAAAAAAAAAGAAAAGTAAAGGGGAAGGGGGGCAGCGCATCCCCTCCTGCGACTCTAATCAGTTTTCCCCGTAATCCCTAATACTGAGACGCGATATCGTAATCGCACAGCTGCGCACACAGCAAGAGAACGCGCCTCGACTTCTGTAATGGGAGGTTCATTCCGTTAATTAAAACGGCCTCTTAATTGCGCAGCAGCGCCGCGCTCGACTTCTGCTAGGCTCGGTTCCTTCTGTTAATTAAAATGGAATTGAAACGGCCTCTTAATTGCACGGCAGCGCCGCGCTCGACTTCTGCTAGGCTCGGTTCCTTCCGTTAATTAAAACGGAATTGAAACGGCCTCTTAATTGCACGGCAGCGCCGCGCTCGACTTCTGCTAGGCGCGGTACATTCCGGTAATTAAAACGGAATTGAAACGGCCTCTTAATTGCACAGCAGCGCCGCGCTCGACTTCTGCTAGGCGCGGTACATTCCGGTAATTAAAACGGCCAGCGTCGCTCATGCACTCGCGAAATTCACCGCGGATAGCACCAAACTCTTACGGAGAAGCCACAACTACAGAAGAAAAGTTTTCAGCCAAGAAATGCACCGCGGATAGCACCAAACTCTTGCGGAAAAGCCACAACTAAAAAAAACATTTTCTGCCAAATTTAGCGGCAATCTGGCAACAACCACCCTTCCAGTCTGGCAACCACTTATGCAACGCCAAATGGAACCTTGCCGCGCAACGTGTGTGTGCATCTTTCTATGTTTGTTGCATGGTGTCTTATTCGCGCAAGTGTAACCGTTTTCTGAAAAAATGACCCAACAAGACCAACAACATGTCATTCAACAAGCTTCGCTTGAAAACGTGCCTCACCTGTTATCTCACGCACGAAAACGCCGACGCAGCCGACGTTGACGAAAGCGATGAAAGCTTCTCGCTATTAGTCATGCATGGGCTTGTCACTGGGTAGATGGTGTTTATGACAGTACGGCTGAAGAAAAATAATAGCGTAAGGTGTGTTGAACAAATTGTTTTTATGTATAAAAAACATACCAAATTTGGGCGTATAATTATTATTTTGTAAAAACAATTCTGTTGCATTGATTATAACTGTTTTTTTTTGCGCTTGTGCCCTCTGACGTTTGGTGAGAGCACTAGTTTGTTACGTAGTCGTGACGCACTTCCTAAGGCCAATATTCGCGGAGTGTCCGCCCTTGTCTTTTTCTTTCTCTATGACTTTAGAGTCTTTTAAAAAATGTCTTTCAGACACCAATTGTCCCTATAGTCGATAATTACTAAACTCAAGCCCTGCACTAAGAAAAAAAAAAGAAAGTCTAAGCTCTACTACAAAAATTTGCGTGTCCAATGTACGCGCACCTCCCCCACGGGGTGGCAAAAGAAAAACAAAACAACAAAAAATTCAGACACACACACACACCCGCGCTTACTAATATATACCTGGTGACTGGCCCCCGAAAAAGCCGTACCATGAAAATAAGTGCTACGAAGATTTCAACCGCTGCCTTATAATTATAAAGACAAGCTCAAAACATGCAAAAATACTTATCTGCGCAGTCGATCCGGAGCGCTCAAAAAACCGCACGTTTTCGCACGTTTTCGTCATAATGGGTGGATGGATGGATATGGCTGTACCCTTTAAATTGGGCGGTGGCTAGCGTCACCAAGCCGTAACACCTAATGAACCAAAAACTATATTTATTTTTTTTCCTTAAAAAGTGAGTTTGAGGATTCGTACTTTGCAGTGAAGAGTTTAATTTTCACTCGTGTCTTGACTTTAGCCACCAATCAGATAACCTCCTTCTGGTGAAGTCTACCCGCTTAAAGTTTATTTTGCCCTCCCGGTCCCTAAACCCCAGTGCTTTGAAAAACTCTGCGCCATCATCCTGAACTATAGGGTGAAGCCCTTTACAGAACATTATTAAGTGTTCGGCAGTTTCTTCTTCCTCTCCACACGCACTGCATACTGTGTCTACCCCTTCGTATTTGGCCCGATATGTCTTGGTTCGCAGTACTCCCGTCCTGGCCTCAAACAGTAGAGAACTACCCCGAGTATTATCATAGATCCTTTCCTTGGCAATTTCCTGCTTAAAAGTTCGATAGATCTCTAGTGCGGACTTCTTAATCATGCCCATGCTCCACATGTCAGTCTCCGTTTCCTTCACTTTCTTCTTAACCGATAGTTCTTTTTGGTTTGGCCACCTGCTGTTTTCTAAGTATTTACCAGTCAACTTCCTGGTTCGCTTCCTCCATTTTGTATCGACATTCTTCATGTACAAGTAGCTGAAAACCTTCCTAGTCCAACGCTCTTCCCCCATTTCTCTCAATCGTTTCTGAAATTTTATCTTGCTGCTAGCTTCCCTGCCCTCAAATGATGTCCATCCCATATCACCTTGTACTCCCTGATTTGGTGTATTCCCGTGAGCTCCTAAAGCAAGCCTACCTATTCCACGTTGCTTAATTTCTAATCTTGCTTGAACTTCTGATCTCATGCACAATAATAATCGATGGTGAAGTTCCCAATGGATGGAAACTTAGCAGGATGAGCATGATCTATAAAGGAAAGGGGGAAAAAGCTGACATAAACAACTACCGTCCTATAACAGTGACATCAGTGGTCTACAGGCTGGCGATGCAAATTATAAAGGAAAGACTGCAGGCGTGGATAGAGGATGAGGGGGTGCTGGGGGAACTGCAGAATGGGTTTCGGAAACACAGGAGGTTGGAAGACAATCTGATCTCAGTCGCGAGTCTCAGTCGCGAGCGCCACCGCGCGGCGCTGGCTCAAAACTTAAGGCAGGCCAACTCCGCTGGGAGCGCGAGCCATTCCCCAGGCATTGTTTAGAGGAGGGGTAGGTGTTCTGTGGCCAAACTGGTAGGCGTTCTGTGGCCAAGCTTTGCGGGGCGTATAATTCGGTCCGTCGCGATCAGCAGCTGATGAGGGCACGGTGCGTTCGAAAGCACCGTTGGTCTCTTCGTTTTGGCTGCACCGGCTGAACCAGTTCAAAGGGTGCAGCACCTTCGTCCTCGTTTTGCCGGAGCAGAGCGCGCCCTCTGTCGCACCCTCTGCACTGGCTCCCTCGTTTTGTCTAGGTGTAAGCCTAGTTCCTGACGAGTTCTGTACCGGCGTGCACGCACTCCAAAGCAGGTGCAGAGTAGTGCAGCATGGCGGGCGTCCCCCCAAGGCCAGAGCAGACGACGTTGCAAATAGTTGTTCAGGGCGTTCAAAAGGAAGTTAAGGCACTTCACAATCCCGACGGGTCATTTATGACGGACGCCAACGGTTACGTCTATGAGGCATCAGGTAAGTCAGGCTGCATGCATTGCCAAAAAACGTGGTTAGCGGCCAGGAGTCGTAGTCGGTCAGCAAACAGCCTCGTAGCATTGCTTATGCTATGTCGGTATTTTTAATCTTGGTTTTCGCCCTTGCAGACGGCAAGCGCGTTACGTTGCGGTTCATGGCAGGGAATCGTGAAAATGACCCCCCTCCGGCACAACCGCCGACGCCTTCTCCTGCCTGCGACGGCGACGTTGACAGCGATGGGGCTTTAGCCGCATTTCCAGCAGCAGCCGCGTCGGCTGAAGATGTGGAAGAGCTTTGGAGCGCCCGAAAAACAAGGTTCTTCATCGCCAAATACTCGGAAATGAAGGACTTGGTGGGAAAAACCAGGGCACTTCGGTATGTCATCCTATGTCCAAAATTATTTGCAGCTTTTTATTATTCCGTTTCACTCTAGGCAAGCACCAACAAGATAAGGGCGCATGAAGTTCACAATGGCGATGGTTATTGTTGCCTACATTTTACTGCCAGCAATTTACATTTTACTGCCCCCCCCCACTGAAAAAAAATTTTGGCTATGCGCCTGACTGTGACATATACGTTTACATATACACACAAACAGTATGTATAGTCACGCACATATATACACAACGAAGGCATTCGTAATGTTTCATTAAGTCAAGTGATCTTCAAAAACAGCGACGGTGCTTTTGTGTTGGGCATTGCACAACCGCTGTCTTGCCGAAAAGGTGCAGCACCTCCAAGCTCAAGCCATGTTGCAAGTGTAGTGCTGCCTTGAGAATTTGCACTAGAGGGAATTGCATGTTGTTATTCTGAGGCACATCTCTAGCAAGTCTCGCCCTGCAGTCCTTGTGTCTTCACTGTCTGTCCGCATTTCTCTCGCACTGCCACTTTTCAAGATGGTGCAGCTCATTGTTAAAAGAGATATGCTTCTTGACACGTGCTACCCTATCTTTGAACCTAGACTGCGCCGTCGTGTCAGCAAACAAGGTTGCGCAGCTGCATGTTTTACAATGCAAAGACAGGTTAGAATATGGCTGTCTCCTTAGTGAAGCTTTATGATCCAAAAGAGTGATTTACACAATGTTCAACTTCTCCAACATAATGCTTCCCGCACAAAAAGAACGTTCGCAGTTATCAGAAGTGTGTGAATAGTGAATTTCGGAACCTAATCAAGTAAGAGTCAAATAGTAATGGCACCAAATAGAATACAAATAGTAATTGAATACTGTTTGAATAGTAAGTAGACCATTTTCAAAACAGCCTTAGAACAGAACATTTTATTTGAAACAAATAGTCACAAACTTTCGACAAAGGCCATTACAGTCAGTTTGAATCTACTCAAAATACCACAATTACGAAAACTAAGGTAATCTCGTATGCAGCAGGAACTAGAATATTCGTAACATTTTGTAATTGTAGGTTCAACTACGGCATTGACTAGCGTTATCAACGTGAGACTTTGTCACCTCACTTTAAATAAAATTGGGACACAAAAACAAAACAATTTACAACCAAACATTGCAGATACAACTAAATATGTAACGGAGCAGATCAACCCGTCATCACAACATGGCCTGCGCACTAAAAGCGGATAACAATGGGCGTTGAAATTTACATCTGCAAGAACAATTTACGCAAACGCAAAACTTGTATCTGTTGCTAGTCGTGAAGCTGCAAGCACTCGTAGTTCCCACCTTTGGTTATTACAAGACGAAGACAGGAGCTGATAAATGCGATACAGCTAAAGTGCAGTAAAAATTGAGCAAGAATGGAGCTTTCAGAAGCGCATTCATTCGACAATCAATATAGTGTAGGTAGTCTTGCAAAAGCTTGGGCTGCGTACAGGTCACATTAGGGATTGAAAGAATGACTTGTAGCTGTTTCGTTGTTTTGGGGTTCTCCCGCCAGTGCCGATTATTAAAAGAATATTTGTTACTTAGAATATGTGCAATTCGATTCGACTTAGGAACCGAATACAGTGCTGTTTGATTCATTATCCAAAATTTTCGAATAATCGAACATCCCTAGCAATTATCCCTGAAAGCTACACATATGAAGTACTAAGGAAAGGTTCATGTGCTACTGCAAGACTTGGGTCACGTTACGTCGCTTCCTTCTTTCCTACTAACTGTGCTTTGCTTTTTTGTTTAGCACAAGAAGGCTTCTGTGGAAGAAGTTGGCTGAGGCCATCAATACGGAGTTCTTGTGCAACGTGACTGCCACACAAGTGGAAAACAAATGGAAGTCGCTGGACAGAGCATATAAAAAGTCAAAAAAAGACAACAATTCTTCAGGTCACCACCGTGTGAACTGTGAATATGAAGAGTAAGTTACGATTGTGTCTTCATATCTTCAGTGATTCTCATAGTGTCTATTACAGAGAGCTGGCAGAAGTCTTGGAAAAAGAACATAGTGTAAATCCAAGGCTGCTCTTGGAGCCTGGAAAAACAATCCTGCCTAGTGCAAGTCCAGAGTAAGTAAAAATTACTTAATTTGTGCTGTAGCCTGGAAATGACATGGCACCTGTACAATTACTTTCAACAGCACCAGCATCACTGAAGCACCTCAAGATGCAGCAGTCCCAGTCGAGTGCAACACAGCATCCAAAGTTCGGAGCAGCACAACGCCAAAAAGGAAGCGCCAGAGTAGGTCCCAAGTCACGCCGCTCTTGGAGGCATTAGAAAAAATGCAAGCTTCGAGAGCTAAGCAAGAGGAGGCAGCAGTGAAACAACTGGAGGAAAGAAAAAAATGGGAAGAGGCAAAGGCAAAGCGGCATGATGAGCGCATGCAGCGATTCGATCGGTTGATCGACGTACTCTCAAATAAGGACGGGTTATAATATGGGCAATAAACTTTTATAACACTAGCAGTGTCTACTCCATCTAATTTGTTAAAAAAAAACATTGCTTCTAGACGCGGCACCCCACTTCGCAAAACATTTGCACACTGAATAAATCGCGAAGCAAAGATGAACTTCTAGCACTGTTCCTTTGCAATGAACTCTCGCAGAGACTGACTGTAGCCTGGCAGACTGCAATCAAAATCTCCTTCACTTTCATCATTGCCCACATCTTCTTCTTGGGGAAGCGTTGCAAGTTCCTCAAGGAAGTCCCTTTCATCGTTGCACATGTTGTGTAGCACACACGCAGCCATAACTATATAGCAGCACTGTTGCACACTTTTTGCATCAACAAGGTAGAGCCTCCTAAAACGCTGTTTAAGCAGGCCGAAGGTGTTCTCAATAAGCACTCGTTGTTGACTGTGTCGTTTATTGAAGCTCTTTTTCCACGTAGGAAAAGAACTTCCATTGTCCTTGAATGGGGTCATGAGCCATGGCATCAGTGGATATGCACTGTCACCCAGTATATAATTGTCTTCACATTCCTGAATTGCGCGTGCAAAGAAGGGGCTCTCCCTCAGGACACGGGCGTCGTGAACCGAACCTGGAAACCCAATAAACACGTTCAGCAACTTGTTCCTGTCGTCGCAGATTCCTTGCAGGATTATCGAAGGCCACTTTTTCCGGTTGAAGTAAGACTGCGTAGATTCGCTTGGAGTGAGTATCCCGATGTGTGATCCATCGATACAGCCGATGGTGTTTCTTGGGCCCTTGCCTTTACTTTTGGCGAGGAAGCCGTTCTTTATGCGGGTCACTTCCGCGCTACTAGGCCAGCAAATTATCTCATCGCTAATAGCGTGTAAGAAGTGAACGACCCGTGTCACACAAACATGAACAGACGACTCGGTAACATCGAATTTGTCGCCTATGGCGTACATAGATATTTGTGAGCCTAGGTACACAAGCGCTATGAGGCATGTTTTTTCGGCACTGATTTGTTGGCGGCCTTGCACTGCCCTTGGGTAGAAGGCTGAAGTCTTGAACTTGGCCCTGAAACTATCAAAAGTCTCCCTGGACAGCCTGAAGAGGCGCTTGAATTCATACTCATGGTACCTGCCGATAATGCTTTCGTACCCGGGTACACGGTTGGCATCGTCGCGCACCAACGCGCACGCGACCAAGATGCACGCATCGTCGTACTCATCGTCGCAGTCACTGCAAACGGCACCGCTGACGGAATCGTCGTCGCTGCTCGAGTCCAGCAATTCCATCGCAGTCACAAGAAGTGCCATCACGGCCGTGTATTGATCGGACAAGGCGGCGGAGGCGGCTATTTTAGGCTTACACTACAAGGTGTTCTCCGGCCTGCACTCACGTCAACTCACGCCTTCGTTTTGGCTGTAGCCGTCGCGCGCTAGTGTCGGCTAGTGCCGAGGCGTGGTTGAGGCTGCACCTGCACTTGCTCGACCGGCGCTGCACGCTCACTGCACCGCTTGGCACCGCTTTTTCTGCACCTGCACTTTTCTGAACTAGTGCAAGCCAAATCGAAGATTCCTCATGTTTCGCATGCGGATCGTTCCCTTTTACACATTTAACAACGTATTGAGATGTCTGAAACTGCGGAACATGAGAACTCGCTACAGGTATCCCATCTCTCTTTCGGTGGATTATCGGAACATCCATAGCGTTTTCTTTTTGTGCAGAGTGGAATCTGCGAAGTCAGCATAACAGAGGTGGAGCGTCGCTGCACGGGTACTGTCATGCCGCTGAAAGATGTTTACATTGCCTATCAGGTGGAATCAGTGTGAGTTGCACCTTTCAAAAGCACTTATGTAATTTCGGGAAATGCGCACACTTGCGTTTCCATCCCACCTAAATTCTAATGGTCTTCTGCCTACCTCACGTACACTGCATATATCAATTGGCTGCCGTGCATCAAGCGGAGGTTAAACTTTCAGCACATTCGGGGGTACAAATGTCACTTTCAGCACATTCGGGGGTACAAAAGCAACCATTGAAGGCCGACTTGGGTGATTTTTTTCCAGCTCAGTGGATCTCAATAAAACTCGCTTGGAGTGTTTTTTCGCACGTTTTCGTCATTTGTGCGAGATGACAGGCTTGGGCGATGTGCAAGTCGCTTCCAGATGATGTGTGTGTGTGTGTGTGTATGTATGTGTGCGTGTGTGTTAGTGTGTGCGTGTGCGTTGAGATCTAACAAACAAAAATGCAAGGAAAGTATAGGGAGAAGTTATTATACCTCCTAATTGTAATGTAAGGAAAAAAAGGTGGATGAAAAGATAACTTGCTGTGGGCAGGAACCGAACTTTTGAATGAGTTCGATTCTCTACCAACTGAACTACCTGCGGCCATTACCCCATCCACTTCATTGGGTATATATGTGAACTAAACGTGGAAGTGTCAGTCTGCGATTCTGGCTGCTCCACCAGCAGCCAGAATCGGCTGCTGGTGGAGCAGAATATTCAGAATCTGCTGAAGGTTGCGCATGCACGAACTTTGCCTTGTGGAAACTCTTTCCATGATGTGTACTGGGTCTATAGTGTGCTAGATAATCTAGTCCACTATAACTGAGTCTATTTGTATACAGTTCACTGTGAAGTGGCGTAGTTTCCTATGAATACACTAGAGGGAACTCTGGCACTCTGGCCATTCAGCCACCATAAGAATGATATGTAGTTCATGGATTTGCCTAGTCTTCATGCTTGCAGGCTTCAAATGCACTTTGGCTTTGTTTATTGTTGTTTTGGTGTGTCTGTGTGTTTTTTCCTAATAAAAGAATAAACTGTTTTGAACTTCATGACCCAATTTGAATCGGGGAGCCGAAAAAGATGCGTAGCTGCTATACCTTTGCTGATTGTTGTCTTGTAACAAAGCAGCTCTAAGCCACGTAATACCGAATCGAGCCACAACTACAAAGATTAGACAAATTTATGTACTGCCCATATTTTCCATGCTCGCTGAAGCACCATGCATTGCAGCTCCCATAGACTTTCACAAAAGTCCCTAAAAAAACTAAAGTAACGCCAACTGCGCCCCATTGCCTCTGCCTCCTATCTCAGCATCCAGCAAGTAACTTCGGACATAGGCTTGCCCTCTATTGGTGCACAGGAAAGGATAAGCCAGTGTTGTCGTAGAAGCGAAAGAAAACACATGACCGAGAACAGACAAGATGGCGCTCGCAGTACCAAGCATATAGGAGACGAACAGTCTGTTCACTGACACGAATGCTGCTACTTCAGTTATTTCTGGGGACTTTATAGACACTAGCGCCAGAGTTCCCTCTCGTGTATTCATGGGAAACTCTATGTATATGGTAATCTTCGTTATGGGCTGGAGATGGCTCTTACTTGGCTCGTGTTAAATGTTTTCATCGATCCTGTTGACGCTACATTAGATGCTGTTACCTACAAACTTATATGTTCTTCCCATAATGATATAAAATCGTTTGAGTTTGCTAACTTCTTAGAGTAGGTGCTTTACCCGATTGCAGCGGCCACAAACTTAAGCTGCCTGGCCAGGTGGTAAGATCTGATGGTGGATAGCACAATGATGCAAGTGGGCAACGTAAACAAGCACATTGAACAGCAATACAGAATTTGGGTTGGCCTCCAAAGGCATCGAAATCACAATGCTGCTTCAGTTGCTCCAAACTGCTTGAAAACAGAAATGCCACTACATGCTGCCCTAAAACTGCAATTTTTGTTAGTAACTGGTCTGAAAAGGCGCTTGAAAACTAAAAACAGTGCATTTCATCATGGTGGGTGCAGGGTTTGCCGTCAAGAGAGGAGGAGGGTGCAACTTTATTGATGCTTTGGAAGGTGGAGGATAGGCTCAGAGAAAAGGAAGACAGTGGGTTCTCTGGCCACTGTAGGTGGCTGATAGTCCTTGTACCCCCCATAGCCCAGCATACCATAAGCTGCGCAAAGCAGACTCTCAGCCTCTGCAAAGGGGTGCTTGTTTGGACACTGACGGTATAGGTGAATAAAGTCTGCTCACGGACTCTAGCGGAGACGGCAATCTCAAGTTCACCATGGCAAATTGGGCGAAAAGTAGCTGCCAGTGGCAACGCAGATCTTAGTATTCATAATTGTGCCTAGGGTTTCACTTATGAAAGGGAGGGGGGGAGGCAAATGTTTACTGCAGCCAGGGGTGGATCCCGCCTCTCATTTTAGAAGGGGTGATTGCCTAAAGCAATACCAGAGAGGGGCGCTCAGTTACGACTTTTGTATTTACTAGCAGAAAAATACCTTTGCAGCATAAATACTATTAATGTGTACTCAGAGTGGTTTCCCTCATTTGTCCTAATTATTGATAGGAGGTTGACTACGAGCACTGAATTGAGGAAAGGGGGTTTCTGACAGACAGTTTGGGGGAAGGGGGCAATCGCCCCTACCGCCCTCCTTCCGGATTCGCCACTGACTGCAGCATCCTTATTGAGTCGGCGTATGTGGCTGACTTTGCAACCCCACGACTTGGGTCACTAGGTGGGGTAGCTGCCTCCACCTGCCCCCTTGTGTGCACGCCTATGTCACTATCTGTATTTAAGGCTTTCAACCCATGTATTTTGATATCTGTATTCCGGAATACTTTTCTGGGTATCTCTGCCCAGTTCTAGTACATTTTCAGCTAAAAGGAGGACACATAATTCAAAATTAATGCTGCGAATCGTGTGTATTGCTGAGAGCAATAGTCATTGGAATACACTAGGTGAAGTGTTCAGAATCTGGCAAGGGTCCCTCTTGCTGTAGTCATGCTGTTTGACCAAGGTTTTTTTCCCACCAAAGTTAGTGGGCTGTGTTTTTAATGTCGGAATTAGCTTGAGGGAAAGTGGTACAAAAACCATAGGTTGACTATTTTATGTTGTTAGCAGTTTGGTACCTCTGTGGCTAACTTCGTGTGTACACGGAGCCTATGTCCTTTTCTTTACTGGCTGCTTACATCAGAACGAATAATCCAACATGTCCAAGCTGTCCAGGTTGCGCTGATGCTGCACAAGCAACCTATAAACATGTACTGGTCAGCGTGATGTTGCCATAGTTTTTTTCACTGTGCCCACATTTGACTGAGAATGTTCATTTTTTGGAACTTCTGTGCAGTGTAAGTGTCGACTGTCCAACTCCTGTTCAAAGCATCTGCACTGCACTAAAGGTATAGCTGGGCAATGGTGTAAAATTATCTGCCTTTGCCGTTACTTTGAAAACATTGATTTACAGCTCCTGCATTGGTTTACAGCTTCTGATCTCAGCACAGCTTTTATTTATTTTTATTATACACATGGGCTCAGTGTAAACACACAAAGAAGCACCGACCGAAAAGTACAAAATGTAAAATAACTAATTTTTGTTATTTTTGACGGCAGCATCCAGGAACCGCGGAAGACACTGTATATTGTATGGCGACGATATCGAGATTTCGAGTACCTGCACAGTCACCTGCAAGGCAGGTACCACTATGTTGTCATCCCTCCTCTGCCTGAAAAGAAGGTATGTGTACCAGAGCGAGTCTTCTTTTGTCATATCTGGTTGGTTAGTTAGTTGGGAAGCTCTTCAGTGAACGATATTTGTATGGATAGAAAATTATATTGGTATGTGTGAAGGCCTACTTTCTTATACTGAATTGTTAAAGCCTTAAGGGTCTCGTTGCATGGCCTCTTGAGCAAAGCACGTAAGGCAAATTAATTAGTGCAAAAAAGTTATGTGACCTACATTATGGCTGACATGAAGGTTGTGGATGAAATCCCAGCTGCGGTGGCCACATTTGGATAAAAGTGAAAATGATCTAGCTGGTCAAAATTTCCGGAGCACTTCACTACAGCGTCCATCACACTTTAAATTTACTGCTACCGAGTGCCTTGACTAATTTTTGTAATTAGCTACTGTTACTTTGTAAGCCATGTTACTAAATTCATCTTCATTGTTGCTGTCTTTTTTACGTTTGTTACAACATGTTCAAGCTTTTCATTGTGATGGGTAGTGATAACAGAACTGAGCTGGCACATGCTCGCTTCGTCCTCTTCATCCACTGCTTTGCTCCTGCAGCCTGTCTGGTTGTAGAATGCAATAAATATGATGGGCTAGTATGTCACGTGACTAACAGTCACGTAACAACTAGTCAAGTTTTTAAATATAACGTAACAACATAACATAGCAACTAGTATTGTCGCTATAAATAACGCAAAATCTAGTCACAACGCGAAATCACGTGACATGTGGTTACTCAACAATAATTGTACAACTTGTAGTTACAGTGCTGAAATCATCTAACAGATAGTCAGATTATGAAAATCACGTAACATAAGGCAATAACTAGTCCAGGACTAAAGCTTCGTAACTTCACGTGATTTTAGTCTCACGTGACTAAAATCACGTGAGAAGGCGTAATGGCTAGTCATGTGACATGTTACAGCCCTAAACCATGTAACAACTTGTCACATGGCTCTAAATCATGCAACTGAAAGCTGCCTAAATTCAAGGGCTCATTTCCCCTTTCAGACAATATTGTAACTGCAAGCCACGTGACATGCGCCCACTAAAACCACATAACATTTGATCACATCACATGTTCCAGCTGATATCATGTAACAGCTAGTCACGTGAATAAAATCACAAAATATGCTTTTGGTGCACTGTTGTTACCACCCTGTCAATATCAGCCCTACGTACAAGCACATAAAAAAAGGCAAGGCATCGTCCTTCTCTGTTTTGTATGTGAACTGAATGGCGGGTTGTCCTCTGTTTAGTGCTTTGTTGAAGGCCTCCTGATTTATGCTTTTCAATATAACAAAAGTGTCATCAGGGTAACTACAGTGCATTTAATGGAAAAGGGTAATTATAAGGCCAGCTCACTTGTTTCGATATGCTCAATAACAAAGTTTGCCACGACAACATAAACACGACTTCTCATAGGGCATGCTTCAATTTGATTCCTTGAGCTTCCTGAATTTCGATTTTTCAAATGCACCTCCACGACCTCAATGGCCAGGAGTACAAGGACATTTGTAAAAAAGCAAATAAAATCAAAAGGCATCCTCACGCTGTCATCATCGAGGTGCTGCGTGCTCACATTAGTTGCAAACTGGTGAGAGCTCTTGATTGGCCTGGCATTGTTCTTGGTTAGTGGCCCTGCAATCCAACCAAAAGTTTGGACAAGTTGTAAGTTGGTTACCCAATAAACAGCATGATAGGACGAAGAAAACAACCTTCTTTGTGCACCTGAGGTAGATCGTAGGAGTCTGAACAAAATAGCTAACAATGTTGGATTTATATGCCTGTTGTGCAGTGTCTAGCGCTCTGTCTCGTCTCTTCTCCTGTCCCCTCCTGCTCTGTCGTTTGCGCTGGTAAGCAACCTTTACAGTGTTCGTAAATGTTTGACCAGCTGCCATTCTGCCTTGGTTGTCTGATCATGGCTCAGCTTCACAATGTACAAGGGATTGTTCAAAATGTACATCTTGTCCTCATACCGTATTTGCTCCACTCTAGGCCGACCCTGATTTTAAGCCAACCCCCAAAAGCCTGAAGCCCAGAAAAAAAAAACTTATCTTGAATATAGATCGAACGATACAGCGAAGACAGGGTTCACAAATTAACAAAGATAAAAGATTTATTCAACATGAAGATGAAACAAAGCAGTTGGTTCATGATGCAAATAACTCGAGAAACACCCTGATGCAAGTCCTCTTGCGTGCGTTTTTTTGTTGTCATATTTTTCTCGTTGCTTCTAGTTATTGGCATTATGAAGATGCCGCACTTGTTCCAAGTCATTGTCGCCGACTTCTTTCTCCCTGTGTTCAAACAGTGCACAATCCTCGGTGCCGTCAAGCGATTGGATATGCCGCACTTCAAAGAGTCATTCAGAGAGTGCATAATCAAAGTTCTAAGAGTCGTCGTCGCAGACTGCAGCCCCTCCAGCGACGCAACATTTTTTTTTTCGTCCACTCCAAGGTTTTACCTGGCTCGAGCATTGGACAACAACTCTGTGGCTAGGACAACTTTTCTTCTATAAGCATCATTAAATTGGCACCGCCTGTTTGGTTCCATTAAGCTACGCCACACACAGACCACTCTAAGCACAACTCCAACCGACAAACATCATCTTCAGCTTGACTATGCCCACTGCAGAGCAAAGGCCTCTCTCATGATCTGCCAATGAACCTAGTCTTGTACTTCCTGCTGTTAGACCTGCCAGCCTTTTCATCTCATTGGCCCACCTAACATTCTGTCTCCCCTTCGTGCGTTTCCTTCTATGGGAATCCAGTCAGTTACCCTCAATGACCAGCGGTTATCCTGCCTTCATGATACATGCCCGGCCCATGTCCATTTCTTCTTGATTTCAACTATGATATCCTAAACCCTGGTTTGTTCTCTTACCCACTTTGCTCTCTTCTTGTCTCTTAAGCTTACATCTATCATTTTCCTTTCCATCGCTCACTGCATTGTCCTCAACGTAAGTTGAACCCTCTTTGTAAGCCTCCAGGTTTCTGCTTGGTAGGTAAGTATTGGCAAGATGCTGCTGTTATATACCTTCCTCTTGACAGTTAGTGGTAGATTACCATGCATGATTTTAGGCTGCTTGGCGAGTGTGACTGCTTGGTGAAAAAGATGAAACCGAGCTTGGCAGCTTGGGTTTTTATAGCCACCAGTGGTGACGTAAGCCTCCAATGAAGCTGCAGTGGGACTGTCTCTTATCGGAAGCATGTTGCAGCAAGTGCCCGTGTCACGCCGGGCTAACCAGCAATGAGGCAGAGGCTGCGCAGGTTTCTATGCTGTGGTCACCACATCACTGCCCCCCCCCCCCCCCGCCCCCATAGAGTGTAGAGCCCTCATCATCATCATCAGCCTGACTACGTCCACTGCAGGAC
This sequence comes from Rhipicephalus microplus, assembly GCF_043290135.1. Classification (NCBI taxonomy): domain Eukaryota; kingdom Metazoa; phylum Arthropoda; class Arachnida; order Ixodida; family Ixodidae; genus Rhipicephalus; species Rhipicephalus microplus. Next base: position 6,331,221 of record NC_134700.1, on the reverse strand, counting down.
AAAGGCCTCTCCCATGTTCCGCCAGTTAACCCGGTCCTGTGCTTGCTGCTGCCAATTTATACCTGCAAACTTCTTAATCTCATCTGCCCACCTAACCTTCTGTCTCCCCCTAACCCGCTTCCCTTCTCTGGGAATCCAGTCAGTTACCCTTAATGACCAGCGGTTATCCTGTCTACGCGCTACATGCCCTGCCCATGTCCATTTCTTCGTCTTGATTTCAGCTATGATATCCTTAACCCCCGTTTGTTCCCTAATCCACTCTGCTCTCTTCTTGTCTCTTAAGGTTACACCTACCATTTTTCTTTCCATTGCTCGCTGCGTCGTCCTCAATTTAAGCTGAACCCTCTTTGTAAGTCTCCAGGTTTCTGCTCCGTAGCTAAGTACCGGCAAGATACAGCTGTTATATACCTTCCTCTTGAGGGATAGTGGCAAACTACCTGTCATAATTTGAGAGTGCTTGCCAAATGTGCTCCACCCCATTCTTATTCTTCTAGTTACTTCAATCTCGTGGTTCGGCTCTGCTGTTATTACCTGCCCTAAGTAGACATAGTCTTTTACAACTTCAAGTGCACTATTACCTATCTCGAAGCGCTGCTCCTTGCCGAGGTTGTTGTACATTACTTTCGTTTTCTGCAGATTAATTTTAAGACCCACCTTTCTGCTCTCCTTGTCTAGCTCCGTAATCATGAGTTGCAATTCGTCCCCCGAGTTACTCAGCAATGCAATGTCATCGGCGAAGCGCAGGTTACTAAGGTATTCTCCATTAACTCTTATCCCTAACTGTTCCCATTCTAGGCTTCTGAAAACCTCCTGTAAGCACGCGGTAAATAGCATTGGGGAAATTGTGTCCCCCTGCCTTACACCCTTCTTGATTGGTATTCTGTTGCTTTCTTTATGAAGCACTATGGTAGCAGTTGATCCCCTGTAGATTTCTTCCAGAATGTTTATATATACTTCATCTACGCCCTGATTCCGCAGTGTTTGCATGACGGCTGATATTTCTACTGAATCAAACGCTTTCTCGTAATCTATGAAGGCTATGTATAGGGGTTGGTTATACTCTGAGCATTTCTCTATTACCTGATTGATAGTATGAATGTGGTCAATTGTTGAGTAGCCTGTTCGAAATTCTGCTTGTTCCTTTGGTTGATTGAATTCTAATGTTTTCTTTACTCTGTTAGCAATTACCTTTGTAAATAGCTTGTATACTACAGAGAGCAAGCTGATCGGCCTGTAATTCTTCAAGTCCTTGTCATCTCCTTTCTTATGTATTAAGATGATGTTAGCGTTCTTCCAAGACTCTGGTACTCTTCCCGTCAGGAGACACCTCGTAAACAGGGTGGCTAGTTTTTCTAACACAATCTGTCCTCCATCTTTCAGCAGATCTGATGTTACCTGATCCTCACCAGCAGCTTTGCCCCTTTGCATGCTCTCCAAAGCTTTCCTGACTTCTTCTATCATTACTGGTGGGGTGTAATCTGGGTTACTGCTAGTTCTTATAGTATTAAGGCCGTGGTTGTCATGGCTACTGTACAGATCTCTGTAAAACTCCTCTGCTATTTTAACTATCCTATCCATATTGGTAGTTATTTTGCCTTCTTTGTCCCTTAGTGCATACATTCGATTTTTGCCTATCCCAAGTTTCCTCTTCAATGCTTTGACACTTCCTCTGTTTTTCAGAGCGTGTTCAATTCTCTCCATGTTATACCTTCTTACATCGCATACCTTACGTCTATTAATCAACTTGGAAAGCTCTGCAAGTTCTATTTTGTCTGTTGTACTTGACACTTTCATGATTTGACGCTTCTTAATTAGGTTCTTCGTTTCCTGGGAAAGCTTGCCAGTGTCCTGTCTAACTACCCTGCCTCCAACTTCCACTGCACACTCCGTAATGATACTCGTTAGATTATCATTCATTGTATCTACGCTAAGGTTGGTTTCCTCACTAAGAGCCGAGTACCTGTTCTGCAGCGACACTCTGAATTCCTGTACTTTCCCTCTCAGTGCTAGCTGATTGATTGGCTTCTTGCGTATCAGTTTCTGTCGTTCCTTCTTCAAGTCTAGGCGAATTCGAGACCGTACTATTCTATGGTCACTGCATCGTACCTTGCCAATCACTTCCACATCCTGTACGATTCCAGGTTGTGCACTCATTATAAAGTCTATTTCGTTCTTATTTTCGCCATTAGGGCTCCTCCATGTCCACTTGCGGTTTTCTCGTTTTCGGTAGAAGGTATTCAAAATCCGTAAATTATTGCGTTCTGCGAATTCTACTAGTAGCTCTCCTCTGGCGTTTCTAGGACCGATGCCATAATCTCCTACTGCCTGGTCTCCAGCCTGCTTCTTCCCTACCTTTGCATTAAAGTCGCCCATCACTATAGTATACTGTGTTTTTACCTTACTCATTGCCGATTCCACGTCTTCATAGAAGCTTTCAACTGAAGCGTCATCATGGCTGGATGTAGGCGCGTAAGCCTGTACTACCTTCATCTTGTATCTTTTATTCAGTTTAATTACGATACCTACCACCCTTTCATTAATGCTATAGTATTCCTCTATGTTGCCAGCTATGTTTCTGTGAATTAGGAACCCCACTCCCAGTTCTCTTCTGTCTGCCAAGCCCCTGTAGCAAAGGACGTGCCCATTCTGTAGCACCGTATAGGCCTCATCTGTCCTCCTAACCTCACTGAGCCCTATTATATCCCATTTAACACCCTCTAGCTCCTCGAATAGTACAGCTAGACTTCCCTCACTAGATAAGGTTCTAGCATTAAACGTTGCCAAGTTCAAGTTCCAATGGCAGCCTGTCCGGATCCAGAGATTCTTAGCACCCTCTGCTGCGTTGCAGATCTGACCGCCGCCATGGTCAGTTGCTTCGCAGCTGCTGGTGACTGAGGGTCGTGAGTTATTTGACGTAAGCATGTGGGAGGTAGTGGCCAGGTACTGCACCAGGGTGGCCAATCCTTCTCTGGTGAGGGAGTGCGTTCTCGGCAGTGTTTGCCGGTGAGGCCGCACCCCAGGCCTCTTAATGCAGTTCCATCAACACGCGGATTTTTTATTTTTTTTTTAATCCGGTTGGGAACTGCGCGGTACCGGGATTTGAACCACGGACCTCTTGCATGCGAGGCGGATGCTCTAACCACTATGCCATCGCCGCCATAGGGGTAGAGCCCTCAGGGTCTGACTAAATCTGGGAAGTGTACCAGACGTCCAGAGTGTATTGTGAAAGGAGCGAGCTGTGACATCGGTGGCTGTGAAAGAATGCCTGTGGAAGGAGTGGCGCTGCCTGGTTTGCTCACAGCGATGTATGTGGGCTTGAGTTGGTCAATCGAGACAGGGACGTCGTTGCTGTTCAGGCGCAAAGGGACGTTCTTGTCATCCCAAGGGACGACTAGGTAGGGTCCACTGTAGGGTGACTGAAAGGGCTGACGGATGGTGTCGTCGTGGAGGAAAGTGTGCGTGCATGATGCTAGCTTCTTGAACACAAAAGGTGTAGGCTTGTTGTGGTAGGCTGCAAGTGATGGGTGTAAAGTGGCGATGGTGCATTGGAGCTGGGCGGCAAAGTTGATGGGGTCTGACCTCGTAGTGCTGGATGGCAGAGCTGCCAGAAATTCAGCTGGGAGACAGAGTGGTTCCCCGTAGACGAGCTCTGCTGGGGTAGCGTGGATGTCCGGCTTGAAGGTTGCACGATGACCGAGGATGATAAATGGGACGGCCTCGAGCCAGGATGAGTCCGGATAGCACATGATGGCTGTCTTGAATTGTTGGTGGAAACGCTTGATCATTCTGTTGGTGTAGGGGTGGTAACTGATGGTCCTAAAGCGTTCAAAACGGATAGTCAGTCCGAGGAACCTGAATAGGTGCGACCGTTACTGCCTTCCTTGATTGACGGTTACACAGTGGGGGGGCGCTGAGACGAGCAATCCAGCCGATAAAGAGTCTGGCATGAAATGGGTGAGGAGCATGGTGGTGCAGAAGACGGCTTTGCCTTCTTGAAAGGTTTTCGCTAACGTTGGTGTCCACGTGGTAGGTTGGTTTTCTTGTAGCCTAGCCAAAGCATCAAGGAGGTGAGCCTCATGCCTGTGAAAAAAAAAAACGGCCGTAGAAGTTCAGCATGCCAAGTAAACGGTGCAAGTCTTTAGCAGTGATGGGTCGAGGGTAATTTTGCAGGTCCTAGATGCGTTGGGGCAAGGGCCGAGTTTCCTCACATAAAACTTTGTGGCCAAGGAAACGGACGATGGCAGCGCCTAGCATGTTTTTTTGAATATTGACGAGCATACAGTTGTCATTGAGGCATTCGAACAGCAGACGAAGGTGCCAGTGGTGCTCTTCGGCGTTGTAGGAAAATACCAGATGTCGTCAAGGTAAACGAAGAAGAAGTCGTGGCCACAGACGACTTCGACTATGAAGCACTGAAAGGCTTGTCCAGCGTTCCGCAGGCTGAAGCTCATGAAGAGAAATACAAACAAGCCAAAGGGCGTAATTATTGCCATCTTTGGGACGTAATCTGAATTGACGGGTATCTGTGTGTAGGCCTTCAAAGCCTAAAAGGGAGAACACATTCATGAATGCGATGGGCGAAGTCTTGTATGTGGTGGATGGGGTACCTGTACGGGATGGTGCACGTGTTCAGGGTGGGGTAGTTTTCACAAAGCCAGCCTTCAGTCTTCTTCGGGACAAGGTGGAGTGGGGAGGCCCATGGGCTGTCAGAGTGGCAGGCTATTTCTTCGTTGAGCATGGCCTCGAATTCTGCTTTGGTGATGTGCATGCAGTCCGGGGCAAAGCAACAGGCCCGGCAAAAAAAACCAGGGAGCCTGAAGTGGTGCGGATGTAGTGCATGGTGGTGTGCTGCACCTTGCATGCCAATGCACTGGGCCGCATCAATCGAGGAAATTCAGCATATCGTATGGCGAGTTATTAGCAAACTGTGTATTCATTCATTTTTTATTCCCTAAGGGCCCCAAAAAGGGGCATTACATAAGGGTGGGTTCACAAAAATATAGAAAGAAAAAGTTATGGTGAGAGAAGTGCATATGCTTCTTCGATAAACTCGGATGAGTATGTGATAGTAACAATGTCATAGGGAAGGCCATTCCAATCTACAGCTACACGAGGAAAAAAGATGAAAAAATGACAGTGCGCACTTTGTGGGCAAGGAACATTTAAAGATAGACCGGTGTGATGGGACACTTGTGCTGGTGTTGAGATGTGTGGTGCGATGGCAGGAAAACTGTAAAAAAATCTGTGATTTAATGATAAGCTGATAATATGGCACCTGTAGAAAACAGATGATAAGTAGGAGAATGTTTTTAATGATTATATGCTGATATCGTATGAATATACGGAGTGAGTGAACCTAGCAGCACGATTTTTAAAAAGTAAAAGGTTCAAGAGTTCCAGAAAGAGGCAAGGTAAGCTTCGTGTAGAAGTTTCGTGTGGACACCAGATTGAAAAAGCGTATTAGAGTTTAGGTCTAATAAACGATGTGTATGCTAGAAGTAGTATGTGGGGCGGAGCTTTAGTTAGGTGACGTTTGAGAAAACCTATCTTTTCGTTAGCAGATGCTATGATATTGTCAATACGTGAGCACCAATCAAGGTCGCTGGTTATAGTGACTCCTAAGTATTTGAACGATTTGATTGATAAGATGGGTTCATCATGTATTATGTAAGATGAGATAAGGGGAGTGCGACGACGGGTTATTGGCATAACCTTGCTCTTTGAAGGGCTCAGATTATCACCAGTCATCACACTAGTTTTGGATATTAATGAGGTTAGTTTGAAGCTAAATTTGGTCATTTGTATTATATATGGTACGATAAACAACACAATTGTCAGTAAATATGCGAATATCACCAGAGGCACAAAGAGGTAGGTCAATAATATATATTAAGAAAAGGAGGGGACCTAACACAGAACTTTGGGGGAGGCTTGATGTTACTGGAACTAGGTTAGAAGAATTGTTTATTTGCACAAATTGAGAGCAGTTGGTAAGAAATTGCTTGAACGTTAGGGTGAAGGCCGAGGTGTGAAAGTTTAACAGTAGCCCCTGATGAGCTACCTTGTCAAATGCCTTAGCAAAGTGGAGGAAAACAATATCAGTCTATGTATTAATGTCGAGGTTGAATAGTAGATCATGAACAAAGATAGCTAATTGAGTTTCACATGATAGTCCTTTTCGGAACCCGTGCTGTGAAGAAAGAAAAAAGTTATTGGAGTAAAAAAAATCTATTATGTGAGAACATATGACATGTTCCATAAGCTTGCAAGGGATGCTTGTTATGGAAATAGGGTGGTAGTTTAGAGGTTATATTTTATTGGCCTGACTTGTCGATCGGGATGACCTTCCCCACCTTCCATTCTTTTCCCAGGTTACCTATGTTTAACGACTGAGAAAAAAGCAAAGTTACAAAGGAAGCAGGAACGGTTTTGGTATTTTTTAGGAGTTTTGGTGTAATTTTGTCAGAGCGAGCAGATGATGACAATATACCTTATCAAGTACCTTGATGCTTGGCTGTTGGGCGGTCGTTTGCTGGTCTGGTGTGGAATGTCCCGTTGTCGAGTTAATGAGCTGGTCATTACGGTAGTCGGGAAGGAGATTGTAGTGAGCTAAAAAGTCTGAGATTAACTCGGGGACGTCGATAATGACAAAGTTCCAGTGAAAATCGCTACATGGGTTCTTGAACTGGATGTGCAGGCGCAGCAAGCCTTACATCTTGATTATGAAGCCGTTTGCCGCGCTGAGCTTGAAAAATTTTGGCAGTCGAGAACTTTGAATATGGGATCACGGGTAGTAGCAAAAGTCGGAGAACAGCTGTCCACCTAGTTCATGATTTGGTTGGGGACGAAGATGGACGGCCTCTGGGTTGACTGCTTGCGGCAGTCTCTATAAGCTTGTAGCGACGTGACAGCGTCCGACATAGACGTGTCGTCGTCGCTGGTTTAATGGTAGGACGAGACGCATTGGAAGCGGGCTGCCAAAATAGAGCAGCGGCCATGGTGTCCAGCCAGCTACAGGCTAGGCTATTCTAGGCACCTCGCCCCACGAGCCACCAGCGCTCGTCTTCTTTTTCTCTATCCTGCTGGCCGCCACTAGCACTACGCTACAAGGGCTCCCCGCCTAGCGTGTTATGCGATAAAAAAAAAAAGAATGTAAAACATGCTAGAAGAACATAACACCATGTACGTGGCAATTTTTAGAGTGTCCACTGATAAGTCCAAATCTCGTCAGGGTGGATGGCATTAGGAGGAGTCCGACAGTTCCGGTGGATGGCACTGGGAACCATGCAGCGGTCGAGGACCTTGATGATTGCGTGTCGTCGTGAGCAGCAAGCAAATCAGAAGGGTGTGTTAGAAATGGAGTTGGTGGAAGTAGTGCGGACGCCGTGGTCTACGTCATGCCAATCATCGTGCGTTGCAGCTTCTTGAGCCCCAACAACAGTGTGTCTTGTGACAGCGGAATGCATGTTTTGGATAGACCACTGGTCGTGCACTGCACATAGACGTGATGCTGCCCCTCCTGTTTTCACAAGAAGGTGGGGGTAATGCGGAATGGTTGTTCGCGACACTGGCTGGTACCTGCTTTAAGGATTGGTTACAGGGCGTGTGACCTGGCTCTTCAGACAGGTGAGAGGGAATACTCGCAGGCATGTCTGGAAAACCCTGGCTGCCCCTTGAGGGATTTGAGAACCCGAGGTTGGGCTGACAGCCTATGAGGGTTTCAGCAGCCGGCACCAGTGTATTGGGAAGGCTGATGGCATGAGGCGCGACAGCGGGCTCTAACTCTATAGTGGGCATCGTGTCACGGCCTTCCACACGTGTTGGAACAGGCGTGGGTTCTGCAGTCGGATGAGCTGGCATGGCTGGGGTCGTCGAAACACTTAAGGCAGACAATGCAGCTGAGCAGGTTTCTGCAGTGAATCCGACTATGCGTGGGGCAGCGGCCAGCGTCGAATCCGTGATTGAGAGAGGTGGCATATCCGGCACGCCGGAGGCAACATCCATGGACTCCGGGGCTGCGGGTCTCCGGAACAACGGGTCGATTGGCATGGAAGGTCAGTCTTAGTTACCTGTTTGGCCAGTCATTGTTGGCAGAGGAACGGTCTGGACTAGCTGTGGTGCGAAGGCGTCCTGGATGGTGATGAGCCAAGTGCAATTGTGTTGCTTTTGGGAGAAGTATCCCATTTGATGCCGTAAAGCTTGAGCACAGCGTCTCACAGATCATCGTACGGGCGAGGGCTCCAGGAGATGTAGGTGAAGCAGTGTTTGAGGTAATGTGGGAGATGATATTCCAATACCTCGTACATGAACTCTTGGATCCATATGCCGTTGCCATCCAAGGCCGCCGCGAACTTCTCAAACCATGATTCTAGGCGAGATGTCTAAAATGGTGGCAGTGGTGGGTCGAATTGGGGCTGCCAGACTTGCGCTGGCTGGAACGTGTAGGTGGAGCTCGGTGACAGTTGTGCAGCGTCGGTCACTTTTTCGTGTGTCCGTTGGCGCGATGTGACTTGACTTTGGCGCGACGTGACGGCATCCGACATTGACGTGCTGTTGTCGCTGGTTTAATGGAAGGACGAGACGTACAGAGCAGCGGCTGTACTGTCCAGCTAGCCAGGAGCTAGGTTGTTCTAGGGGCCACAAGCCGCCAGCGCTCGTCTTCATTTTTTCTAGCTGGCTGGCCCCCACTAGCGTTACGCTACAAGGTTCTGTTGTCATTTTTCGAATGTCACACAGAACAGGGTGATTGATATTGTCAGGCTTTGTCACTGAAGTGTCGGTGGTAGTAGCACATACCGTTGATGTTAGATTGCAGCGATGAGGTGGTGCTATGGTTGCTGCTTTGCAAATGGCGGCAATGTTACATCAAGAGATGTTCACTCAGGTGTTGTTGAATGGAGGTGAACCATCGGTCGATCGATACAGCGCACAAGCTCTGGTTGTTCAGCGGTGCGGTGACAGCCTAGATGGTAGGCGAAAACTGTGGCCTCAACAACACAATCTGAAGTCTCCGCAAGTTCATTGAGAGTTAGCGTTACCTGAGCCTGTAGAATTAGAATAGCCCATGCGTGCGGCGGGAGTTGGAGCCAAAGTGTTAACAGGAAAGAATCCTGGACTTGCATGTTGCCTGCAAGCACATGCATGTGGCAAAGGAGCTGCGAAGGTGTGCACTCGGCAAGCTCTGCAGACTGAATTTGTCGGTATCTTCTGTTCTTCTGAGAATGACAAGCGGCAGATAAGTGCTGTCTTCAGGTGCTCGTACAGGTTGGTTGTTTGTGGGTTGGCAAGTACATTAATGACCTCATTGACGAAATGTGCATTCAGGTGGGCGACAATGTAATTATAGAGGGTCTGGTCTTGCGTGATGCGCGCCATCAAAAACTTGGCCTCGTTGGGCAAACTATATTTTAGGCGAGTCCACCCAAAACAGCGGAAGCTTGACAGCAACACGTCAGGAAGCAGCGTGTGAGATGGCTTCTGTAGGAGCTGCAACGTCCTCAATGAAGCCGGTAGGCACGAACTCGTTTGCGCCAGCATTGCGAGATTGCTGCTGTTGCTGGGTCTGAAGTTGTTGCACTCGATGGTGGAGAGCAGTGAGGGCTTCTGAGTCAAACATGCTGGTGCGGTTAGTTCGTTTTTCGGGTTACCAGATGTGGTATGCCGTGTCGATAGGACACATCATAACATAAAATGTAACAATTGTTCATTAACGTGATAGCAGCAGTGGGGCAAGCATGCCGACAATGCGCTTGAATGGTTAGAGAAACAGTGATGAAACCGAGCTTGGGAACTTGAGTTTTATAGCCACCAGTGGTGACATGAGCCTCCGGTGAAGCTGTGGTGACGCTGCCTCTTTAAGAAAGCGTGTTGAAGCAAGTGGCCGAGTCACGCCGGGCTAACCAGTGATGAGATGGAGGCTGCGCAGGTTTGTGCACAGTGGTCGCCACAAGGCGATTAGCATGCTTTTGCACACAAAGGTTGAAAACACTGAGGAAGTCAGCCCAAAGAACAGCTTCGAAGACATCAAGAATGTAAATCCAGCAAATCATACAGCGCAGTACAAGGTCAAGTTTGAGAGAGCGTAGGTCATATGTGCGGGTGGCGGAATCGTTCATCGCTTACAGTGGGCAGGTCTGTTGCGATGGTGATCTGCACATGAGACCCACATGACTCTAACATGGGCTTCTGTTTTGACAAGGAAGCAAGTGTTCGTGATCTTATAAGAAGCAGAAAAGGTGGCATGACTTTCGACCAGTACCACTAGTTGCCGTCTGTAGCCAGTCGTCGAATTTCCTGACCAAGAGCACACGCGTGCGCATTTGCAAGTAGAGGCACTGAATAGGCTGTGGTATCGGCATACGGTCGAGGATGAGCCATCCCACAGTGCATTGGTTAGTCAAAGTCTTGGAGAGCTTGGGGGCATCGAGAAGTGACTATATAACTGCAACTTGAATGACGATCGACAATGCGAAAGTATGAAGTCATTGAGACTTCTGACTAGGGCATCCAAACAATGCTCACGAGTTCGAGATCTGCAGTGATGGAGCAAGTGCGTCTACTGGGACATCTCCTGCAGCCATGAGAAACGGGACCATGCTCTACAGTAAGCGTTGGAAAAACAACTCACATAACAGCTTTCCTCTTGAGAACCCACCAAGGAGCTGGCGCATGTGTTGCAGGAGTTGTGATGGGCGATGGTCACCAAACTTTGTAACCATAGCTCTGCTGGGGTCGGATAAGACTTTCGGGAAATGATAGCTGCCTTTAACGTGTTGTAGAGATATGACTCGGGTGCAGTAATGCTAAAATATTAGCTACGTCCGGAGGTAAGGAGGACGCCACATGTCAATACTTGGTCTGTTGGGCGGGGGATTTGCCGTTGACGAAAGTGCGCTAGGTCTTGCTCGGGCGTCAGGATTAGTAGGAAGGGTGGAAGAGCTGATGGTATCCGTGCATAATGGTTGGGGCTGTATGTTCATCAGGTCACCATTACCTGTCCGAGCAAGCACAAGAAAGATCCAGTTATAGGAGCATTTAGTTTCTAACTGTGTTTTATTATTCTTGCACTGCACCCGCTACGTATCCGAATGTCAACTTCTTCCTTGACGGGCACAGCATGCTGAGGCGCTACAAGTATAATCTTCAAAATAACTAAACAAACAGATATTCCCGTTCAAATAAATAACATTGCAAACAAAAAGATTCAAGTTTCATTTCAATTACCGGTGTTCTCTTTAGCTTGTGATAACAAATTGCAACACAGCTATTTTTTTTCAGTGCAGTGACCTTTCACTTTAGCCAACTTTTTTCTGTGGTTGAGGACGCAGCCTCGCGTGTCTGATAATTAAAGCACGTGATGCATGGTGCTTACAACTATTTCAATTTCCGAATGTTAAAAAACTTCAATGTCTGAAAATCTATGTTGCCATTGCAAGGATTGAAATTAAGGAGGGGGAAAGGGGTCTAACAAAAGAAAACATTGTCGCAAAAATTTCGCTGCTACTTCTCAGACCACATTGATTGTGTGCATTACACAGAAACTATGTCGAATTATGTCCAAAATTTCATGCGCTGAAAGACATCAATCGTTTAATTGTGCGGGCATGCATCTGATTTAAAGACATCGCAATCGAATTGCGAACCACCGATCGTGTGCTACACGTGCCACCGAATACCGTGAGCGGGCCAAGGTGTACTTGATCGCGAACGACATCCTGAGCGACAAGCAGACAGCTGTATTTTTGACATGCTGTGGTCCACAGACTTATTCTCTGCTACAAGGCCTCCTAGCACCAAGCAGGCCCGCCCAAGCATAAATGACTGAAATTTTTACCACACTTGGCATGCACTACGTCCCTCGCATATCAGAAGTAATGGCTAGTTTCAAGTTTTTCTCAAGGCATCGAAAAGAGGGGGAGACCGTGACTACATTGCCTCGTTGAAGAAATTAGCTGAAGACTGCAACTTTGCAAGATTTCGAGAGCACATGTTGAGCAACCAGATTGTCAGCAGAATTAATAACGTAATCATGCAAACACAGCTGCTGGAAACGACGGGTTTCACCTTCGAAACTGCGAAAGTCACCGTCGTAGCTATGGAGGCTGCGTGTAAAACTTCACGTGCATTGAGCTGTCAGCAAGCACAGCTACTATCTGACGAAGCTCCGGAGCAAGTGAACGTTGTCGCCTCGGGAAAAAATTATAGCTGTTACTTTCGTTGCAGGGGAGCTCATTCTACATGTTGGTGTAGGCACAGCAGCAAAATCTGTCTCAACTGCCGTCAAAAAGGGCATCTTGCAAGAGTTTGCAGGGTTCAGCCGGGCAGCAGAAATTTCGACCGGAGCCAGTCTAGTCGCAGCCGGTCTATCGCGTGAACAACCTGGATGACCTGCCTGACTCTGTTGAAGACCTTGAAGTTTTCGACGTGTGGATGCTTCACATAGCTAGTTCGAAGCCAATGCGCATAGCGGTTGAAGTTAACGGCGTAACGCTCGATATGAAGTTGGACACTGGCGCTAGTGTGTCGACCATTGATGATGGCAAGTTCGCCGAGGTTTTTCTGTCCGTGCCGTTGGAGCCATCGAGTGTACATGTGAGAAGCTTTTTGGCGACATGAAACGCAACCAAGGAAAGCTGGGAGCAATGGTCAAATTTGGTGACAAGGAGCGTTAGCTACCACTATTTGTTGTGAAAGGGGCGTGTCCTACACTGTTTGGATGGATGAAGCTGGATGCAGGCCTTCAAGCTAGGCATCGCTCAGACAGAGGGAGTCAGCGTCATGAAGTCTACGAAAGACCTGGTAAGCCAATATCTCGAAGTTTTTTCAGAGCAGCTTGGCACCATTGCAGCTTCTATATCTGTACAAAAGGGCGCGAAGCCGCGTTTTGTCAAGGCACATACGATACCATTTACTTTGCATGATCGGGTTTTCATAGAACTACAGAGGATGGAACTGGAAGGCGTTATCAAATTGGTGAAGACTTCTCAGTGGGTCGCGCCCATCGTTACTGTATTGAAGCGCGACAGACGGGTTCCGGTCTGCAACGATTTTAAGACTATCATAAACCCAATGACAGTCGTCGAGTCCTACCCTATTCCTAGGATTGAGGAACTTTTTGCGCTGCTAACAAGGGGCAAAAAGTTGACAAAGCTTGACTTGCAAGATACCTACCAGCAGGTCTCACTCGTTGAGGAATGCAAAGAGCTAGTCATCATTAACACTCTGAAGCGGTTATACTGATTCACAAGGCTGCCATTCGCGGTTTTATCAGCTCCAGCTATATTTCAGCCAGAGATGGAAAATCTTTTGCTCGACTTTGACCATGTCGTAGTGCACTTTGACGATATTCTGGTCACAGGAATCAGTGACAAAAAGCATAGGGAAAACTTGGGCCGAATGTTGAATCACCTGAAAACCGCGGGATTGTGACTGAAGTTATCCAAAAGCGAATTTTCGAAACCAGAAGTCCAGTGCTTCCAGAAGTCCAGTCCAGGAGGGAAGGAAGGAAGGAAAATAGAAGGAATAGAACAGCAGGGAAGTTAACCAGCCTATAGACAGCCGGTTTGCTACCCTGCACATGGGAGGGGGATGAGGGAGATGAAAGGTAGAGAGCAGAGAGCGAAGAGAGATAAACACAGCACATTCGGCAGCACACGCGCACATAGTTCAAGCAGTACTTATGCAGCTGGCATTTCGGGGCCGTCACGGACAACAAACCACTGCTCAGCCTGCTCGCAGCTGACAAACCAGTTCCCGAATCCTCTTCTCTGAGAGTGCTAAGGTGGGCCTTGCTGATGTCGGGGTACAGTTACGACCTGATGTATAGGCCGGGTTCACAAATTGCACATGCCAATAGGTTAACACGGCTACCTCTGCCAAGTGCCGATTTTGTTGTTGACTGCCCTGCCGATATATCCAAGGATGCTGTCGTCAAATGCTGTTGCGGCAGTCACCTCTAGAGACCCAGTGCTGTTGCAAGTAAGAGCAGCATTGTGGTCAGGCTGCCAGATAAACATAGGGTTTGAGGGAAGACCCTAAGAGACGCGCTTTAAGAAGGTGAGTGTGCAAGGGACCTGTCTACTGTGGGGAAACAAAGTCATTGTTCCGAAATCCTTACAAGGGGAAGTCCTCCAGTTGCTACGTGAGGGTCATCCAGGACTGTCCAAAATGAAGGCACTTGTGCGACGCCATGTGTGGTGGCCCAGCTTGGATAACGATATAGTGATAATTATTCAAAAATGCCGTGTTTGCCAGGAGCATCAAAGAGTGTCATGACCAGTGCCTGTCATGCCCTGGCCATTCCAGAAGAAACCGTGGTCACAGCTGCATGTGGACCATGCCGGTCCTTACTGGAACACCTATTTCCTTATCGCAGTCGATGCGTTCTCAAAGTGGATTGAAGTGTTCCCAGTCTCCACACCCTCGGCTGAAGCCACTATTTCCAGCGTGCGAATTATGTTTGCAAACCAAGGCCTTCGAGACGTGGTCGTGTCGGATAATAGGCCGGCATTTACCAGTGAGCTCTACTCCACATTCCTCAAGAAAAACGGGGTGAGGCGAATGCTGGTGCCGCCGTATAATCTAGCGTGGAATGGTGCTGCAGAGCGAGCTGTGCTCACTGTCAAAAACAAGTTGCGGAAGGCTGGCTCTGGAGATATTCGCATTTGAATTGCCCGTATTCTCCTGACTCAAAGGTTCACGCTCACGAGGTCACGGGTTGCTGTCTGTCAGAGCTGGTGTTGGGGCGGAAGCTGAAGACTGTGTTGGACCTACTACACCAAAACCTCCGGACTACGGTGCTAAGAAACTTAAGCAGAAAATCAGATGGGACAAAGGAAGAAGACCCAGGGTTTTGGGTCACCTTGGTGACCAGGTGCTCGCAAGAAACTTCCGTCCAGGTCCTGCGTGGCAGCTTGCAGTCCTCACCAAACAACGCACTTCGTCCATAGATGTTCTACAGAAGGATGGACGGTGGTTAACTCGACATCTGGATCACATCCGCCTGCCCTATGAGGAACTGAGTGGAGAAGACCAAAAGTCAGGCAGACCCGTGGCTACAGGTCTTGCTCCAAGCTTTAACGTGGGTAAGAGGCAGCCAACTCCGGATAGCCTACACGACACCGAGTCTAGGCAAGATCCCAGGGAAGACGTGGCGAGGGAAACGGAACTAGCGGTCACAGCATCCAGTACTGCTGTCCTGCTTCGAAGTACCAGAATTAAATGACCAGTATTGCACTACTCACCTTAAACAATTGTTTGCATTCATTAATAAAGGGGGAGGGATGTGATAAGATTAGTTTACCGTTCCGGCACCCAGGGGCGTCAATGTTGAAATGAAATAAATACGACGCACTTGACGAGTTCAGTCAGTCTGGAACCCGCCAACGTACGTGTGTGTGATTCGGTCCGGCATACCGCATGGCCCCGAACTACTCGGTTATCACACGTACAAAACTGCAACCAAAATGCAACCAACACTGATTAAGCTTAGCCTGCCGTTCGGTACATTGTTGCAGGAAGTTTGGTTTAGACATAAAGATCTGGCGTCCAAAAGATTGCACTCGAGCACTGAACCAAGAACAGTGTGCATGACACGAATTGAGTTCGCCGCGAGGAGATCAACTACTACGAAAGCCCGTCATGCTTATGTAAGACCGTGCACTGGCAACAAAGGAGAAAGCTTGTGTCATAAAGATCTAAAAGTTTTAAATTTAGGGATGAAGTAGCAAACACGATATTTGCAGCAAGCTCGATAATGACACTTTTTCCAGCTAGAAGCCGTTAAGCGCAGTTGATAAGGAAAAGATCGCAGATGCCATGTTGAGCCGTGCGCAGCCAGCAGATAGCGGCCGAAGCCACGCGAACGACGGTAGTAAACTGTAGCCGCGTCGGCGCCGGTACAAAGGCTTCGTTGCCTACACAACTGCCCTTTTTCCACTAGACGAGCACATGCAGTGTGCTGCAGTCTTTTTTTCTTTTGTTTTTCCTTCCTTCACCCTTCATTCGTCCACTCCGCCTCCCCTTCTCCTCCGTAACAACGTCGTCACTCGCTCCCAAGATGCACTCCCAGAGCGCCTCCTTTCAGACGTGCACTCTCTGCCGGGTTTGTCGTAGATTTTCCGGGACCCGCATTAAGACCGGTCTTTCATCTTGGGGGATTGCACAAGAAGCGGTATGCGTATACATGGGGTTAAATGGGAGTGTATATGCACGTCGAAAAAGATTGCATCATAACCAGTCCTTCAACATAAGCAGTTACGTTATTTGTAATAAATCTAACCGTTAATAATCAGAAAGAGAAAGAGACTGTCTTTTCTTTTTGAATCTTTTTGCACTTTCAATACTCTAGGCTGGCTGAGCTCACAAGTGAAGTGCTTGCCTTTTCTAGGTGCAGTTCCGCTGGCAGAATTTGCCCACAGACACCCTGGACCCAGAGTTTGTGGAGCGAAGAAGAGCTGGTCTTGAGGTAGGGCTCACCCTAATTTAGATGAGCTATAGTTTTCAAGTTGTAGGAACATGCTTGTGGCATGAAAGATCACACCCACTAAGGTTCAAAAATGCTTTAAAATATTGCAATTTTATACTAAAGTTAGTGCGATCATCAACTTTATAATGATGTCACTGTACAGAAATACTTGTCACTATGCCAAGTTTTTCCTAATGTTTATTAATTTAGGCTTGTTTTACAATTTGGCAAACTTTTTGTCTAGTTCTCTGAATATGCCTTGCTCATTTTTATTTATTTATTTATTTTTTATTTCTAACACACAACAGCTGGGAGTTCCCCAGGCAAAAAAGCTGTTAAAAACAGCTTGAGGAAACCTGGGAGGACCATACAGGCAGCAGTGAATGGATATTTGCAGAGAAAAAAAAAAAACTATATAACTTATACAACTTGTTATATGAAAAACAGAGGTACGAAAGAAAACTTGTTATATGAAAAACAGAGGTACGAAAGAAAAACTTATAAAAAGATACAACATGATGCACTGATACCATGAAATGGATGTTACAGAAAAATGCACATTAACGTTCAACACACGAATATAAAGGAAAGTGAATAAGATAGGTACATGCAAGAAATGAGAACATTTGAAACATATAATAATGTTGGATAATGTAAAGAAAAATGGTATGGCGGCATGCATGAGCTTATGCTGTAATGGCTGTGTGCTCATTTAATAGGAATAGTCTTATTTGTTTTTTAAATTGGTAGAGTAGAACATCAAAGTTTATTTACAAACGGTTTATTAGGGCGGGCATCTGATAAGTGGTCTCCAAAGCCTTGTGGTAAGAACAGGATTCGAGGCACAAAGATGTGCATGTAATAGGATAGAAAGGTGGGCTAGTTGTAATTCGTGATTGAGCGCTCGTGCTTAGTGCCTCCTCTTTGCTTTGTGTCTGTGTTTACCCCCGCGCTCCCAGTTCGCTGAACAATCATGATGTGCATGTAGACAAGTTTCTGAGTCAAAGGAAATAAGCATGGATAAGGCGTTTATCTGGCAGAGCCAGATAAGGTCTTTGTTGGTTGAAGTTCAAGTTTTGCTCAAGAGAGTCTCATTGAAATATGGATGGGTGTCATGTGAGAAGGTGCTGTCTCTGGAGGTTGGCAAAACTTAGCAAAGCTCAATAACCTGAGGGGCAGTGCCTTCTTAACAGTAGCTTTTACAACACCAGCTCATCCAACAGGACATTGTTGGATGAGATGGCAGACATCGCCTACATTTTCCACCATCGGCTTCGTAAGCATTGTTCTGTCTGAAGTTTGCACCCATCAGGGCAGCCGAAAACTGGTGACACCCATAGATTTTATTGTTGAGCTTCAAAATATCATCCTATTGTGGAGGATGGCGATTATTTTGCACGATTTCGACCTGTCCTCAATGCCTTGCTCAATCGGGGCTGCTGAAAAGCTCAGGGTGTCGCTGACACTGGCCACCAGCACATACATTGGCAGGTAGAGCTGTATGACTTGGTGTTCAGCTGCTCATTTCTTGAGTGGGCGAATACCAAAGCAGCCTTCTCCAAAATGTAAAGTAGTCATAGGATTGCACACCCAAGCAGCTTGCCGAACAAGAGCAAGACAAGCAATCTCAAAAACCATGGCTGCTGATATGGCCGGGCATTGCTCTGCACTACATAATTCATAACTATTCTACCCAGGTTGTACATAGGGGGAAGTAGTTACTATAATGGTGGTGCAGCATGTACCTCCCTTTACGAGTGCAGATGGTATTGTCAAGCGTGGATGTCAACTCGTGCATGAAATGCAGTGGAACACAGATCTTTGCCCCCTCAATTTCACTTATAGCCAAACGGCACAAGTGGTATTCTCAAAAGCTGCAATGTCTCGGCTACAGCCAGATTATCTCCAGAGGATATGCTGCTCAAAAAAGGCAAAATTTTTTGTTTTCACTTGCTTTCACAAGTTCAGTTTCTTTACTTACATGACAAAAAAATCACAGTTGTAAATAAATAAACTAGATTAAAACCACTTTTAAAGAGCACAAGGTGGCTATTAAGAACTAGAAAGAGCTCATCTCTTAAAGTCCCCTGGAAATTTTCACCTTGCTGCTGGCCATTGCATTTCACATGAGGAGTTCACCAAAGCTATATGCCCAAAATAAGCATGATTCTCAAGCTCCCTTGACAGAATAAATAATTTTCAAAAAGTATTTTTACAAGATCGATCAGTTTTCATTTCTATGTTTAAAATTTGTTTTTCTGAGGATGCAGTTTAGGACAATATCTTGAGTTTGAACATAATTTTATTTTCTGTTTCTCATGTTCAGATCCAGATGAAATTTTCTCCACACATTCCTTAACATGAAAGGAGTGTAATCTCTTTTAATGCTATATACTATCAATTATGTAACTACTATGAACCTATTGTAAGCAATAACATGGGTGGAGCATTTCAGAACTCGCTTTGCAAACTTTCTTGTTCAATGAAATGTCTTATACACACTTCTTTGTTATTAATTTGCATTATATGCGCCTTGTGTTGTTCTATTCTCCAGTCTCTCTTACGTACTGCACCTCACTTCTATATTTTATAATGAACCACTACCAACTAGCCTTAGGCTGTTTTACTACTATAGTTAATGTGGAGCAATATGAGCCATTAGTGCTTTATAACCATAATACAGTATAGATCGCTTATACGGAGGGTCGTGGAAGTCGCGAATATCCGTAACTCGCCCAGCTCCATGGTTCTCCGTACTTGCACTCGTTTCACTTGGCAGAATGTCTCACTCGTCTTGGAGCCCGGAACTGCACTGCGCCTGACCCCAACCCTGAAAGCACACCTCGTGACACCAATCCACCGCGCTCTTCTTTTTCGCCCCCCATGCTCAGTGGACGGCCCCAACGTTTCGCGGTATTTACACGTGACAACACCGTTTATTGGACAATGCCTTGTTTCCACTGGATAGTGGCAAAGAACTTTCCGAGAACAAGCAGTGGCTCATTCGCAGGGCCTGTTAAGGTTATGTCGCACTTCTGCACCCGAATCAAGTTTAGCGAACACAGGAGTGTCGTTAATGATAACTTGAGCATACCGAGAATTAGAGTGCTCCCCATTTACCGCGCCTACGAAATACGCCCCCTTGTCTATATGGAGAGAAGAAAGCTGAACCTTCTTTTGCTCACCTAGAGCCTTTTCCGACACACTACTGCAGAATGCCTGGAACAACGGCAGTAGCATGTCGCAGCTCGAGCCCGGTAGAAGGTCCTAGGGTGCTCTCCTTGACCGCAGTTGGGGCATGAACTTGGGGTAAGAGGTCAGTAGGACTGTGGTCTGCGTTGACATTGTATGATAGGTGCACTGGTTCTTGACTAGGTGTTGAAACGTCCTGAAAAATTCTTCCTGGGCTGCCGTTGTTTTTTGACCGGGTCCAGGTTGCTGGCTGGTGCTGCTGAAGGTTCGTCGTTGGTCTCTCGCAGCTGTTGCTACTGTTATTGGACGGTCTCCTTCAATCGAGTTTTTGCCGAAGCTCTGGCGAATGTCGAATTTGCATCCATTTACAGAGACTCCGAAAGCATCACTGATGCCGACTACAAACTGGTCACGGATCATGCGTTCCTTTTCCTTGTAGTCGCGCCGGTTTGCCAGTGTGTGCAACGCGGTGATGAATTGGCCGGCTGACTCTCGTCAACAAGGTTCCATGTGGCCACGAAGTAATCGTCGAACTTTTTCCTGACGACTTCGTACTGCTTCTGCTGTTCTTCAGATAGTGTGAAGGTTGAAAAGATCTCTCTCGCTTGCCTGCCCATTGTGTAGAGTAGTGTCCGGATTTGCGCTTCTTCATTTTGCTCATTTAGGCCAGAAGCAAAGCGGTAGTCGTTGAATAGTTGGATCCAGGAAAATCATTCGGTTGTCCGGTCGAAGTAAAATGTTGAAGCTGGAACAGCGAACATGTCGTAAACTGAGTTGGCTTCTTTGTCTTCCAACATAGCACAGCTTGACGAAGACTTGTGAAACACCCCTCAAATATCAGAAGACGGCCACTTCTGACACCATGTCGAGTTACGGCCGAGTAAAAGGCCATGCGCATTCGGGCCGGCCGCAGGAGCAGAGAAAGGGACTGAGCCACTTCCGATGTGGGTGAGATAACATCAACCTTTATTCCATGCAACCAGCATACATATATAGCAGACACTCGTAGGACCAATGACATCACATACAAGCAACACTTTACAATTGTGGGCAACAGCGCTAGATACCACGAACACTTGACATTTATTTATTTATTTATTTATCACATACTGCGGACCAAGTATGGTCCATGCAGGAGAGGGCAATACAGTACAAAATTCTTCTACATACATACACTTCCGCTGCAGTATACATTCACTGCAGAACAAAATTCATGTACATTAAAAACTCGTGAAAAACAAGGGACAAATACAGGCAAAGAAGCAGACTTAAGCAACAAAAAAAGGGTATAGTTTCATCTCGGCGTGTTGAGCATAGGGGAATCATGGGGCAGAGCATTCCAATCAGAGACAGTTCTCGGGAAAAATGAATACTTGTAAATGTTAGTGCGTGCAAATATAGGTGTAATGCTACGACTATGTTTATGACGTGAAGACCTGGTTGTGTCCTGTGTTATGTAATCTGGTGCGTGCAATCCTGATCTGGAAAAGTATAAAAGGCGGAAAAAGTTAAGCCGTGCAGTTTTCCTTCGATCGGCCAAAAGTTGGAGGTTCGCATCCTGCAACAGGGCTGACGGCGAATCGCGACATCTATACCGGTTGTATATAAATCGAGCAGCTAATCGTTGTATTTTTTCTATTTTCTGTATATTACCAGCTGTGTGGGGGTCCCACACAATGCTGGCATATTCAAGAGAAGGACGAACTATGACTTTATAGGCTCTAAGTTTTAGTGAACTAGAAGAACGACCCAATTTATATTTTAGAAAGCCTAATTTTCTCCTGGCAGCAGAACATATATCATCAATATGTGCTGTCCAGGTAAGCTTCGATGTAATCGTTACGCCCAAGTACTTGAATTCTTCTACTTGCCTGATAGCGTATCCACCTACATTATAAGTAAACTCCAGTTTTCGGATTTTGTTACTCAGACATAAATATACAGTTTTCTCAAAATTAATTACCATTTCCCACTTTTTACACCATTCTTTTATGTAGATTAAGTTCTCACACAAGTCATGCTGGTCAGAGATAGAATTTATGGTATTAAAAATTATGCAATCGTCTGCAAATAACTTAACAGACACGCCAGGTCGGATGGCTTGAACTAAATCGTTAATATAAATATTAAATAGTAGAGGCCCGAGAACTGACCCTTGCGGGACTCCAGATAACACCCCCAAATACCCAGAAGTGAAACCGTTTATATCTACGTACTGTTTTCTGTTCGTTAAGTATGCTATGACCCAGTTAATTATTTCCGGAGGAATGCCAATAACCTTCATCTTATCTATTAGCTTAATATGCGGGACCTTGTCAAAGGCCTTGGAAAAGTCCATAAAGATGACATCAACCTGTCCAGACTTGTCCAGAACTTTGGAGAACTCGTTAACAGTTGCTAATAATTGTGTGGTGGTAGATAATCCCCGTCGGAAGCCATGTTGCGCGCTGTGAATTACTTTATTTTGTTCAAGAAAAGTATTTAAATATTTCGCTATAATATGTTCAAGTAATTTGCAACAAATACAGGTAAGGGAGATTGGTCGATAATTACTGACTAATAATCTGTTACCTTTCTTAAATACCGGAATTACACGTGCTAGCAGCCAATCGTCGGGCACTGAACTAGTTTTAATCGAAACATCAAATATTATTACTAGGAATCTAGCTATAATTTCAGCATACCTCTTTAGAAAAACAGCTGGGATACCGTCAGGGCCGGTCGATTTTTTTACGTCTAGCCGCAATAATAGTTCTGTCACCCCTTCCAAGGATATATTTATTAGACTTGAAGGACCTGGCACCGTCATAATACTCAAGTTTTGTGGTCTTGAGAAAACGCTCTGAAAGTAGGAATTAAATGCGTTTGCTATTTCGTTTTTATTTGTGACAGTGGTTTCTCCGTTCATTATTTCATCAGGGATACGGTTGTCTTTGTTTTGCAAGAACTGGTAAAATTTTCGGGGACTCTCTGCCGCAAAGCGGCCTAGTGTCTCGGTGTAATAATGTTCCCTAGCCTCCTTCAACTTGGATGCTAAAGTATCTCTTAGATCGTGCAGAACTACATCATTAGCTATTTTTTGCTTTCTACGCCTTTTAATTTTGCGTTTTAGGTGAATTAGATCGCGCGTTATCCAGGGGTTTGTACGGCCAACTTTTTTAAGTTTATCTGGAACGAAATTGCGAATGCAGAAGTGGCAATAAAATTTGAATTGTGTCCATAGCGAGTTAACACTGCCGTCGCAAAATGATAGCAAAGCTTCTTCTAGGTAGTGAACAATCTGGAAATCGTCTGCAGCAGAATACTGTTTTACAACTACGGGCTCAGGTCTAGATGACCTTGTTCTACGAGGTAAAGAACAATTGAAATTGACCAATTTGTGATCAGAAATGCCATCTAAAACTGTTGCCATACAGGATTCAAAACTTGAGGAACAGAAAACGAGATCTAGTATTGAAGAAGCTGAACTTGTCACGCGCGTAGGATCAAGAACTGTTTGCGTAAGGGAGTAAGCAAGCGACATGTCTAGTAATATTTCAGCACTCTGCACATCAATAGAACCACATTTCATCGATTCCCAATGTATGCCTGGCATATTAAAATCACCTGCAATAATAATGTTTTGATTTCGGTATTTTTCTAAGTGCTCGTACAGGTCTATCAAGAAAGCCGGTGGGGCGCCAGGGGGCCTATAGACTCCCGCAATAATAATAGGGTTACCAGCAATTACAGCTTTACAAAAAACACTTTCGTGGCAGCTATTAATATCAGGCAAGGAAACGGACGATACCTCGCGTTTAACAAGGATAGCAACTCCGCCCCCTCTTGTTTGACGATCTTTCCGATAACATATGTGTGAAGGAGGAAATATGCAATTATCTGGAGTTTGAGGGTGCAACCATGTCTCCGATATTACTGCTACGTGTGGGTCGTAAGAAAGCAAAAGGTGCTCGAGTTGCTCTTGCTTGTTGCATACACTTTGAGCATTCAGGCACAGCAATCGGAAAGCCTTTTGCGCATGCTCAGTTTTATTTTGGGTTTGTCATTTTTCCGCGCGGGAAGACTTACGTAGAAACACCCTGCGACCAGCTGTGTCGTCCCACCCATAAACGTTATCGTTTAGAAACAACTTGTCATGCACCAATTGCATCTTATCACCAGTACGCTTGTCCTGTAATCCAGATTGCCACAACTTATTTCTTATGCGCTGTGTGGCTTGAGAATAATCGTGGGAGATTGACACTTCAGAACCTTTGAGCTTTGAGCAGTTCCTGAACAATTCCATTTTTTCGTTGTAGTCGTACAGCCGGAGGATAACTGGCCTGTGGCGGTCTTTTTGCAGCCTTCCTATTCGGTGAATTCGTTCTACAGATCTGACGGAAACACCAAGTGTTTCGCCGAAAACCTTACGCAAAACCTTATCCTCTAGATCCTGCCTAGTTTCTTTTGGTTCCTCAGGAATTCCGAAGACGACTACATTGTTTCTGCGTGAACGATTTTCATAATCATTCAGTCTCCGGTCCTGCTCAGCCAAAGCCTTCTCCAACCGCTGTACTGTTCCTTCCAGCTTCTGTATCTTTTCTTCATTTTCCTTCGATATTTTCAGAACCTCGTCTAGTTTTGACAGCTTCGCATTTACCTCAGAAAGTGTGGCATCGCGCTTTGTGTCCGCTTCCTTTAGCTCTTTTAACTGAAGCATAATATCCTTCAACATTTGTTCTATCTCGGGACCAGGGTTACTTTCCACATCGCCACATAAAAGGAGCAGAAAAACAGACCAGCAATCTATGACAACATGAATACATCTTTGGGGGCACGGCAGCACTATAACAGTGTATGAACTTGAACGAAATCCAGAAAGCGTGTTGTAAAAACTGACCTGCACAACAAGCCAAGCAGAATCAAACATGCTGCTCCGACGAGTGCCGCCGTGCCCTCTGAGAGGACAGGGCTCGACCGGAGGCTTTATATCCTGTATGGTCGACGTCACCGAGTTGTGCAGCCAATTCGGTGTCCCGTCCGCTGAGTCGATGAAAAGATGATCAGTCCGTGCAGGCGTTTTCCACTTGTGCGATAAATCGGCAGTCCACAGCGCAGGCCCAGAATGAGCGGGTTGTTCGGCACATGGCAGCGGTCGGATCAAAAATACAACCTGCACAACAAGCCAAGCAGAATCAAACATGCTGCTCCGACGAGTGCCGCCGTGCCCTCTGAGAGGACAGGGCTCGACCGGAGACTTTATATCCTGTATGGTCGACGTCACCGAGTTGTGCAGCCAATTCGGTGTCCCGTCCGCTGAGTCGATGAAAAGATGATCAGTCCGTGCAGGCGTTTTCCACTTGTGCGATAAATCGGCAGTCCACAGCGCAGGCCCAGAATGAGCGGGTTGTTCGGCACATGGCAGCGGTCGGATCAAAAATACAACCTGCACAACAAGCCAAGCAGAATCAAACATGCTGCTCCGACGAGTGCCGCCGTGCCCTCACATGCATAGGTGCTATTGGGTGTGCAAGGTGCATGGGTGCTTTGCACACCCAACACTAGGCTCTTCTACTCTAAGGTTCATTTGTGTTAGGTGTGCAAGTCAGAAGGAACATTGGTGCATTAGGTAAACAGTGGTGAGAAAACTGGAAAAGCGGTTCTTTTACTCGGGCTACTGAAATAAGCAAGGCAGCTCGCATTTTTTTCTTTTATTTCTGGCATTTTGGGCAGTCCTGTCGCTTGCCACGCAGTAATGCAAGTATCAGATTTAATTACTTCAGATACAATGTACAAAATCAACAGCTCAATAATGAGCAATTAATCTCATAATAAGTATTTAGGTGTGCATTTTTACAATACTTTCAAGTGGGTTAAACACATTGATATAACCATGACAAAGGCAGGTAGAATGCTATACTTTATACTGTGGGGTCTCGAAATGGAGAGAGCCACGCCACGCTCTTAATGTGAATGGACACGGCAGACACAGTCAGGACAAACCAAACAGACGTTTATTTACCTACTTTTGGATCGACCATATCGTCAGCCGAATTATTACACATCAATCGTGATCAACACGCTAAGACATCCTTACACATTATTAAACAATACTCAACAACAACATGACAAACAAGGTGGTGTTGCCAACGCCTGACTCACCACGTGGGCCCACCGCAGACAGCACGCTGTGCTGTGCACCAAGGATCCCACTGCGAGAGACAACTGTTCGGGCTAAACGCCACCAGCCAAAGAGAGACTCGCTCAACTCTCTCTGCCACCACCAAGGCTTGCCTCCCATCAGGGGTCACTGCCGGTGCTACTGCTCTACCAACCATGATGATGATAGCGATGATCTACGCTCGCGAACACGTCACCTACCGCTCAATAGTTGTGACCCCGAAATACGGCTTCTGCGCGGGACACGTGCACCACGCGGCGCAAACAAGTATACAGGGGGTGTCAGCACCCTCACAATACACGGAGAGAGAGAGATAAAGATGCAAGGAAAGGCAGGCAGGTTAACCAGACACACATCCGGTTTGCTACCCTGTACTGGGGAAGGGATGAAGGGGAGAAAAGAGGTTGCAGAGAGGTAAGAAAGGTACACACAATGACGAGCACACTCGGGGGAGCACACACAATCTACAGGCGGTCGCTCAGGTTTATTGTGTTCAAGTAATGTAGGAGTGCTTTAGTCGCTTTCTGCACAATTGAGGCAGACGCCGAAGGTTCTAGAATCATCTGCACAGAGAATGGTCTAGAGTCCAGTTGATTGAAAACCATCCGGAGCTGGCATCGCTGCGTGTTGTAGCAAGCGCAGCTGCACAGGATGTGTTTGATGGTCTCTTCAGCTCTGCCGGAGTCATATGTAGAGGTGTCGGCCATACGGATGCGAAAGGAGTACACCTTTGTGAATGCAACACCCAACCAAACATGGCATAACAGTGTCGCATCAGAACGGGAAAGTTGTGATGGTAGCTGTATCTTGAGCGAAGGATCACAGACAATTTTAAGCAAGCCTTATAGACCATGAAACAAACTCTATATCTGGTGTGTATGAGACCTATGCTAGATTGTGCTTGTGTAATATATGAACCCCATCAGCAGTACTTGGTCGGCAGACGGGAAGCTCAAAGTCAAGCAGCCAGATTTGTTAGTAACAACTACAGTTCCTTTGCAAGCATAAGCATCACAAAAAAAAAACAAAAAAAAAAAACAAAAAAGAACCTTGAAATGGGAGGCACTAATGGTATAAAGGCAGAAACTGGGGCTTAATTTTTTTCATAATATTTATTACAAAATTGATGCCACAAACCTTCTTGATTTTCTGTTGGTACCAATGGACATCTCAAATCAGCGAGACAATTCATGAAAACTATTAGAATACCTCTACAAACCTACTTTTCTGGTAGTTCCTTATTTGTAAAAGCAATACAGAAATGGAATCATCTCCCAGATGATATCGTTAATGAAAGTGATAGTTATTCCTTTTTCAAAGATGATAGTCTTTCTTGGGATACTTCCACGCAAAAAAAAATTCTGGTCTGTCAGTGTCTGTGTAACTATTTAGCCACCCGGAGAAAGTTTAAGAGAGTGCTTGAAGCCTACCCATCTTGATCTAGTGCCTGCATTCATACTTGTGAACATTGTCTATCAAAAAGGAAATATTATGCTTATTTGAGACAGAATATGCAGGTTCTGAGACAGAACAGAACAAGTTATGAGACAGAACAGAAGAGAACTGGGAGTGGGGTTCCTAATTCACAGAAACATAGCTGGCAACATAGAGGAATATTACAGCATTAATGAAAGGGTGGTAGGTATTGTAATTAAACTAAATAAAAGATACAAGTTAAAGGTAGTACAGGCTTACGCGCCTACATCCAGCCATGATGACACTTCAGTTGAAAGCTTCTATGAAGATGTGGAATCGGCAATGAGTAAGGTAAAAACACAGTATACTATAGTGATGGGCGACTTTAATGCAAAGGTAGGGAAGAATCAGGCTGGAGACCAGGCAGTAGGAGATTATGGCATCGGCACTAGAAACGCCAGAGGAGAGCTACTAGTAGAATTCGCAGAACGCAATAATTTGCAGATTTTGAATACCTTCTACCGAAAACGAGAAAAACCGCAAGTGGACATGGAGGAGCCCTAATGGCGAAAATAAGAACGAAATAGATTTTATAATGACTGCACACCCAGGAATCGTGCAGGATGTAGAAGTGGTGGGCAAGGTACGATGCAGTGACCATAGAACGGTACGGTCTCGAATTCGCTTAGACTTGCAGAAGGAACGACAGAAACTGATACGCAAGAAGCCAATCAATGAGCTAGCTCTGAGAGGGAAAGTACAGGAATTCAGAGTGTCGCTGCAGAACAGGTACTCGGCTCTTAGTGAGGAAACCAACCTTAGCGTAGACACAATGAATGATAATCTGACGAGTATCATTACGGAGTGTGCAGTGGAAGTTGGAGGCAGGGTAGTTAGACAAAACACTGGCAAGCTTTCCCAGGAAACGAAGAACCTAATTAAGAAGCGTCAAATCATGAAAGTGTCAAGTACAACAGACGAAATAGAACTGGCAGAGCTTTCGAAGTTGATTAATAGACGTAAAGTATGCGATGTAAGAAGGTATAACATGGAGAGAATTGAACACGCTCTGAAAAACTGGGGAAGCTTCAAAGCAGTGAAGAGGAAACTTGGGATAGGCAAAAGTCGGATATATGCACTAAGGGACAAAGAAGGCAAAATAACTACCAATATGGATAGGATAGTTAAAATAGCGGAAACGTTTTACAGAAATCTGTACAGTAGCTGAGACAAGCACGACCTTAATACTATAAGAACTAGCAGTAACCCAGATGACACCCCACCAGTAATGATAGAAGAAGTCAGAAAAGCTTTGGAGAGCATGCATAGAGGCAAAGCTGCTGGTGAGGATCAGGTAACATCAGATCTGCTGAAAGATGGAGGAAAGATTGTGTTAGAAAAACTAGCCGCCCTGTTTACGAGGTGTCTCCTGACGGGAAGGGTACCAGAGTCTTGGAAGAACGCTAACATCATCTTAATACATAAGAAAGGAGATGACGAGGACTTGAAGAATTACAGGCCGATCAGCTTGCTCTCTGTAATGTACAAGCTATTTACAAAGGTAATTGCTAACAGAGTAAAGAAAACATTAGAATTCAATCAACCAAAGGAACAAGCAGGATTTCGAACATGCTACTCAACAATTGACCAAATTCATACTATCAATCAGGTAATAGTGAAATGCTCAGAGTATAACCAACCACTATACATAGCCTTCATAGATTACGAGAAGGCGTTTGATTCAATAGAAATATCAGCCGTCATGCAGACACTGCGGAATCAGGGCGTAGATGGAGTATATATAAACATTCTGGAAGAAATCTACAGGGGATCAACTGCTACCATAGTGCTTCATAAAGAAAGCAACAGAATACCAATCAAGAAGGGTGTAAGGCAGGGGGACACAATCTCCCCAATGCTATTTACCGCGTGCTTACAGGAGGTTTTCAGAAGCCTAGAATGGGAACAGTTAGGGACAAGAGTTAATGGAGAATACCTTAGTAACCTGCGCTTCGCCGATGACATTGCATTGCTGAGTAACTCAGGGGACGAATTGCAACTCATGATTACAGAGTTACACAAGGAGAGCAGAAAGGTGGGTCTTAAAATTAATCTGCAGAAAACAAAAGTAATGTACAACAACCTCGGAAAGGAACAGCGCTTCGAGATAGGTAATAGTGCACTTGAAGTTGTAAAGGGCTATGTCTACTTTGGGGCAGGTAATAACCGCAGAGCCTAACCACGAGATTGAAGTAACTAGAAGAATAAGAATGGGGTGGAGCACATTCGGCAAGCACTCTCAAATTATGACAGGTAGATTGCCATTATCCCTTAAATGGAAGGTATATAACAGCTGTATCTTGCCGGTACTTAGCTATGGAGCAGAAACCTGGAGACTCACAAAGAGGGTTCAGCTTAAATTGAGAACGACGCAGCGAGCAATGGAAAGAAAAATGGTAGGTGTAACCTTGAGAGACAAGAAGAGAGCGGAGTGGATTAGGGGACAAACGGGGGTTAAGGATATCATAGTTGAAATAAAGAAGAGGAAATGGACATGGGCCTGGCATGTAGCGCGTAGACAGGATAACCGCTGGTCATTAAGAGTAACTAACTGGATTCCCAGAGAAGGAAAGCGGGTTAGGGGGAGACAGAAGGTTAGGTGGGCAGACGAAATTAAGAAGTTTGCGGGTATAAATTGGCAACAGCAAGCACAGGACCGGGTTGACTGGCGGAACATGGGAGAGGCCTTTGTCCTGCAGTGGACGTAGCCAGGCTGATGATGATGATGATGCAAGTTCTAGCAGTGTGTCTCTTTCTATAAAAAAAATGCATAGATATACAATGCACTGACAATGTGACCCCATAAACGAAAAAAAACGGTTGTTTCCTACACTTCACTCAAAAGTTCACAGGCTTTAACTGAAAAACGACCTGATGCTGCCACCTACCAGTGGTTCTGTGTTTTAAAAAAACTTTTATTTCTTCACATTGCAGCCAGATGACACCATATCTCACACAGCACCTCCAGATAGAAGACTATCGTCTTTTGACATCCTTGCAACGAAGCACAGAGATTCGTGGCCAGTTTTTTTTTCTTCACTATAATAAGATTGGTTTGTTGTCTAAGAGGAATCATTTGGGTGTTTAAAATGTATGACTGTGACATTGTTTATAATTTGTGTGAGTAATCATTATTTGATTATTCTCTCTTAAAAATATCATATGTATTGTTGTATTTGTGATATCGATTGCAAACTATACTACAATATTACCCACGTGTACCTCCTCTACGTAACTTCTTATAGCGATGTAGAGGAAGTGTAAATAAATAAATAACGAATAATACACCAGATCAAATCTGTAGTCAGTAGTTTCTTCTACCACAGAGGACAAACGAAAGATTGCAGTGCAGCTATTTCACATTGGTGCATTCATTATGTTGTTAAAACTTGTAATATGGAGTTTCAGAATGGCGTAGTTCTAAGTTTGCGTTCATTGTGATTCCCCGCTATATTCAACATGTCACGGGAGCCCACTATAGGTTAGCGTACAACACGTGCAGTTGCAGCAAACGCAAAAGCGTCGTGCATGCTTTCTCTAAAACTTTGTATTATTATTGAGTTGGAACAGTTGTCAGCAAGCTGAACTCGAATGCTCTGTAGCATGAGCTGAATTAATTCAACTGATGCCAGCCGTGAAGCACTTAGCGGTCTTGCCGAAATAATGCATCGATATGCTCAGACATATATTGACATGTGTTCGTAACATCTTGGAAAAAGAACCCAGAGCTACAGTGCAGCCCACTTATAACGATATCGAGGATACCTGAAAATATGGTCATTATTACCGATAATCGTTATATCTGTACTGTTGTAAAATATCGTCACCGGACATACGTTTTGTAGCTCCAGGCACGAATTCGCTTTTTCCACTAGTGACAAATGGGGTAGATGAAAGGCTTATAAAAAAGCACTTTATACATCGATGAGCGTTTATGGTTTCGGCGTGATGAAGCAGTCCGATATCCGCTGTTGCTTCTGCGGAAGCTTCATCTTCACAAGCGCGGTTCGCATAGCTTCAAGTTGTTACGAATACTCTGGCGGCATTCCTCGGGCACGCATGAAGTCTACGAGCGCGTGGATGGACACCAGTGCACTTTGCGTGGTCATCGACAGGGCTGGAGAAACGCTATGACTGTTGACCTCGTCGTCACTAATGTCACTGCTGCCGTCGCACAACGCCGGCGTCTGTCGCGACATCACACCCGTGACGATTGCCTCGTCGGTGAGTTTCTCGCAGCGCGAGGCAGCACTGTCTGCTGTGAGGAAGTCCTGAACCGATGCGGCACACCCGCTACCTGTGTCACCAGTAGCGACGTTCTTTCAGAGCTCATCGAGATCCGCAGTTTTCATGCAGGTCTCGCTGTCATTAGGCAGGGGGAGGCTGGTTTTGACGCACAAAGCTGCTTTCCTGAAGCAGTTTTGCATGGTGGTCTGCTTCACCTCCTAACATGCGTTGTAAACAAAGCGCACAACCGTTAGAAGGCTGATCTTCAAGTCAAGGGGTCCATCTGCATTGCCTGACATACCCGTAGCCGAGCGGTCAGTCGCTAACACCAGCCACTTCAGCGTGCACCACCGATACAGTGCTTTGAAATTTGCTATCATGCTAGCGTCTAGCGGTTGCAAGCCTGCCGTCGTATTAGGCGGCAAGAACATCAATTCTATTGATGTCAGCTTTGGGCTCAGGTTGTGTGTGTTGCAGTTATCCAGCAGCAACACCACCTTCTGCCCCTGCCTTCTGATGACGCCATCCATCTCGAGCTGCCGCTCCTCGAACATAACGCGGGTCATCCAGGCCTTCTTATTGCTGCAGTAGCAGACCGAGATGTGCTGATTTGTGAAGCAGACTGGCTTCTTGGATCGCCCAATCATGAAGGGCTTCATTTGATGACTGCCATCCATGTTCACGCAGCAGAACAATACGGTCACTCTAACTTTGAAGTGCTTCCCACCAGGACACGAATCGCCTCTCCTTCGATGGCATCATTTGATAAAAAAGGGCAGTCACTTCACAGTTATAAATATCTTTGTCCGAGAAGCGCTTCATAAGTGCGGGCAGTTTGGTCTGCAGCCAATGCTGCTTCGCGTGAGAGTCCAGAGAAGCCACCTTCCCCACCACGTTTTTGTAAACGATTCCATGCCGCTCTTTGAACCTTTGAATCTATCCGCCTCCGGGTTCGAAATCTGGCCGACCAAGCAGAGAAGCAAGATTTTTTGCCTTTGTTGCAAGTATAGGCCTACTGCTCGGCACATTTTGTGCACGGATTGTCAAAAACCACTGGTAGAGTGCCTCTTGCACGTCCGCATACAAAGGCTCCTGTATCCTCTTCCGCTCGTCGGCATGGCTGCTGGATCCAGCTTTCAAAAGTGCAGTGCTGCCAGCTTTGAGGATTGTCGATATTGTCGACTGCACGAGCTCATATTTTTTCACAAGGGCGCTCACCTTGAATCCGTGTCGCGAGTCTTGTAAAATTTTCAACTTGGTGTCAAGCGACACGGCCTTATGCTTCGTCGCCGCCATCTTAGCTGAAGCTTAGCTCCACCTGTGCTGCTCGCGCGATGCGATCACTGAGAAGGAGAGACTAAAGCCCCTAAAACTTTGTAAAGTAGTGACGTTCGTGGTTATTGACGTGCCTCCTCTCTTTTCACCCTCCTCCGTCTTCTCCGAGGACGGCGCTGTGTCGGTATTGGCCAGATGCCGTCATGTGGAACCGCTCGCATTGTTTGTTTGTTTACAGTCACTCGCGACTGCCATCTTTGCTCTGGAAGCGCACATCCGTTGGGGCGCAGTTAATCTGTTTTGGTGGATACAAACTTGTCCTTCCATGCACTCTGTGCTGTGTAATACTTTTCATTGTAGAATGACCTCGCTGTTCATTGCCGTGGGTGGTTGTTGCACCTTCTGCTGCCAGAACAAGTCAAGTGATGGTCAAAAACTCTTTATAATACTGCTTGTTAAGCGCAATGAGTTGAGACGAAAGATATGATTACGTAGAATTGGAAATGAGACCTTCAAGCCAACATTTTCGAATCCACTTTGCGAAATAAGTTGCGCCTTTCTCACTGTGACTATGGTTCGATGTTTGCTCAATTCAACGTCTGCTCTAACACCGTGGACAAGTCGCAGTCAATTGTCTAGGACGTTGCGATCTCCCACTCAAGTTTCGTTCACGCTTCTGCGGGGACTTTTTTTTTTTTGTCAACATTACATGCTTACGTGTTCTTGTCGTTATGCGCCAACTGGTTTGAGTTCGCGATACTTGTTTGTGCGCTTAGATTGTACGCTGAAAGACACTCAAAATTGTCATTGCGGAACTTCAAAGATTTCGCGCAGCAGTTTTGAATAAACAAAAACTGGAGTGCCGCAACTAACAATAAGATTGGTACTCTTGTCGGGTCTCGACGAGGCGAGTGCCTCACCGTGCTCTTGGAGTGAACGAACACAGCAGACGCAGTCGGTACAAACCAAACAACATACATACACATTTATTTAACTAATTTAGAACGACGATATCATCCGCCGAATCGATTCATCAATTGTGATTAACACGCTACCATACAAACAACATGACACCGTAACACACCAAACACACAATAACATACCCAAGGCGGCGTCGCCAACACTTCATTTACCACGTAGGCCCCCGGGCGCGTAGGCCCGCGGTACCACGCGCCGAGGACCCACGCTAGAGACAACCGTTCGCGGCAGCCGCCACTTGCAGACGAGACTCGCCCAACTCTTGCCTGCCACCATGGCCTGCCTTCCGCCAGGGGTCACCGTCGGCACTACCACTACCAACAGTGGTACTCAACGCGAACACAACGCCATCTATCGTTCCGCCGCCCCCAAATTACGGCTTCTGTGCGAGACACGTGCGCCACGCGGCGCAAAGAACTTTACAGGGTATGTCAGCACCCCCACACTCTTCATTAGATTTTGTTGCGTGCTCGTATGTTTCAGAGTGAATTGCTCTCTGTGGCTCTTTTACATTGACCGATCACTCGCGATGCAAGGTCATGCGGCTATGAAAAGCGCGCATGCCTTCGAGTCATTAGGTGCATCGTTTTGGGAACCTTACACATACGTGTCGTTTCGCATGATAGTTTTTTTGCTATTTTGTGTGAAGCTCCATATCCCCGAGTGGAGCTCTCACAAAGTAATCGCGTATGGTGGCCTGCTAGTTCATTCTTTCAGTGATACAGTTCGTTTGTGAGATACATCCACATGGTTCACTTCTGAAATATGATTGGTGCATCTAACCACTTCACAAAATAACCACAGCTGTTCGAGTGTATTAACTGTACGTCTACTGACACATTATTAAGTCCTTAGATGCCTTACTAAACGCTAAAATTGGCTGCCCACGACATCGCCGTCCCGTGTCAACAGCGTCAACACGAGTCATTACTTTCACTGCGTAACAGTCACTGTGAATGCTCTCTGTACATATTGTGTACCCTATATACGGTGAAGTTTGCACTACCCATGCGCTGAGTAAGGAAAGACGGCCACACCATCCCATCGGGTGCATTCGGGCGAGCTAACAGATGGGTAAGCCATAGCAGCCGTGCTTGAGCATTTGAGGGATGTTACAGTGCAGGCCACTTATAACGTAACCGCTTTTTGCGCAGGACCGGTTATAACGTGGGTTTTTTGACCACCGATATGTCGCCCATAGAACTCAATATAGGCCGACCGTTTATTGCGTAGGCGCGCGAAGGAGAATACCGGTTATAGCGCGGAGTTTTTAGGCGCGCGACCATAAAATCGGCGAACGGAGCACGGTCGGCACGGTTTCCCGGCGGTGTTCCTGGCGCGCCGGAACGTTGGGAGTGTGAGCGGGAGGGCGCACATGGAGACCGCCGCGAAAAGTCAAACATTGCGGAGGAGAAGAGAGGTTTCAGTAGAGAGGGAGTCGGGGAGACCTTGGAAGGAGGGAGCGTGTTTTCGTCACCGTGGCGACCGTGGCAGCGTCCAATCCGGGTGCACGCTGCGCGGAGTGGGGAAGAGAAGCGGTAGCATGCTTTCTTTTTCTCAACCTCCTTCTTTTGCTTCTTGGTATTTGCTGTGTGCCCTTCGCCGTGTCATTGCCGTCTGAGAGCCCAGAGCACGTGTGTTGCGTAGCTCCTGTCGCCATGGCGTCGGCGGCGTCTTCAAGCGGTGTGAAAAAACGCCGTGCCTTATCGCTGAAGATTAAGGAATGCGTCGTAAGGGACATAGAGAGTGGCCTGAAGAAGGCGTCGGTGGCGGCGAAATACGGCGTTTCCGACACGACCGTGTCGACCATCTACAAAAACAAGGACAAACTGCGGCAGCAACTGCAGCAGCAACTGCAGCAAGATTCGTCTG
Source organism: Rhipicephalus microplus (assembly GCF_043290135.1). Classification (NCBI taxonomy): domain Eukaryota; kingdom Metazoa; phylum Arthropoda; class Arachnida; order Ixodida; family Ixodidae; genus Rhipicephalus; species Rhipicephalus microplus. The sequence goes on along the minus strand of NC_134700.1, from coordinate 6,295,576 downwards.
AATCCACTGAACGGGTGGATTCAGCGTTTCAAAGATCGCCATGGCATCAGCTGCAAAGTGGTGTGCGGAGAAAGCGGCGCTGTCGATGACGAGTCTATCGAAGTCTGGCTTCGCTTGAACTTGGAGAGTATGCTGTTGACCTATACTGACAGAGACATTTATAATGCCGATGAAGCTGATTTATTTTATAACCTTTGCCCAACCGCACGCTTGCGCTGAAAGGCGAAGCCTGCTCCGGCCGCAAGGTCTCAAAGGAGCGCATAACTGTATTGTTTTGCGCCAATTTGGACGGGAGCGACAAGCGCCGCCTCTTTGTCATAGGCAAATCGGCAAGGCCACGTTGCTTTAAAAAGCGAGAGTGCCTGCCAGTGACCTACAAAGCCAATAAAAAGGCGTGGATGACGCAGGATTTGTTCATCAGCTGGCTTTGTAAGTTTGATGAGGATATGGTGGCAGAGAAGCGGCGGGTCGTGCTTATCCTCGACAACTGCACGACCCACAACGTCAAGCCGAAGTTGACCGCAGTCAACCTAAAGTTTTTGCCTGCCAACTCGACAACAAAAAGTCAACCTCTCGACCAGGGTGTCATCGCAACCGTAAAGGCGCTGTACAAAAAGCGCATTTGCAAGAGAGTTTTGCTGAGCATGCAGCATGATGCAGCTAAAGGCCGATACTATAAGCAAGTCAAGAGGGCAGGCTTCGTGCGCAATGCAGAGGCTCTGGAAGACGATGAGCAGAGCAACCGATGAGACCCTCAACACTGATGACGTGTGGTCCTGCCTCGTTGACAGCAACTTTGTAACTGCCACTGACACTTTCCAAGAATTTGTTGATGCCGGGGAGTCGGAGCTTTCTGTCTGCGAGGAAGCGAGCACAGATGACGCTATCGTTGCAGCGGTGCGCGGTAGTGCGGAGGTTGCAACGGACGACGAGTCGGACGGCGAAGACGATGTCGACCCGACGACAGAACCAGATTTCCCGTGCAAAGACACATTGGAATACCTCGCTAACGTGAAAACGTACTGCGCGAAAAACAGTTTTAGCGAGAAATCGCTCAAGTGCTTAAGCTTTGTGGGGGACGAAATTGTTCGCAGCGCTGTTTGCAAGCATCGCCAGACGAAAATAACGGCGTTCTTCCACTGATGCCGGACTTGAGAACTTTGTTTCCGCGCGGTGTTGTGATTGTGTTGAATGTGTCTGCGAGTGAAAAGTGTAGTAAATTTCTTTTGAAAGGTGGGTTGCCCTTTTGACATAGGCAAAGGCTGAAAAAAGCATGCTTTGGTTATAACGCGGTACCGCTTATAGCGCGTATTTTTACAACTCCCGTGACTTACGTTATAAGCGGTCTACACTGTATTCACAGTGTAAAACTTATTCGCAGATGCCCTAAACGATGGACCAAGAAAAAAGGACATAATTAATCGACGTGGCGCGTTTAGAATCATAGGACAAGGCAAGAGACAGAAGGAAGCGCTTCTGTCCCTTCCCTTGTCTCTAGTCAAGAAAAAAGGAGGTTCTCACGAATGATCACAATTTTATGTGTAAGAACATACATTCTAAAGGGTAACGCGCACAAAGTTACCATCTGGTCACTGCAACGCCGAGTGACTCGATCAAGGCAGATCACACGTACGCATAGCGCGTGGCTATAAACAAAGCGGTTGTGGGTCAATGTTACACTCGTCAAAATAATTTTATGGTGAGTTAGCCAGCTGGCGCCAACGCCCTCAGTGTGCTGCCTGCCGAGTAAGCGCTCTCGTCATGAAAGTACAGTGTACTAGAAGGGGGCAGTTCAATGAACGAGGCGGCCGTGCCGCGTCTAAGCTGATTTTCTAGCGGGTGACAGTAGCGCCGGCGCTGTAGTCCCATGGTACTGAAGGTCCCAGGAGCGTCTGCATTGGGAGCGTGCACGCTGTAGAATGTGAAAGCCTGTAATTGCTTGTTTTAGCGCGTTGTGGGGATGCTGACACCCCCTGTGAAGGTGTTTGCGCTGTGTGGTGCACGTGTCTCGCCCAAAAGCCGCGTTTCGGGTTACAATCACCGAGCAGTAGGTGGCATGTTCCCGTTGATCACCACTATCATCATTATGGTGTAACGCGGGCGGTGACCCCTGGCAGAAGGCAAGCCTTGGTGGCGGGCGAAAGTTGAGCGAGTCTCTTCTGTGCGTGGCGGTTGCCACGAACGGCTGTCTCTAGCGTGGGTCCCCGGTGCTCGGCACCGCGGACCGCGTCTGCCGGTTGTTGTCGAGCGTGGCAAGTCCGGCATTGGCGATGCCGCCTTGGGTGTGTTATTGTGTTTTGTCATGTTATTGTGGGTTTTTCTTGTTATTGTGTTTGTCATGGAGTGTATGATAATATGTGTACGAATGTCCTAGTGTATTGATAACGATTGATGTATCCATTTGGCGGATGATATCGTCATTTTAAATTAGTTAAATAAATGTATGTGTTGTTTGGTTTGTACTGACCGCGTCTGCTGTCCGTTCACTCCAAGGGCGTGTCACTCGCCATATCGAGACGCCACTGTGTTTACTGCGCTTTTGAGCCTTTATCAGTGGACGCACCTGCTATGCGCCATGGTGCACGAGTCAATATGCAGGCACGCTGAAATTGCGCCGACCCACGAAAAAAAAAAAGTTAATCAGAATTCACGGATCCGCCTAGCTTCTCACTCAAGCAGCGCTTTGAGCATCATAAGTGGCTTCTGGCGAACTACAAAGAGAGGAGAAGTATCAAAACCACCATTAAATCATACGCTCGTATTGTTGGCAGTCTCTACGATATCCAGAGCACAATGTTCCTCATATGAGCCTACATGTGCTCGATTGTTTCAAGAGAAACCCGAGTATAAGTAACGTTGTCACAACATTTATATCGGTGACAACTCTGTTTTATCATGCCAGTTTTGCAGAAGATAATAGTTATTGCTTTCTGAAAGGCTTATTATATATTACACATATTAAAAACAACAAACAAACATAAAAATGCCAATCGTATATATCGCCTGTTTGTTAACCCGTGTAAATTCATTCTAACCAGTTTCATTTTGTATCAACAGCTTAAATTGTGCTGCTTTCCAAATATTCTATTGGCGTAATGCCATTACAAGCCAGCGAATTTGTGGCAATGTTTTGCATTATAAGCGTAGTTCTTTTATTAAGTGTTAAAAGTGTAGGCAGACAGTGGTGCATCTTGTTTTGAGAAATTAAACTTGTATATGTACACAGTAAACACACACACACACTATATATATATATATATACATATATGTATATAAGGGAAAGAAGTGTGTACCTAAGGGCTCGTTTTTCTGTGTTTTGACACAGTATTAATGAGATCTAACAGACAGTAATGCCAAGGAATGTACAGGGGAAGTTATTAGAACCAATGGAATGTAAATAAGAAGAAAGAAAAGTGGGTGAAAAAATAACCAGCCGTGAGCAGGAATCGAACCTACGACCTTCGAATAACGCGTTCGATGCTCTAACCACTGAGCTATCACAGCGGCCTTTCCTCCATCCACTTTTTTGGGTTTATATGTGACTTTAGAAGTAGGAGTGTCAGTCAGCGCCATCTATAAGCCAAGCGACGTGTGTGAAACACTCTTTTATGCGCATGTATGGCGTCACGTAGCACGTGAACTTATTACGAGCGGGCAGCTGATTAATAGACCCTCGTATACAATATAATTACATCAAGTCTGCCAGTGAGAGACCCTCGTTAATGAATAAGGGAAAGAAGTGTGTACCTAAGGGCTCGTTTTTCCGTGTTTTAACACAATAATAATGAGATCGATGCTCAAATATGTTATTCGAATGTCGTAGGTTCGATTCCTGCTCACGGCTGGTTATTTTTTCACCCACTTTTCTTCTTATTTACATTCCATTGGTTCTAATAACTTCCCCTGTACATTTATTTATTTATTTATTTATTTATTAGAATACCCTCAGGGCCCATAGGGCATTACAGAGGGGGTGGGTAGAACATATATAACACACAAGAAAAAAAGACAAAATAAAGAAACAAGTAACAGATGCGCAAATCAGGAAGGCAACATAAGTCAACTAAAAATGTATAAGAATTCAAGCACATACAAGACAAAGATAGATAATGGAAACTGCGTATAGTTACAAGCATTGCTGAGAAATTGCAGTCTTGAATAACAAAGGGTCTGTTATTGATACAACGGAAGAGGGAAGGTGGTTCCAATCGGCGGCTGTTTTTGGTAAGAAGGCTGCTGAAAAGAATTTGGTGCGGCAAAACGGAATGGCAACCTTATGCTGATGATCAATGCGCGATGAGTGGTATGACGGTTGTGAAATGAGGTCTCGCTTCATTGATGGATTGTGAAAAAATATCTTATGAAAAAAATGCAGTCGCGCCAGTTTCCTCCGGACAGTTAAATTGGGTAGGTCAAGGTTAGATTTCATTTCTGATATGCTAGCAGTACGGGAATAATTAGAACAAATGAACCGAACTGAGCGGTTCTGAACAGATTCTAACGCGTTAATTAAATTTTGCTGCACGGGATCCCATATAGCGGACGCGTACTCAAGCTTTGGGCGAATTAGTGATCGGTATAATAGAATTTTGAGGGACAGCGGAGCGCGAGAAAAGTTGCGGCGTAAGTATCCTAGCGTTCGGTTAGCGTTATTACAGATGTAGGTAACATGCGTGTGCCAAGATAGATTGTTGGTAATGTAAACGCCGAGGTACTTATATGAAGAGACATGCTGGAGGGGAACGGCGTTAATTCTGTAGGTACAGGGGGGAGAAATAGATCGCCGGGTTATTGACATGCATTTAGATTTGTTAGAGTTGAGAGTCATAAGCCATTTATTGCACCAGGTTGAGACAGTGTCAAGGTCTGACTGTAGAAATTGGTTATCATATTCATTGTTTATTTCGCGGTAAATTACACAATCATCTGCAAATAACCTTATAGCGGAGTTAATGCTGTCTGGGAGATCATTAATATATATAAGAAAAAGTAAAGGGCCTAATACGGAACCTTGGGGTACGCCGGATGTTACTTTAGAAAGAGGTGAGTTATAGCCATTAGTTGTTACAAACTGAGTGCGATTAGTAAGAAAGCATTCAATCTATTTAAGAATGTTCGGGTCAATGTTTAAGGCACTAATTTTCAGGAGGAGTAATTGGTGAGGTACTTTATCGAAAGCTTTTTGAAAGTCAAGAAAAATGCAATGCACAAGTGAGCCGCGATCTAAAGCCGATGCTATGTCATTAGTAAAATAAAGAAGTTGGGTTTCACATGAGTAACTTTTTTGGAATCCGTGCTGGTAGGGAGTAAAAAAAGAATTTGATTCTAGGAATGAGACAAGGTTGGAGTAAATTATATGTTCTAACATTTTACAAGGAACACTGGTTAGGGAAATTGGTCTGTAATTGAGAGGAGACTGTGTGTTACCAGATTTGTGCAGAGGGACCACCTTCCCCACCTTCCAGTCAAGCGGCAAAGTGGAGGTCTGAATAGATTGCGAAAAGATTAAGGACAAGTAAATTGATGAATACAATGCAGTGTTTTTTAGAAACTTTGAGTTGATTTCATCTACGCCACAAGAAGAGGATAACTTAAGCTTGTGAATTAAATTTTGCACTCCAACGGCATCAACGGTAACAGGATACATGGGTAAAAAATCACGACTAGGCATTTGCGGCAACGCAGAAGCAGAACAACTTGAAAAAGAAGTAACAAAAAAATCATTTAATGCAATGCAACACTCTTCACAGCGAACTGGCTGCCCGTCTAAGTTCGTAAGCGAAATGTTTTTCTTTTCCCTAGGTTTAACAGTTTTCCAAAACTTAGAAGGGTTGGTTACAAGAATTGAGGGAAGGGTATTATTAAGAAAAACGCGCTTGGCTTCCTTGATAGCTGCTCTGTATTCGGAAAGGACAGATTTGTACTTGTGCCAACGGGCTAACGAATTAGTCTGCTTTGCCTGACGGAACAACCGTTTCTTTTTATTCCGCAATTTTTTTAAGTCAGTTGAGAACCAAGGGGGGCGTTGGCGACCCTTGATAACGTATGTGGGAATGTATCGCGTGATTAAAGATTCAACTTTCATTTTGAACAAGTTCCAGTTTTGTTGAACGCTGCGATCAAAGAAGCCATTAGCAAAGCTCTCAAAATTCGATTCGAGTTCACTGTTGATTGAGTCATAATTGCCGCGTGAGTAGTCTCTTATTGTTTTCCAATTGTTTGACCGACACCTTACAGAACCTGTTAGATTGAAGTGCACGAAACAATGGTCACTTATGCCTGGGATATATGAAATAGAATGGACAAGGTCAGGTACAGTGGTGAGAATCAGATCAAGAACATTTGATGAATTGGGGCCCATTCTTGTTGGTTGCGTTACGAGTTGGGTAAGGTTAAAGTCTTCGCACAGTTCCACGAAATGTAAACTGTCGGCTAAAAGTGAGCTTAATGAACAGGAAGGAAGTGACCAGTTTATTTTCGGGTAGTTAAAATCGCCTAGAATAAAAACAGTTGTATGCGGGTGCCTTTTGACAATATCATTCAAAGCATCATGCAGTTGCTCGCAAAACACTGGCGTCGCACTCGGAGGGCGGTAACAGCCACAAAATATGACATTTTGATAGTTGACACGGAGGGAAACACAGACAAATTCTAAAGGTGATGCTATTACTATATGGCTAGAAACTATATAATCAGCTACGGCTATAAGTACACCACCTCCTGGCGATTCTTCTCTATCACATCTGTAAATGGTATAATTATTTTCACAATCGAACAGCTCTACACTTGCAATGTTAGGGGTAAGCCAGGTTTCCGTTAACACTACAACATCGGCGACGCAGTCATCAAAAATTGAAGATAATGCATCCCGTTTGTTAAGAACACTTCGTACGTTAGAATATAAAACTGAGTAGTTACGATAAGTAGCCGAGGGGTGAACTTTGTTAGGATAAGAGCGTATCTTCGTCGGCATGCGTAGCGGAGGACGAAGCTTCTGATGAGTTCTGCGCATTTGTATGCAGCTCACAAACGCTGTCGGTCACCGGAGAGTACACAAAGCACTTTTTGTTGATGTAAAGCTTATTGTACTTGACGGTATACTTCTCGCCACTCGCCCTGCCGAATTCAAAAAGCTTCTTGCGCACGCTTCTTGTTGCGCGGCAGAAATCCTCGCTGATTGACACATGAGACTCGCGAAAACTACTTCTAGACTGCAGTATGCTTTCTCGGAACTTAAAAGAAGCAAATTTTACGATTACTGGTTGAGATTTGCCAACTACGAATCTGCCTAGCCTGTGCGAGCGGGATATGCGGTCGTCGCTACTTCCCAAGTTTAGCTTCAGAGTTTTATTGAGGATTTGGCAAATTTTTTCTTCTGATTGCGCCCACGTTTCCGAATCGCAATCTTCTATTCCATAAAAAATCAAGTTTTCTCGGCGAGAACGATCTTCAAGTTCGTCAAGGCGCTTGTTAACCGAAAGTACCTCCGGTACCCGTTGACGATTCGGCTTGCTGTCTGAGACCCGGACACATTCCTCAAGTGCGCATAATCGGTTGTCTAAATCTGCCACTTTTTGTTCAAGAGACACTTGCGCTTCTCTAACTTCGTTAATGGATTCCATAAGTTCTTCGTGTTTTGCGTCTATCTTAGAGCGCAGCCCCTTAATCAACGAGATTAACTCGTTGTATTGCTTCCCCGTATCTTCTTTTGGCGGGCCCGGGTTTTCCTCAACATCGCCGGACATAGCCAGAAGCCTAACGACATGAACGCACTCACAAATGGACATAAGCAAAACTTGTGGGCATTCCTTGGCATTACTGTCTGTTAGATCTCATATATATGTATATATATGTGACGCTATGATGAATGGGAGACGTGGCCTGGCTCATACGCCATGTATATTCTGTTCTCCTTCTTCCCTCTCGGCTTCTACCAACCATCGCTACCTTCATACGTCTCATGATCCCCCCCCCCCCCCCCCCCCGAAAGAATGCGCGAGCTATAAACTATGAAGCATGAACAAGTGGTGTCTCATCATGGGAAAAAATATCACAAAGTAGAGTAGTTCCATGTAACACGGCAGTTCCATGCACTTGCACAAACATATTCACAGGAAAGGCAGTCCAGTGACATCTAGGAGACCTCAGGTTGGCGAGGTTGGCTGTGGTGTTCTGGAGAGCATGATGATGCATTCGATTTGGAAAATGATGATGACACAGCCTGGATAGTAGCGAAAAACGAACAAGCTTGGGAGTCCTTGTAGCGTTGGAAGGTTAGATGTCTAATGCGTTGGATTCTGAGTCGTGGCTGCGACAGATGCATTGTATCTAGTATGCGTGCTTTTTGAGAGATGGTGACGGCTAAATGCCTGTGTGCTGGCGGCGTGCAAGAAGTCGCTCCGCGTATTAATAAGCGTTTTCCGTAGTGTTGTCGTCTGTGTAACCGCTGGCGCAGAGAGCGTCTGTGGCGATGTTTCTTCATCCGGAAACGTCTTTTTTCTTGAAATGGCCCTTGGATCAAAGTTCTTAATTTTTTAAGTCGTTCAAGTTGAGAGCGTGCTTCCGTTGAAGTTTTCATTCGCTGTCATCTTTTCTTGATTTGGTAATGGTGTTGAGAAAATTGTGGGTGGTCATCTTCGTTGAATAAGGAGACGCTGTCGGTAGTACCAGCATTCATTACGAGTGGAATGCAAGCATGATTTGTGTCAAGGAAAGCAGTAGATACATTTTCATTTTTATCGGCGAGACTTGCATACAACAGTGACTCCGTCCTGCTTCGACTTTCGGTTGTTCCGGTTCCTGAGGATGACATCACCCCAAACATGGCTTGACGTGGTTCCGATTCTGTATGTTTGTTTCTTTGCGGGAGAATCGAGCCAAGCGTTCTTGAAGTACAACCGCTTTCGGAATGGCAATGGCTTGAAAAGTTATTTGGCCGATATTTCAGGTGGTCTGTTGCGTATGTGGCGATATCTTGAGGGGTGCGATGAGAGTGACAAGCACCAGATGAGCTACTTGGCACAGAACCAAATGATGGCTTACGTAAGCGAGATGAAGAGTCAAGTACATTGGGTGCTTGAATATTGTCTTGATTTGTGTATTGCATGGAAGAGGTTAGCGTTGGCGATATTCGTGCAGATGCGAAATCAGGTGGAAGGTTGGGCCTTGCAGAAAAACGGCTCGGATGTCTTTCTATGAGCAGATGACTCACTTCGCCTGACGGGAATTGTAAACTTCTGCTCTGTGCTCGAATGCGTGAAGGCTGTTTATGACTGGGATGACTGAGTTCGAATGCACTGAGAGTGTGTGTTCTAATCGAGTCTTCATTATTGTCTTGAAACCAGACGATCATTTCTTCTTTTATCTTTTGCCAAGACTCGTCGTTGTCGAATATGGGGGTGAGGTAAAATTTAAATGCCTCACCGGTGACGTAGTCGCTGAAGTTCGTAACTATCTCCCGTTCCGACCAGGATGCAGCGGTGGCGTGGACCCCGAATAGGTTGAACCAGTCCTGTACGGGTCCGTCGTCCGCTGATCTGGTGTACTTGGGGATGTCGAGGTCAGCCGAAGGTTCTGTCATGGTGCTGGTCGTTGTCTTTCTAGGCGATGATTCGGTAGTCAATGTATGGTCAGGGTGTCTTCTGGGGAACTTCGTCGATGATGAGTGACTGATGAAGGGGCAGGCAGGTCTCCATCCTTTCGACTCGTGTGACGCTATGATGAATGGGAGACGTGGCCTGGCTCATACGCCATGTATATTCCGTTATCCTTCTTCCCTCTCGGCTTCTACCAACCATCGCTACCTTCATACGTCACATATATATGCAGAATAACAACTTCGGTTGCCGCAAGGTTATAAATATGAAAGTAGATGCGCTTTCACATAATAACTGTTTATTCTGCCGAAGTTTTGACGGGAGCCTCGTCTTTTTCAAGGCATAATAATATTTACACGTGTTCGGTGTCTTCTTATAGCCTGTCCAGACAGGAGGGAAGGGGTCAAAAGAAAAGGAAAAAGAAACAACAAAACGGGGGGAGAAATGTTAAAGAAATATAGGAAATCTAGGAGAAGAAGCAAGACCGACACGGAGGAATTAGAAAGGGGCAGCATCTCAACAGAGTAGGGCGGAGGTAGACGAGCAATGCCATCATTGTCAACAATACCACTCCCGCACCCACTCTTCCCCAAGTGGGCAGTGTGCCGCCGTTCTTGTATTTCACCTTCCCGTGTAATCCGCTGGCGGCTCGTTCCTCTTTGAATTTTAGGACAAGTTGATGGGGAGAGCTTAAGCGCTTCGAGTGTGTGCTGGTGGCGTCGGGAGGAATGAAAAAGTCGGTAATTGAGGTGCCGCCATCGATATTCATTATATGCAATGGCTCCCGTCAGTGAAGGAACATAAAGTGTGCGTTAAAAAAGGGGGGGGGGGGGGGGACTGTAAGACATTCGGGACCACTTATCTGTGCATTCCGGCCACGACCGGCTTTATAAATAGCGACCTGCGCACGCGCCCTTCTCCTACGGGGCTACGCGGTCCAAGAAAAGCCGCGATGTTGACGGCGCGTCTCACCAGGGGGCACTGGGTTTAATCCTCAACTTCGTGTCGGCTGCTACAGCTACTACGACAGCGGAACGCACGAGATCGTGTAAACCCCGTGCCTTTGCAAACATCAGCTGTTTTGTTTTTTGTTCTGCCTACCATGACGTGAAACAAGGCAGTATATACCAACTTCCAACCAACCAACTTCGAGGAAACGTAGAAACGTCAGCACTCGTAACGGTGGCTTGTTGCACGGGCCCGCAACCTGGGCTAGCTTTTCCTGGCAGCCTAGACAACATTGTCATAGAATGTTATGCAGTGCCATGCTGGTTCTGTCTAATGAGGTATATTTAGCAGGTCCGCGAGGTGCACTCCGAAGTGCAGGAAAACAAGTAGGCTAGGTCGGCTGTTACATTTTGTGCGCGTACGTACTTGTCACTTTATCCTTTCGAGAGTTCTTGCGCAACTTCACCTTCAATTGTGGCTTGTTTGATACGCAGGTCACACAGATTGGTGCAATGAGCTCGCTAACTTTTAAACTGTATTACGGTAGTTGTACCTGCATTGGCCGTCTCGTCAGATTTATCGCGTTTTATGCAGGTGACGGGAGCGCCAACAAATATTACACGCTTTTTTTTTTTTCTGGGTTTTACGCGCTGTGCTTGCATTTGGGCTTCGAGGCGCACCGTAAGGACTACGGAATTAGTTCAAGGAAACTTGAACATGTGACGAAATGAGGACACATCCAACTCATCTAATCCATGCATTCAAGCTTAGAGCAACAATAGATCACAACTTGCCAAATGTTTTATTCGTTAAATGACACACTGAATCACGAGCACATTTAGAGACAGTCTGGCCTTCAGAATTAGACCTTCAGCACCTTTCGCGAGGTGGGTTTCGTTTTGAGTGCCTTTTTCTTGGCGTTGGACACTGTGAGGCCATTGGCGGTGTTAGACAAAAATGGCCTCATGAATTTCTGCAGAATTACGCTGACCAGCTTTGTTTTGTGTGGCACACTTTTGTCCTCGGCACAATCAAAAAGTGGGCTCTTCAGAAGTGAAGGTAACACGACGGCCGAGAACTTCTTGAGCGGCTGAGGTCCCTTTACAAGCACGGAAGCCACTCGGGAGGCAGCTTGCTCCAGGTGGTGGACAAATCCCACAAATGGTAAGGTGGGATAGGAGAGGCCTCCCCTGTCGATGCCAGCAATGAGGGCTGTGGTTGGGGAGCTGGAAGATAGAGCTTGTAGCTTCACCAGGCAGCCCTCGCATTCAATGTTATCCTGAATGGCCCGGACGAGGAAACCGGCTATCAGTGCCAACGTACTGGACCGCAGACTCTGCTGTGGAGGACCTACGAAAATTATGAAAAAGAACAAGGTGAATAAGTAGATTTAATAGCCTAAGGTGTCCGCCGTGGGGAGCAAGAAAGTGAAGTGGGTGCTCCCTCCAGCACAGCAGTTTAGAAAACAATTATATCACGGTGTCGCTTTGTTTTCTTGTGTTGTCTTTTTTCTATCTGTAACTGTTCACTTAATCTTATGTTTCAGTTCAAGCTGCGTAATGATTGTGCACATACATGGGTAGCGTTCCAGTGTAGCTAGGTGAGGCAGCAGGAGCTTCCGGATGTCCGTGCCAGTAGCAGCTTGCTTGACAGGCTCGACAGGCAAGGCTGGCACTTCACCCAATCAGATGTGACTTCATAAGATCCCTGCACTTACTCTACAACAGGCTGTATCTGCCCCCCTGACAAGCTTGAAAAAAACTTCGTGTTCGACTTGTGATTGTCTCCAACAAGACGAACCACTCGAAAGCCAGCATCTTCAACAGACTGCATCACATTAAGAGCAAGATGAATGTTCTTCAGCCACAGGTTCCGCACATCCGTGATCGGGAACTCGTGGAACGATATTCCTCGTGATGCGGCCGTGCGCCCGCTTGATTTGCAGAGCGGTACGCAGCAATAAACCATTGCGCAAGTTGCACCGTGTAACTACTTCGCCCAACTTCTTTCAACCATAGCTAATAGTTGAGGTAATACCAAGAGACGTGCATGCAAATGCACAAGCAAACGCGCCGATCAACCTCGCCCGGCAGCATACGCAGTCGCGAGGATGGGAGAGGTGAGGATTAAAAGCAGCGCCACGGCTTGCAGCGGCGCTCGCGGAAACTATAAATAACACACCAAGCAAAAAAAAAATCACGGACACGGCGCTGGTGGCGGATGCGCAGGTCGCTATTTATAAAGCCGGTCGTGATTCCGGCTGTGCTTGAAGAGGCAAACCATTTCTATATTATCAGATGCATAGGCTTAAACTTTGTTAGCGGGTAATAGTAATGTCGTAATGAGAACAGACTGATTAAAGAAAAGCGTTTGCATCTTTTAGTGGTTGTAACGCTGACAGAGTGCCTGGTTGTTCATTTATTCCGTATTTTATCATGTTAAATTTGTAGATAAAATAAGATTCCCGTTGTTCCCATTCTCTGATTGTTCGAATATTGTTTTCTAATGGTGTAACCCTGATGTCATCAAAGCTGTGGTCTTTTAATGTGCTGTGTTTTGAAAGTGGAAGGCCTGGCAGAGATCGTACATGTGCCCGATGGTTGTTGAATCTAATTCTAAACGGAGTGTTTGTCTGGCCCACGTATTGCTTGTTACATACCCCACATTCCAGAAGGTATATGACGTTGTCTGAGTCACAGTCTAGTGCACCTCTTATCCTGTGCTTAAAACCCGAGTGGATGCTTGTCGCCACTGTCGTCTGCATGTGTTTGCATACCTTGCATCTGCTTTTTCCGCAAGGGTGACACCCTATTTGAGATTTCACGCCTATCTTTGAATTTATAAATGATCTTTTATATTTTTTGGCCATCTGTATACCACACAAGGAGGAGAAGTGAAAATTTTGGATAGTCGCACGCTCTGTTCCAATATGTTAAAGTGTTTTCTTAGGACCTTGTTTATGTTTGGTGGGTAGCTCGTGAAAGTTAATAGCAAGTTTTTATTGCGGTGTTGGTCGGCGTTTTTCTGGCGGTTGAGAAGAATCTGGCGGTCCAGATTTTCAGCTTTTTTGATGGTGTCATCGATGATAGCTGGCGGGTATTCTTGATTAAGGAGTACTTCGCGCATATGTGTGCTGTTTTTGTGGAAGTCCTCGGTGCGGGAGCAGATTCGTCAGAATCTGTGTGCTTGGGAATTGGGAATGCTGGTCTTGCAATGTCGCGGGTGGCAGCTTTTGAAGTGCAGGTATTGTTGCCTGTCCGTAGGTTTTCTGTATACACTAGTTACCAACGCACCATCGTCAACTCGAATGAGTACATCAAGGAAGTTTATTTCAGTGTTAGAGTAGGAGTGTGTAAAATAAATGCTGGGGTGTACTTGGTTAAATGCCTGTATGAATTTGAGGAGCTCGTTTTCCGAATGTGTCCAAATTATGAATATATCATCTGGGCACCGTTTATAGAATAATGGTTTGATATCACAAGATGAAAGAAAATTGGACTCTATGTGGTGCATGAGTATGTTAGTGTAGTTTGGGGCCATTCTTGTACCCATTGCCGTGCCGCTGATTTGAAGGTAGTACTTTGAAGGTACATTTGAAGGTTGTTAAATTCAAAGCTGTTCAATTTCAGTACAAGTCTCGTTCAGATTTCAATTACTTTTTTGCTTGGATATGCGGCAGAGTTGTGGGTGCCATAGGATTCAACAAGCGCTCTTACACCATCGTCATATGGGATATTTGTGTAGAGTGAGCGTACATCCAATGTTACGAGAAATGCACCGTCTGGACTTTTTACGTCCGATATTTACTGGCGGAAATGGTTTGTGTCCCGCAAGAAAGACTCATGTGTGAGTGGTATGTCTTTGATTAAAGAATCAATATAACTGGAAATAGGTTCCGTTAACGTTCCCGTGCCTGATATAATGGGTCTGCCAAGGTTTCTCTCTTTATGAATCTTTGGCAGCTTGTAAAAACGACCAGGCGCTGAATGTACCATAATAAGTGCCTTTTTAAGCTTTGAATCAATGGCGCCTTCTCGTGTGAGATCCTCTAGGGTTGTTGGTTGTTACAATGATCTTTTTGTGCTTGGTGGTAGGGTCAGAGTCGAGGTGTTTGTAGAATTGTTTGTTATTTAGTTGTCGCTTGCCTTCCTCAATGTAGTCCGATCTATTCAGAACAACAATCGCGCCTTATTTTCTGCTCGTTTAATGATGAGATCTTCGCAGTTGCTCAACGCAAGTAGTGCCTCTCTTTCTCTTTTTGATATGTTATTCATGCTTGGTTTGTGCACCTTGTATGCATGTATAACATTTCTCTGAACCGCGTATATATAGAGATCTAGATGTCGATGTCTGTTGGCGTCTGGGGTCCATTGCCGTCCGATTACCCCACGAAAAAGTGCGTTATCGTTTTGGGGTTTATCGAAGAAATATTCCTCCAATCGTAAATTTCGTGCAAAGTCGTCTAGGTCTTTTAGGAGCGTGAATTCATCGTACCTTCCGTTGCCAGGACAGAATGTAAGTCCGCGTGATAGTGCACTCAATTTTTCTTTGCTAAGTTCTTTATTGGAAAGGTTAATAACGTTTGGCTCTTTGGGGTGTGGTGGCAAATTTTTTTGAACGTGAGGTGGTTTGGTATTTTTTTCTGTGAGCAGCAGTGGGCATAGCTTGTGACACATTGTCTCGCGCGAATTTCTTCCTCTTTAGTTTTTCTATTTCCTCCGTTTTTTTGTGCTCAAATATGTCGAGTTCTTTAGCTTCCCACTTCGAAAGAGGAAAGTTATTTCTTATATACCGCTCCTCGTCTGTCAGTGCGTTTAGAGTCTTTCTACAGTGTTCAATGGTGACCTTAGTTAGCTCCTGTGTGGTGCGATCGAGAATTTTGTTCCACCGTTTCATTTCCCCTTTGGCAAAGTTATGCATCGATGGTGTTAGCGACAAGGGCAGCCCCTTCGGAACCATACCCGCCAGTACATATTGCCACGTTCTATTTCCCAAGTTTTGTTATCGTCCCAAAACACTACACAATTCTCAGCGCAAACCGCACCTGCAGTTTTCGAGAAGCTTCCGGACTGTTGTAGATCATTTCGATAAGATCACGCCTACTCTGCGAACTGTACAGATTATTCTGGAACCTACACCACCGCCAGCGATAACGCTAGAACATTCGACGGCAAGATTATAAATGCCGACGCGCTTCGCCGCTTGTCAGTAGTATCGACGGCCGACGCTTCGTTCACTGTTATCTGTGCAAGACTGCTACTGTAATCGAACTTTCCGTTTACCGGGCACAGGTTTGCCCAAATAAACAGTTAAATGCCAACATGAAGTCTCCTGTCTTCGGCCACGTCACGACCCCGTGACAATTTCTTCCTCTTAAGTTTTTCTATTTCCTCCGTTTTTTTGTGCTCAAATACGTTGAGTTCTTTAGCTTCCCACTCCGAAAGAGGCAAGTTATTTCTTCTATACCGCTCCTCGTCTGTCAGTGCGTTTAGAGTCTTTCTACAGTGTTCAATGGTGACCTTAGTTAGCTCCTGCGTGGCGCAATCGAGAATTTTGTTCCACCGTTTCATTTCCTCTTTGGCAAAGTTATGCATCGATGGTGTTAACGACAAGCGCAGCCCCTTCGGAACCGTACTCGGCAGTACATATTGTTCGAGGCTTTGCATGTGAAGTTCGTGCCGTATTCTTTTGTCAACAACTTTTCTAAGTTTAAGAAAATTTGGACCCATTCTATGGCCTAATTCATCTGAAACGGACGGTGTTTGCCCACTCGCACAGACAGTATGTCACTGCACAGACACGGCGAAGAGAGCCGCAAGGTACCCGGAGGTCGTACTTGGTTTGGGTTGGAGCTCCATCCCATTGTGTCTTCCGTTACGAGCTGGCCTGTAGACAACTGCTGTTGGCTGCTGGTGGTTGCTGCTTGCTCTTGGATAATGTTGGCTGCTGATTTTTTCTGCTTGCGGGTAGTTGATTCTGGCCACTGGTTGCTGTTGATTGTGGTACAGCTGGCCGTCAATGTTGGCCCGGACTAACCTTCGTCGCCGTTTCCGGGGTGTGTCTCGTAGGCGTCGTCGACAGCCGTGGCAAGCGTGATGGTGGTTGTGCACTCGGTGAGGGGGGTCTCAATGAGACATGCTGGCCTGTAGAAGGGGCAGCAGCTGTTTCTGGGGCTGCTTGGTTCTCTTTCTTCCCTTCGTTGCCTCGACAGGTAGCGTCGGGACAGTCACGCCGCAGTGCCTGGGAGTAGGATGGCGTCTCCCAAAGTCCGTACGCCTCCACCTTCGGTTGTGGCGCGTGGTCCAGCCAGTTGGTGATGTATGGCCGCCGTAGGTCGAGGAGCAGGTTGTAGATGTTCCAGGCCAAGAGAGACACTCCGGCGAAGCTCGGGTGCAGACCATCGGCCGCGAGCACGGTCCACGGCGGGAGCGCGTCGATGCGATGGTTCACATAGAAGACGCCCTCTCTCTCATGGCACAAGCTCAGCAGTCGCAGGGTAAACTTTCGAGCCTCGAAGTTGAACCACCTCACCGCACGCCAGTTGTGTCGGCGGAGTCGTTGGTTGGGGGCTTGTGGGAGCACTAGGGTGGCAAACACCTTAGAAATGTCTGATCTCTCATGCCGGATGCGGTCAAGGAGGGCCACGTAACGGTCGAATGCTGTAGGGGCATCCGTATTGGCCAGGTCGTTAGTCCCATTGTGCAGAATAAGGTTCGAGGTATTTTAGCTCTCCGATGTCGCCAATGCATGCGCCAGGCTGGCAGATGAAGACAGGGGAATGGGGGCTGGCCGGATCAAAGTGTTGATGCAGGTACTTTAGTTGAGAGTCACCGATTATTGCAGTCGAGGCTCCGTGGATTGGAAACCTTCATGTAAGTTGTTTGCGAAAAGCCCGGGCAGCAGCCATTTGTGGTAAGGCTTATATGCAGAATAATAACTTCGGTTGCCGCAAGGTTATAAATATGAAAGTAGATGCGCTTTCACATAACAACTGTTTATTCTGTCGACATTTTGATGGGAGCTCCGTCTTTTTCAAGGCATAATAATATTTACACATGTTCAGTGCCTTCTTATAGCCTGTCGACACAGGAGGGAAGGGGTCAAAATAAAAGTAAAAAGAAAAAGGAAACAATGTATGTTATGTATGTGTATGTGTGTGTGTATATATATATATATATTGTGAGCGCTGATTGTGTTGCTCATCATTTTCACTTTCACCTGCGCATACAAAGCACCGTGATCATCATCATCGGAGCGGCTCGCTGCTTGTTCGGTTGCTGGCTCGCGCGTCTGGGTTGACAATAAAACGGTCGCTTCTTCGTACCTGACGTCGTCTCACAAGTGGTGGAGCGTGCTGTGATTCCCAAGTCCTCGTGCACTACCGGTCACCCCTGGAGCTCCGATCAGGTCGACGGCTGTGCTTGCCAACAGTGATGGCGCAAAACGACCCACCCCCTACCGCCTTCTTCGCACCACCCGCTCAGCCTGCTGGGCCTCACCACACCGTGAGTACCTCGCAACGAGACCCTCCAGTGTTTTCTGGCCTTCGCGGTGAGGACGTAGAAGAATGGCTGGACAGTTACGACCGTACCAGTGCTTGCAATTACTGGGATGAGGCACATAAGCTGCGCTATGTACCCTTTTATCTGAAGGAGGTTGCTAAGACGTGGTATCATAACCACGAACGCGACTTTCCTGATTGGTCAGCATTCACGGTGCAGCTACGTCAAATATTCGGCACTTCTACAGGACGCTCTGAGGTAGCTAAACAGAAGCTCGCTACCCGCATCCAGGGGCCTGACGAATCGTACACATCGTACATTGAAGACGTTCTGGCCCTCTGCCGCCGCGCCCAAAAGGACATGCCGGAGGCCGATCGTATTCGGCAAGTAATGAAAGGCATCAACTCCGTCGCCTTTAATGCTCTTGTCATGCAGAGCCCGACAACAGTTCAGGACATTATTACCACCTGCCAGCGCCTGGACGCACTTTACTCAATGCGCCTTCCACACGCCTCCTATGACACTCGTCTTACTGGCGAGCATGAGCTGCGAGCTCTAATTCGCACCATAGTGAGAGAGGAACTTCACAGCCTTGTTCCTGCCAGCGCACCGACTTCACCTGCCCGCTCACCCCCTCCTAACCTGCGGGAAATTATAAAGGACGAATTGGCGTCGATGACGAGCGTCGCACGTGCCCCGCCTCCTGTGCCCTTACATGTGCCTACGTATGCCGAAGTCGTGTCACGGCCTCCTCCACCTACTCCACCTGTAACTACGGACGTCGTATACGACCATTTGGCTGCGATGGCAGCCAAGGCACCACCACAACCACACTTCCCTGCCTGGCGCCCTACGCGCCCCGTCTGTTACTACTGTGGCATAAGAGGACATATCTCCCGCTTTTGCCGTCGGCGCCAGCAAGATGAACGACGAGGTTATTCTTCGTACGAGAGTGACCGGGCTGCGAGGTCTGACCCCTACGTTCCAGGAACCTACATTCCCTCGTCACGACGTTCGCCTTCGCCTCCTTTGTCCCACGGTGAACCTCGTTCTTCCCGCTCACCCCGCCGTCGTTCACCATCGCCCTTCCGCCGTACTACTTCGCCTTTACGTTCTGCCCTGATGCCCCTCGACAGCCACTCGGAAAACTAGCAGCTGCAGTTTTTGGAGGAGAAACTGCCTGTCGTCGAATTGTCCCAATTCCTCCTGCGCGCCCTGCAAATTTACTAACTGTTTGTGTAGAAGGCATTTCGGTTGACGCACTCGTGGACACTGGAGCAGCCATTTCGGTCATTGATCGCGAACTATGTCATCGTCTACGAAAAGTGCAAACTCCATATGTTGGTCCGGTGTTATGTGGTGCTAATGAAAATAGAATTTACCCTATTGGACAATGCACTGTTCGTGTTCTGATCGACGGAATTCGTCACCATATACAATTGGCTGTGCTTTCTTCATGTGCTCATCCGATTATATTGGGCTGGGACTTCCTGTCAGCCGCTTCCGCTGTCATTTCGTGTGGTCCGCCCGTTATTCGCATTACGGACACTGAAAATTCTAGTGCTTACGATTTTTCGTCGCCTCACCTTGTTGCAGCTGCAGACTTTGTACTGCCCCCGGCCCAAGAACGTATCCTCACCATTAGATCCAGCGATACCATTGACGGTGACGCAGTGGTTGTCCCCGATCAGCGCTGCATTTTCAGAGGAATCGCCATCGCATGTTGTCTAGTGCGGTTTTCGCGTGGTCATGCCAGTCTCACCGCCTACAACACGACAACAGAGCCACAACTACTGCCAGAGGGGTCCACTGTTGCCAGCCTTATCGACATAGCACCGGTATGTGTCGTCACTGTATCGTCTCCGCCGTCAGTCGCTAAGTGTACGCCACCAGGAGGCTCATCTAATGCGCTTAAAGCCACTTTGAGTCCATATCTCACTCCAACGCAAACTAATGACTTAATGGCCCTTTTAACAAAACACAAGACTTGTTTTGACGTTTGTTCGGATGGCTTAGGTCAAACTACGGTGACCTCTCATCACATCGCCACAGACGGTTCTCGTATTATCCGCCGTCGCCCTTACCGCGTGTCGTCTTCAGAACGCAAGGTCATCGAGGAACAAGTCAATGACATGCTCGCACGCAACGTTATCAGACCTTCCACAAGCCCTTGGTCTTCTCCTGTTGTCCTAGTTAAGAAAAGGGACGGATCAGTGCGATTTTGCGTTGATTACAGGGCACTAAACAAAATTACGCGCAAGGATGTATATCCTATGCCTCGAATTGACGATGCACTTGACACCTTACAGGGTGCAGAATATTTCTCAAGTCTCGACCTACGATCTGGGTATTGGCAGATCCCGATGCATGAGTCTGATAAAGAGAAGACAGCGTTTGCTACTCCTGATGGTCTCTTCGAATTCAATGTGATGCCTTTTGGGCTCTGCAATGCCCCAGCCACATTTGAGCGGAGGATCGATACGGTGCTGCGTGGCCTAAAATGGAAGACCTGTCTTTGTTACCTGGATGACATCGTCATCTTTTCATCCAGCTTCTCGCAACACCTAGAACGTCTAGACGAGGTGCTCACATGTCTAGCCAAAGCCGGTCTCCAGCTAAATACAAAGAAGTGTCGGTTTGCGAGCCGCAGCATCAAAGTGTTAGGCCACGTTGTCAGCAAGCTTGGCATCGAACCTGATCCCGACAAAGTGGCCGCTGTGCTGCACTTTCCTAAGCCCACCACGCTCAAAGACCTTCGCAGCTTCCTCGGCTTAGCCTCTTACTTCCGCCGTTTTGTCCGTGATTTTGCCACTATCGCGGCTCCTCTTCACAAACTCCTGACCACAAGTGCATCATTTCTTTGGACAGATGACTGTGAAGCTGCTTTCCAGACCCTGAAGCGATGCCTCACGTCAGGGCCAGTTCTTCGCCATTTTGATCCCACAGCCCCTACTATATTACACACTGACGCAAGTGGGCACGGAATCGGCGCTGTTCTGCTGCAGCGTGACCAGGCTTCACAAGAGCAAGTCGTGGCTTACGCGAGCCGTACTCTCTCCCCAGCGGAACGCAATTACAGCATCACTGAACAGGAATGTCTCGCTATCGTATGGTCCGTGCAAAAATTTCGCCCCTATTTGTATGGCCGCCGCTTCACGATCGTCACGGATCATCATGCGCTCTGTTGGTTGTCATCATTAAAAAACTTGTCAGGACGCCTCGGTCGTTGGGTGCTCCGACTGCAGGAGTATGACTACAGTGTCACATACCGGTCGGGCCGCAAACACCAAGATGCCGACGCTTTGTCACGCTGTCCGCTGTTGCAAAATCATGACGCATCTACCTGCTGCGCAGCACCTCCCAGCCAAGAGACCACGCAGATGACCAGTCTTAGTCCCATCGAGCCCACTGCACCGGATGACTTCCTTCAATCCGCAGACCTCACCTCGCTCCAACGTGCAGACACATACTGCCGTACAATCATCGATCGGCTCACCGGCTCATCTCGTGCTCCCAACAGCCGCTTGCGACGACAACTCACGCGTTTCAAACTTCATGACGGAACGCTACTTCGACAAACTTACCATCCTCTCGGTAGCCGATGGGTCCCGGTCATACCTCGCTCACTTCGACTCCAAGTCTTAGAAGCCTTTCATGACGACCCGACGGCTGGCCACTTGGGTTTTCATAAAACCTACGATCGCATTAAGACTCGCTGCTTCTGGCCTGGCCTCTCCACTAGTGTTTCCAGGTACGTCACTTCCTGTTCATCATGTCAGCACCGAAAACGTTCGACATCTCTTCCCGCCGGCCCTCTACAGCCTCTCCCGTGCCCATCCGCTCCCTTCGAGTTC
The DNA here is from genome assembly GCF_043290135.1 of Rhipicephalus microplus. NCBI lineage: Eukaryota > Metazoa > Arthropoda > Arachnida > Ixodida > Ixodidae > Rhipicephalus > Rhipicephalus microplus. The sequence goes on along the minus strand of NC_134700.1, from coordinate 6,273,676 downwards.
GTCGGCATAGACTTATACGGACCCCTTCCGCTTACCGCCGCCGGTCACCGCTGGATTGTTACTGCCGTAGACCATCTTACTCGCTACGCTGAGACGGCAGCTCTTCCTACTGGAGCTGCCAGCGAAGTAGCCGACTTTGTTCTGCGTGCCATTATCCTGCGCCACGGCGCCCCTCGTGTTCTCCTGAGTGACCGTGGCAAGACATTTCTTTCTCGTGTGCTCGCTGAAGTTTTACAGGCCTCTGACACAATCCATAAGACCACCTCGGCATATCATCCGCAAACCAATGGTCTTACTGAGCGTTTTCATAGAACTTTGTCAGACATGATCTCTATGTATGTCCAACCCGATCACAAGAACTGGGACACAATACTACCTTTCGTCACGTTTGCCTATAACACTGCCATACAACGCACTACAAGTTACAGCCCGTTTTTTCTTGTGTATGGCCGTGCACCATCTTTTGTTCTAGACACCAGCTTTTTGTCCACGCCTTCTGTCCCATCTGCGTCCCTTCCGGAAGAATTCGCTGCCCGTGTCAACCACTGCCGCACAATCGCCCGCGCCAACACCTCTACCATTCAGGCCCAGCGAAAAGTTCGTTGTGATGCGACACGTCGAGTTGTGTCATTCTACCCAGGCGACGAAGTGCTCCTCTGGACACCTGTTCGCACACCCGGCCTCTGTGAAAAATTCATTCACAGATACCTGGGTCCTTACACCGTGCTTGAACGAACATCGGCCGTAAATTATCGCGTCGCGCCGGTTACTTCGGCTTCTGATCGCCGTCGTCGCGGGACCGAGATCGTCCATGTGTCTCGCCTGAAACCTTATATCCAGCGCTCATACACTTACTAAATGAACGTCTTGCAGACCGCTTTCGTGTAGGGGGGAAATAGTGTGAGCGCTGATTGTGTTGCTCATCATTTTCACTTTCACCTGCGCATACAAAGCACCGTGATCATCATCATCGGAGCGGCTCGCTGCTTGTTCGGTTGCTGGCTCGCGCGTCTGGGTTGACAATAAAACGGTCGCTTCTTCGTACCTGACGTCGTCTCACAATATATATATATATATATATATATATATATATATATATTTTTTGTCGGGCCGCCTAGAATATTGCAATAAATATAACAAGGGCAGGCGACATCTTGAGTTCACGGTTGGCGATGAGGTGCTCCGCCGCACGCATCTACTCAGTGGCGCTGCAAAAGGGTTTGCTGCCTCCCTCGCACCACGTTAAGATGGTCTCTATGTGATTGCAAAATACCTTCTCAAAAACAAATGCGGTGGTCGAGTAACAGGCCCTGTAAATGTGTGTGACCTCAAAGCTTACTACGAGCGCCCAACAGACGGATAAACTCATACCCCCACTATCGTAGACATTACTGCCCGGCATATGAGTTGTTTGCCATTCAGGATGCGGTGCCTTTTTTGTTGTTATTGTTGTTCCTGTCCTGCTGTAGTAATGTTGTCTTTCGCAGATCATCAGCAGCATCTTTAGTGCCTCCTACCTAGCCAGCAACAAAGCACAAAGCTGACAAGTCATGGAGTGCCGGCCCAGTCCGCTCTGTGAACATCGCCACACGCTACGTGTGCTTTCCATTCTGTGCAACCGGCAGGACAAAGACAGGTCATCAAGAGTTATGTGATGTGTGTGTCAGCTCCGTTCGGTGCAACTCATGACAAAGTCATGCGACGAGAGGTGATGTATTGTGATGCCTGACAAACTGCGTCGACACGGACACGCAGCTAATAATGAAGTGTTATCGTGCCCGACGGAACTGTGTACACTAATCAGGCGCTGATTCTTAGTTTACTATCTTGTATTTTTTATAGTGTTCATTATTTTTTTGTAGTAGGTGGACTATGACACTCAGGGGGGTGTCCAATCTTGGGGGTGGGGGGGGGTGGGGAGTGTGGGGCTGATGAACCCTTATCTGTAGCACGCATGGTGGAAGCAGGGCGAGGAGAACACAGGCGCATTGCACATGCGCGGGATTAGCGTCAGCATCGAAAAAGCCACAAAGGGCGGAAATGTGGCTGGGAGATATAAAGGGGTGCAAGACAAGCCCAGGGGTTTTTTCGGTGGCAAGCGAGCGAGGTGACGCGGCATCGGTCACGCTAGGCGCGAGGAGTTTCCTCCGTGCAGGCGACAGAGGCGAGGCCTCGCCAGGTTTTCGGGGTGTATAGTCAATGGTCTGTATTCTACGGCGAGTTGCGTGTGAGTTTTATTTCTTGCTGTTATGTTTTGTGCTGGCGTTCCTGTCGTTCTTTCGTTGCGTATGTTCGATTCACCGCCAGTCTTCCTGGTTCTGCGTGCGTTTGACACGGTATTTTTTAATCTCACAGCTTTCTGAGCACAGCTAACTTCCAATAAATCAGCTCAGTTATTCTAATTATTCCAGATGCCTAACCAACAAAGAAAGAGTTAAGACGGAAGAAATCAGTATAACACGCCCTTTCTGCATTATTTTCGATCTCTCACAAGGGCTTTTATGGAGCTCAAATTCAGTAGATAGGGCTGTCATACTGCAAGGGCTATGGCATCATGTGCTAGACATGAATTTTGGGCAGGTACGAAGAAATCTGGGTCAAGAAAGCACAACGGAGGAGTTGAAGTGCATAGCAGTTCCTGCATGCGGCTCTTTCAGTACTATCCGGCTGCAGTGCCGCCGCTACGGGCAACGCGGAAGGGATCAGGCGGCAAGGCGCGTTCACGCCACTCCGCACTTCTAGTGCACTCTAGCAAAAGGACGTTTACTATGCAGGAGCAATGTAGGTGGCGCCACATTCGAAACGAGAGTGCAAGAGAGAAGAGACTGAGGAAAAACGAGAGCAGAGGAGGAGAGTATCACTACTTTACGAAGTTCTACGGGCTTTAGGAGCGACGAGTCCGGTCAGCGGGGGCATAGAGGAACGAGGACTCTGCGCGCAGCTTTGCTTTTCACATTTTTTTCTCTCTCTCCTTCATCGCTGACATGGTGGCACAATGTTGGTCGCGGGGATCCGTGGAGAGGCTTTGCTTTTCGCTTTTTTTTTTCGTCTCTCTCCGCGCTCTGCGTCCCGTCACAGCAACTCGCGATTTGGCAGGATGCACTGCCTTCGCTGCGCTGCAATCGCTGCAAATACGATCTCACCTACGCTAACTTTTCATCTTGTCGCGTTCGTTTCAGTTGAACTTATCGATGTGAATGTTACGATTATTCTGTAGCTTGCCATCTAAACGGCAAAATTTTCATCGTTGTGTCCGATATGAGGTGGATAACTTATCGTTATATATGGTTTTTTTCCCCATAGCCCCAATGTAAAAAATGAGGCTGTTAAGTCAACCCATAATTATAACCAATATATCGTTATAAGCGGACTTTACGGAGTCCACTTAATTCATGACTGCACTGCGATGCTAGCGTCATTTTAGGACATGCTATAATGTTTTAACCTTGCTAACAACTGTACTTATCCCGAACATAGTTATGGAGCACCTGACCTGGTAGATTCCTGATTCTGACTAGGTTTCAGGCATACAGTACTTCTGAATGGTTCTTCCAATGTAAAGCAAGAATTTCTTTTATTTGTGTACGTCTCTTGTCAGTGTGGTTTGTAACTATTTAGGACTTCAGTAGAGAAACACTTCATTTTCATTGCACCCATGCACAGATGTTCCTGCGACGGGTAGCCAGACATCCGGAACTGTCAGCCAGTCAGCTTTTTGGCGAGTTCCTGCGACGTGAGGCCAGTTGGCGAGACAATCACGATAGAGATGGAATCTTACATCGAGCTGACAGCAAGCTGCACATTTTCAATGCGTCTCTACGGCTGAGGAACCCAGACAAGTGAGTATTTTAATATCAGTGGTTCTCAGCCATGGATGTGTCGGCAACCCTCGTGGACTGGTGGAAGTGATGGGGGGCTTCTTGCAGTGGAGGGGAAGGAGGGGGTACGTAGGTGAATTAACACAACTGAAGTGTGAAACAGGTTCCTTTTTTGCTTCGAAAAACATCGAACAAACGGGCCTTATCACTTCGTTTTGGATAGTTTATCAATACGTGTCCCAAAAAAAAAACAGCGGGTGAGGGTTTTGCAGATCATAGCAGTGGCTCCGTGGACCCTCCGCGAACCCCCATTTGAAAACCATTACAGTAAATGATCATTTGGAAACAGACAGTTAGGAAAATTGGATCATAAGGATGTATCATCTTGTTCTGAGGGGCATGTGTATTGTTGAATGGCATCAAACTTATGTTAATTTGGTCATATTTGGCAGCAACCGGGCTAATTCACATGACCATTGGAGAGCGCCAAGGACTAAGTGCCACAAGTGTGCAACCTCTGCTAGTTATTAAGCTACGTGGCATCCCTGCATCTACTGTAAAGGCACTACGCTGCAATTTTGTTAATATCCACTGCTAGTGATTAAGTCTTTTATAAACATGCTGGCGAATGTATTCAGCATTCACCAGCAGAACTATCCTGCCTCATACTGCTGAGCGAAATCAGAACAGTCATCACATGGCAGTTCAACCCCCTCCCTTCTCCCCCTCGTGAAGTTTGGATATTATGGACTTCGGTTAAAACAGACACATTTTGCCAGATTATAATGCTTCGTTGTAACGAGAGTAAACTGTATAGGGTGACTGGTTATGCAGTGCAAGCATTTGGTTTTGTCTATCAAGAAAGGGCATTACCATAATACTTAATGCGCTTTTCCTTGTTCTCTCGCCATGTGAGGAGTGCTGAGGTGATGGCCAGTGTGGCCACAGAATATTTTTTCATACTCGCACCTTTGTCCACAGGTTTTACCTTGTTATCACATGGTCATGTGATCAAAGGGGGCTATTGCAGCTCACTGTGGCCAAAGAATGTTTTTTTATACTCCCATCTTTGTTTACTGGCTTTATTTTATTGTCACCTGGTCGAAGGAGCTTCTATAGGGCACTGTGGCTACAGAATAATTTTTCACACTCACACCTTTGTCCACACATTTTACTTTATTGCCACATGGTCATGCAGTCAAAGGGGCTTCTGCAGAATATTTTTCCTACTCCACCTTTGTCCACAGACTTTATTTTATTGTCACATGGTCAAAGGGGCTTCTATAGCACACTGTGGCCACAGAATATTTTTTCATACTCGCACCTTTGTTCACCAGATTTACCTTATTGTCACATGGTCATGCGATCAAAGGGGCTTCTGCAGCACACTGTTGCCACAGAATATTATTTTATACTTCCACTTTTGTCCACAGGCTTTATCTTACTGTCACGTCGTCGAAGGGGCATCTGTAGCACAGTGGGGCCACAAAATATTTTTTACATACTTGCACATTCGTCCGAAGGCTTTATCCTATTTTCCTGTGGTCGAAGGGGCTTCTGCAGCACAGTGTGGCCCCAAAATATTTTTTGATACTCGCATCTTCGTCAACAAGTTTTACCTTATTGTTACAAGGTCATGCAGTTGAAGGGGCATCTGTAGCACAGTGTGGCCACAAAATATTTTTTTATACTCGCATCTTAGTCCACAAGATTTATCTTTTGTTACATGATCATGCAGTCAAAGGGGCTTCTGCTGCATCCTGTGGCCACAGATTATTTTTCATACTGCCACCTTTGTTCACAGGCGTTATCTTATTGTCACATGGACGAAGGGGCTTCTGCAGCCCACTGTGGCCACAAAATATTTTTTTCATACTTGCACTTTCGTCCACAGGCTTTATCCGATTTTCGAGTGGTCGAAGGGGTTTCTGCAGCATAGTGTGGCCACACAGTATTTTTTCATACTCGCACCTTTGTCCGCAGGTTTTATCTTATTGTTACAAGGTCATGCAGTAAAACGGGCATCTGTAGCTCAGTGTGGCCACAAAATATTTTTTCATACTCGCACCTTCGTCCACAAGCTTTATCTTACGCTCACGTGATCGAAGGTGCTTCAGTAGCACATGGTGGCCACAGAAAACTTTTCATACTTGTACCTTTGTCCACAGGCTTTACCTTATTGTCTCATGGTCATGCAGTGAAAGGGGCTTCTGCAGCCCACTGGGGCCACGAAATATATTTTTCATACTTGCACTTTCGTCCACAGGCTTTATCCTATTTTTGAGTGGTCGAAGGGGTTTCTGCAGCATAGTGTGGTCACAGAGTATTTTTTCATACTCGTACCTTTGTCCACAGGTTTTACCTTATTGTTACAAGGTCATGCAGTCAAACGGGCATCTGTAGCACAGTGTGGCAACAAAATATTTTTTCATACTCGCACTTTCGTCCACAAGCTTTATCTTACGCTCACGTGATCGAAGGTGCTTCAGTAGCACATGGTGGCCACAGAAAATTTTTCCTACTTGTACCTTTGTCCACAGGCTTTACCTTATTGTCACATGGTCATGCAGTGAAAGGGGCTTCTGCAGCGCACTGTGGCCACATTATATTTTTTTCATACTTGCACCTTCGTCCACAGACTTTATCCTATTTTCGAGTGGTCGAAGGGGCTTCTGCAGCACAGTGTGGCCACAAAATATTTTTTCATACTCGCACCTTTGTCCACAAGCTTTATCTTATTGTTATGTGGTCCAAGCGGCTTCTGCAGCACACTGTGGCCACAGAATACTTTTTGACACTCCCATCTTCGTCCACAAGCTTTACCTTATTGTCACATGGTCATGCGGTCAAAGGGGCTTCTGCTGCACACTGTGGCCACAGAATATTTTTGGGTTGTTGACATCACGTGGTTTGAGAGATAGAGCAATAGAGCAGCCGGTGAAGCCAAAGCCGTAAGCAAAAAGCTGATACTAACCTATCGCGTGGCGGGGAAATCGGTCTCGGACAGATTTTTTCGCATCGTTCTCGTGGCGTTTTCATGCATCAGTCAATTGCACATTCACATCATCAGCGGTGGCTGGGGAAACCAGTCGTATAACACCGAATCACGGTGTAATTTTTATAATGTAGTCGATTCAAAACAACCTTGAAATTTGTATCATCGCCGAATTCGCATCAATCATAATCGTATCATCGAGATTTTACTGTATTGGAAAGTCGCATTGCTCGGTATAATGCGCAGCTGATTCACAGGAAAAGCAGGCGTTCTTCTTATCAGAAGATTTTATTAATGAAGTCAAACACTGCGTGCTAGATGAATGTCGCGAGAAGGACGTTGCGCTGGTGTGAGAATCTGTAGCTTGGCATTTGATGCGTCTTCTCTCATAAAAACTTGCAGGTCTGTTTGCTCTTGAGCCTCGATTTCTATTTGAACAAAAAGCAGTAAAGACTGATTACTTGGCTTTTGTAGTTGGCTGTGCCTTTTTTGCTGGCCTGTGTGCTCTGTACATTGGTGTGCGATGGTCTTGTGGAAGTCGGGGATGATGTTGTGAGGAAGAGACTTGAGCAGGATGGGGTATAACATTGTGGAGTAATTGTCCTTTGATACTCTGAGAGTCTTGAGGGCATGTGTCTGGGATTGGGCCGTGTCGTAAAGGTCCTCGAAGATCATTAGATGACTGCACGGGTCGTATGTCGATAAGTTGCTGAATGTGTGCCTGAATGATGGTGTCGGTCTTGGTGAAGCGTTGTTTCAAAATGTCCAGGGCTTCTTAATAGCAGCTTGCCGTTGCTGGAAGACTGGCGATAGCTTATGCCGCGTCACTGGTCAGAACCGAACCTAGATAGGCGAACCGGTGTACTTTGCGGAGCCCACCGTTGTTGTGAATCAGTTGACTATGCTGCTCCCAAAAAGGCATGCACGTTGAGGTTGGCCATCTAACTTCACATGAGGTTGATTTTGGGAAGTTGGATAGCGGACTTGGGCGTGCGTAACACGGGTTCAGTAGGGGCTGTTGGTGGTGCAAGGTTCCGGAAAAGTTGAAGTTGGCGTAGCCTATACTTCAGCTTCGCTGACGTGGTTACGGCTCGATCGTTGTATTCCACTACCCGGCCAAACTCTGCCTCCACTTCCGTGGTTGATAGCAGAGGAACGATGTCACAGTCAATGGCCTTCAAGTCGGTGTTATGCTGGTTGAGGCGTTCGTTGAAAATACAAAGCTCTTCTTCTGTGACGCTTTCTTGAGAGAGCGTTTCTGCCTTGTTGATAATGTGTGTTAATTGAACTCTCTGAGATTTGCACTTCAGTTTGAGAGCTTCTATGTTGGGTCTACGCATTGAGCAGCTGCATGTCGGTTGGTTGAATCTGTTAGCGGGAAGACGATTACCTTGAGTTCATAGACATGGTTGATTGTTCTGATGGTTTTCAGCACCACTTACAGAGAATCGAGCCTCCCGCTGCGTAGAATAAGGGGTTTATTTACAATAAACCGCAGCCCGACTTTGTGAATTGCTGCTGTAGCGCGAGATCCCAAGGCCAGAACCCTCCGTCCTTTTCGTCTACTATCATTTTCCAACACCCTCCCCATCAGGAGACACTTCAAAAACAGGGTGGCCAGTTTTCTAACACAATATCTGTCCTCCATCTTTCAGCAGATCTCATATTACCGATCCTCTCCAGCAGCTTTGCCTCTTTGCGTTCCCTCCAAGGCTTTCCTGACTTCTGTCATTACTGGTCGTCTCGGGTACTGCTAGTTCTTACATTATGGTCGTGGTTGTACCGGCTACTGTACAGATCTCTGTATAACTCTGCTGCTACTTTAACTATCCTATCTATATTGATAGTTACCTTATTTACTTACATAATAGGCTCACTTTTTTTTTTTTCAAAAAAATCTGTCTCCAAGTTGAGGGTGCGCATATTACGTAGGGTGAAATTTTCTAGAACTTTATTTCCCACTAAAACATAGACTGCTGATAACGTACATTGCAGAAAACATAAATATTCGCACTACACCTGAAACAACCTTTTTTATAGGCTACAGTAGTGCTAAATGTGCCGAGCATGCAGTCTCGCATGTCCGAGAATCAAGGCATAAAACCACACTGTATGCATTCAAATTTCCAAAAATTGACATTGAAAGACTCTCGTTGTCGATGAAATGAACACAGAAAAAAGAACTACGAAAAAAGAAATGCCATTGCGGAAATTTGCCCATTACGTTTCAGGCCACTTAGATTGTACGCATCACGACCGAAATTTTCTGTGGCTGAATGGTACTGATCGTTCGATTTCATCACCCCGCAGCCCGTATCCAGAAGATCACAGTCGAATCGCAAAATGCCATTCAAGTATTACATGCGCCACACAAGCCTTTTTTCCTTCAAGTAGAGCCGCACAAAGCCACATTTTGATTGCCCACTACCGCCACTAAAAATCACTAACAGTGATTCGGCCTAGCCTGATTGGGCCTGAATTGTGTCTGTTAACCAAAATGATTGAATACTAGGCCAAGACCAAAGTTGAACCACTTCCTCAACACCCACCCATCTTGATCAGGTGTCTGCGTTCATACTTGTGCGCATTTTCGATTAAAAAGCAAATGTCTACCATTTGTCTACCAAAGAGCCTAATGTCTACCAAAAAAGCAAAAAGGCTACCAGCGATACACTCTGTGCACTGAGAGCGGGTGGAGGGGGTGTAGAGAGCATCGGCCGTGAAAAAGCTGACCATTGTTGGGACGGGCTGTTCTTTACCATACGTGTCGAACTCTCCGGCCTTATAACTAGGGGTCATTCAAGCTCTGGAATAAGTTTTACTGTTCGAGTCCTGCGCACAATCTTAACAAAACGATCTACTATAATCATGAGGCTTCTTAAACACTGAGGTGAGGTCTATACTGAGAATTGCTGAAAGTCTTTGTGGGCGTGAACCAAATACAGCAAAATTGAAACAAGAAACGTACATGGCTTTGTGTTTTTCAGTTGTTTCAAAATGTTATGCTCGGCATCAGTTAGGTTCTTCAGCTTTCAGCTCTTTCTTTTTTGTGCTCAGAATTTTCCTTGAGGTTAGTTTTATGTGTATTGGTCTAGCTCATGGCATTGTCCTGTATCTAGTGTTACAGAGAGTAATTTTTCGCACCTTCTGTTTGTGCCACACTAAAAGAAAATTCCTTGATTTGCAAATGTTTTGAAAGCTCAGTTACATTTTTGTGGAACTTGTACTCATTCTGTGCATTGTTTGTGAAGCAGAGTGTAATGTTGCACTTCAGTAAACCTTTTTTTTACCAGACGTTTAGGGGCTCTTCAACTGTTTTTGAGCATGGTAAAAAATTGCTGCTGATTGGTAGTCAATGCTCCTGAGAACACGTGACCGAAACATCATAGCGAAACATCATCATAGCACATGGCCTGGAATTTACAATTTATTCTTAAAGTGAGTTAAAATTGCTTACTGTTCTCTCTACAAATAAAGTCATACGCCCAAATTTCTGTGCTGTGAGCACAAACGAAGTCAGTGTCTATTGGCTGGCTTGAGCATTGTGAGCTGCATAGTTGCTGCAGCTGCTGCAAGATGCTCCTACATGCCTGCATTCCAAGAGAAAGTAAGTTGAGCATTTGAAGAAATAATAAAGAAGGTCATGAAGTCAGCTGGTCAACACACACATCTTTTTGTGGCCTTGTCGTCCCCCCTTACCCCCTGTGTAACCTTTAGCACACTCGCCAATGCAAAAAGAGAAGGAAAGCATTTAATGCATGCCTGTAACTGCTCTGCTGTAACTCTGTTGTAATACCCTGGCTCTGCTCGTACTTGACGGATTCTAAAAATTTTTGCAGCTCTCAATCTGTGAGGCAATAAATCATTTAATGAAAGCATTTGATGATTATTTGAGTAAGTTTTACATGACCCCTTTAAGCTCTGATAGTATACCACCTTGCAACAGGATGGAAAGGTGGGCTAGTTGGTAATTCATGATGTTTCAGCGAACTGGGAGCGCGGGGGTAAACACAGACACAAAGCAAAGAAGAGGCACACAGCATGAGCGCTCAACTAACAACCGGTTTATTCTCACGTTTGAAGGACATATAAGTACACATGGGTGCACATGTCAACAGAAATAACATGATAGTGTGAGCAGCAAGCGTGGCGTTCATTCGAAGCACTTGTCTACGAATTATCAATATAGTTAAACTCACAGTCAAGTAGTGATAATGTTGGATGGCAAATACAGATTCTTATTTCTAGAAATGTGATATGCTTCGGAAATTTCACGCGTGGTTTGAAGCGGATGCCGGAAAAGTACACTTGTGTTTTCAAACAACGGTTGACACTTGCAGGAATTGCAATGTGAAGCTAAAACAATTGCAATGTTTTAGCTTCACATTGCAAGTGTCTTTCAAACGTGAGAATAAACCAGTTGTTAGTTGAGCGCTCATGCTGTGTGCCTCTTCTTTGCTTTGTGTCTGTATTTACCCCCGTGCTCCCAGTTCGCTGAACCATCAGTATACCACCTCACTACACTGATGTGGGCGTTGGGCTGGGGTTACAAAACTTTTTCCCCTGTTCATGAGAATATTCAGGGCAGTGTTCCTAGCATGCACTGCTCTTTAATGAGCAATTTGTCTTCTGTGTGCTCTTGAAGAAGACAGGTATGCTTGTAGAAATGTTGGCTCCAGCAACACCCTGTGTTCAGGCATTTCATTTTTTTCTGAACTACCACTACATGTTTGTTTTTTTTCAGAGAATTTGAGGAGCTGAAAAGGTACTGCACAGAGCTCAAGGCGAACTTGACAAACTTCCTAAGGTCACGAGCAGTGAGTACTTTGCTGTCTGTCCAAATCTAAAGTAAGGAATGTAGCTGAGAATCTATAAGACATTGCGGCCAAGTACAAATGTGCTTGCATTGTACGGTAAAGCATACATGGTGCTCTATGCCATTCACACTGCTGAGGGATGGTGTGAAATGCGAGTTAGAGGAAATAGAAAGAAGCGGAGTAAAGTGGAAGGGCTGACCAGATGCATGCAGTGCTGCCATAGTGCCCGTGTTGAAGCCCTCTGGGCAAGTACGAATCTGAGCCACACAGCTGACAGGTTCGTGCTTCCTACTGTTGATGAGACGCCAGGACTGCTTAGCGGAGCAGCATTATTTCAAAACTTGACGCGAACTCTGGATTTCAGCAAGTGCACCTAAGCAAGGACTGTCATTGTCATAAGTAAGAGGGCACGGCACACGTGCCAGGCACTGGAATGCGACATCTGTGCGTGAGAACCCCGATTTTGCATTGACACGCCACGTTCACTACAAGATTGGTCGAAGAAAGGCTCGTGGCATGTTACCCGAGCCGTAATGGGAAATCCCAGAGGATATGTCACTGTGCGTTGGGGCTTTGAACTGCGAAGATCAGGAAAACCACTGTTGCTACCGCTATAAAAGCAGTGGAGCTGCCCGGTACTGAGGTTGTCGGGGAAGAGGCCCGGTGAGTGTCTGTCGACCTCGGAAAACTCAAGTGTGGCTGCCCGAACTTGCTGCAACCTTTCACCGCAGTTCCTGGGTGTACTACAGCTCCTCCGCTTCGATCCAAAATGTATGGGGCCCGAGCCACAGTCGGGACGCCGTTGACAAGTTAGGCGGAGCCTAAGTGAGCCAGAGAAGACAACGAAGGCCAGAACCAATCGACAATAAGGTCAAGCGGATTCTTCAGCGAAAGAGGACGACTGTAGGAACTTGGGGAGGATGTTGAAGAACACCATCAACGAACCGTCGACACAACGAGGGTACCGAGCCAACGTGGTAACGCAACGTGAACTGTAAGAACATTTTGATACCGAGGCGCCATCTTGAATAGATGTTTACTAGGGTGAGAGTTGGCTCTAACGCTTAGTTTTGGTTACCGTCAGTAGCAGACTGGTGTATGTAAAAGTTGTGAAATGAAGTTAATTTTTGAGTGCTCAACGCAAATTTTGTGCATTAGTTCTGTCCGTCCTTTCTAGTAAGTGTGTTTGTTATGCCACGCCCGTCTCCCATCTTTTTCAATCCAGTTCTTTGCAAGTGCTCCCAAGACAAATTCATGACAGTCAGCTACTGACAACGTTTATTACTCCTTTTGACCATTACTGCTTTGAGCATCTGCCATTCGGCATAACCTCTTCCCCAGAATACAATGAACTCCCTTTAAAATTAACTCTGTTACGACGAATTTTTGCGACGGACAAGACGGGGACATTTGTTTGTTTTCTCATAGACTCAATGCAGAAAAACCTGCTTAAGACTAACTGTGTAACATGCCTCTTCTGTTAAGACGAACTCTCGCAGCGACCAAAATTGACAAAGATTCTGCGCAACGAACATTCTAGTCTTGAAGTGAGAAAGCAAAATGAAAAAAAAAAAAAGAGAGAGAGAGATCACTTTTGGCACCAAGACTCTAAGCATATCGAAAGCAAATTGTGATGTGGATAGAGGAAGCGAGATAAATGAAAAGGAAAGGTCAACGCATTAAGCTGGTATCTCTTTTACCCCTAGCCTGTTGAAGAAAGGGTCGTGCTACAGTTTTGTTGCTAAACGTAGTAGGAGTTTTCATGAGCATAGTTATTAAATCGGGAAATTGAGTACTTGCTAGATTAGTCTAAATACTCTAGTTGAAAGGATAGTTTTTATCAAGCTGAGCCAAATAAATGCTTTTCCTTGTTTCTTTCCTCCCGATTGCTAGTGTACTTTATTCCGTGTTTTCAAGCAACATATTTAAGTGTACTTGGCTTGTTAACATTTGGCTTTTGGGTGTACTTCTGATCAGTCAAACTCCTGATAAGACGAGCAAATGATCGAGGTCCCTTGGAGTTTATCATAAAGGGAGTCTACTGTACTTTCAAAGGCAAGTGTGTAAAATCCTTGATGGCGTGCCGGGAGTCGTAAACCTAATGATTGATGTACTGGTCTTTGGTGGTTCTTCTCTGAGCATGATGAGCGGCTGTTCCAGATTTTAGACTGCTTAGCAGAAGCCGAGGTAACCTGGAATAAAAAAAACAGTCATTTCAGTGCAAAAAAGTTTTGTTTTTCGGGATTCTGAGTAAGCAAAGATGGCTTAAGGCCAGACTCAGCGAAAGTTGCGATCACTGATATGAATCCGCCGGAAAATATCAGTGCCATGCACAAGTTTCTTGGTCTAGCAAATCGTTGCTCGTGGTTTATCCCAGGCAGATAAGACCGTGCCGTTACGTCAGTTGCTGCAAGGAAACTAGGAGTTGATTTGGGCTGTGCCTCTGCAGATGGCTTTCACAGCGTCAAACATGCTGTCTGTTCTGATAGGTGTATGGTAAAGTTTTATACACATGATCAAAATATTCTTCTTGCATATGTGTCTTCGTACGGTTTGGGGGCAGTTCTGCTTCAGGTACAAACCAACATGTTTGCACAGCGCAAGAAAACAAATAGTTATAGAGAAGTATTTAAAATTGGACGAGTTGGTAACAATTCATTTTTTAAGGTAAACAGCGTGAAAAACGAAGACAGAGAAGTAGGACACAGGACAGCATTTGTCCTGTGTCTTCCTACTTCTCTGTCTTCGTTTTTCACACTGTTTACTTTAAAAAAATGAAGTAGTTACAGGGTAAGTACGCAAGAAAGAAACTTACTATCATGTGTATATATCCAGCGTTTTCACTAATAAAATTTAGTTGTAGTCAGTGCTCTTTCCTGTCCAAGTTTCTTCTTTCGGTAGCTACACTGTAACTGCTCGTTTTCTTGCACTGTGCAAATATTTTAGTTCCAAATCACCAACTAGCCCAAGTATCTGCCTTATCAAGGTACAACTAAACAAAGAAAGACAGCCAGTTGTGTGTGTCTATTTCCAGATCGTAACACCAACAGAAATACGAATTGATAAGGAGACCTTAGGTATCTCTAACATGGGCCGCTGAACGTCTTGAAATTTACGTGTGTGGGCTGCAGACGCTAGAAACAGATAACAAACCGCTAGTTACATTCCTAGGAGAGAACTCAATAGATATTCTACCACTGCACATTCAATAATTCCCAATGAGTCTGATGCAATTCATCTTTGAGGTGGAATATTTTTTTCAAGAAAAAAATTGGAAATCATTCACGCACTTTCTTGAGCACCAGCACGAGAGAAAAAAAACAAGGACTTCCTTTCTGTTGACATCAACTTGTTTGTCTCGGGTGTGTTGTGAGAGTTGGCTGATTCGAATCACTTTCTACTGGTAGCCAAGGAGCAAGCGAAGGACGAGGCCTGCCATGCCTTGTGTCGTTACCTTTGTAATTAGGCCATATTCACATGATCATACATCATTGAGCATGTGTAAAAGAGTGCTCATGCATGGCACTCACCTCGTTGTGCTGCACTTTCTCCTAAAATGTTGAGTCTGGTTCATGAGGGTCATCGGGATATGCAGGGCGAGAGCACAAGAATCTGTTTGGTGGCCGGGCTTGAGCTCTCAGCTTGCTTCTTTAGTTGTCAACTGCCATGTCTGCAATTTCGAGACCAGCCAAGTGAACCAATGATGGTTCAGCGAATTGGGAGCACGGGGTTAAACACAGACACAAAGCAGAGGAGGCACACAGCACGAGCGCTCAACTAACAACTGGTTTATTCTCATGTTTGAAGGACATATAAATACACAAGGGTGCGCATGTCAACAGAAATAAGATGATAGTGTGAGCAGCAAGCGTGCCCTTGTGTACTTATATGTCCTTCAAACGTGAGAATAAACCAGTTGTTAGTTGAGCGTTCGTGCTGTGTGCCTCCTCTTTGCTTTATGTCTGTGTTTACCCCCGCGCTCCCAGTTCGCTGAAACATCATGAATTACCAACTAGCCCACCTTTCCAACCTATTGAACCAATGATCCCAACACAGGCATCTAATCGATTGGCAAAGGGTCGCTCCAGATATCTTCCATTTCAATGGTCGTAACTACTTGCTTTTGATGGACTAGCTGTCTCAGTTTTCAGAGTTGTGTTCACTGACATCTCTGACCAGCAGTAGCATTGTTAGTCGTATGAAATATGTTTTCACTAGGAACTGTATATCGGAAGTGCTTGTGACAGGTAACGGTGCTCAATTTCTCAGCAAGGAATTTAAGGTGTTTGCAAAGGCATATAGATTCAGAAGTGTGAAATGTAGATCTAGATATCTGCAAGCAAGCAGGTAGGTTGAACGAACGGTGAAAACAGTCAAACGGCTACTGCTAAAGTCTCGTGACCCCTATCTGGCTCTGTTAGCTTCACCCTAGGACCACTAAGCGAAATAATGGTGGGGCTGCTCATGGGGCTTCAAACTCTCAACCAAAATAGGTTGATACCAAAGACATGTAACCTGAAAAAGGATGCTATTGTTTGGGACCAGCAAAGACAAATTATAATCTCTGCCAAGCTGCCCGCCACCTTCTTTCATTTGCGTCTGATGACACCGTCTGGGTCAAAGGCTTCAGGCGAAAAGGCGTCATCTGTTGGCGGGCAAGACAGTTCTCGTCGTATGTCGTTGATACAAAAGGCAGCATTCAGAGAAAATGTAACCGAAAAATGCTAGTAAAACAAAAGCCAAGTGGTGTTTCAGACTTGTATGACGAGCCATACGAGTTTTTCCCTTAGCCTGGAAAGCCCAGAAACTGGCTACCAGCCTAACTCTTGCGTCCTTCAGTGTGAGTGCCCAAAAGATCGCAGTAACATTTAGTTAATTGCTGCGCATTCCAGGCAAAGATATCACATGATTGTGATTACATGATTGTGATTACAGGATTATAAAAAAAAAACAGACCATTACAGTATCTCTGAATGTAGTGCAGTATGGTTCTTTTGACTCTGTTCTGGCTGTTGTAACTCGGTTCGGTATTCGTGAGTGTAACGTAAGATGGTTCTTGTTAATATGTTTATATATTTCTGTTGTTGAAAGTTGATCCGCCTTGAGTAGGAGATGTGTCATAATTGTGCTTATGCTGTCTTGTTAATTTCTTGTCATGACAGCCCTGCTGGGACTGTGCATTGTGCATGTGTGTGTGTGTGTGTATATACATATATATATTTATATTTATATATATATAGGCATGGTGGTTGAGTGGCCGCAGTGTTCCATATAGTGGTTTATTTCAACGTTTCGGCCTAGAGTCTGGCCTTCATCAGGATCCTGATGAAGGCCAGACTCTAGGCCGAAACGTCGAAATAAACCCCGTTGTGACCGCTCACGAAGGATCTACTTGACTATATATATATATATATATATCCCATACCTATATATATATATATATATATATATATATATATATATATATATATATATATATATATATATATATATATATATATATAGATGGCGCTGACTGTCACTCCTACTTCTAAATTCACATATAAACCCAAAAAAGTGGATGGAGGGAAGGCCGCTGTGGTAGCTCAGTGGTTAGAGCATCGAACGCGTTATTCGAAGGTCGTAGGTGGTTCGATTCCTGCCCACGGCTGGTTATTTTTCCATGCACTTTTCTTTCTTCTTATTTACATTCCATTGGTTCTAATAACTTCCCCTGTACATTCCTTGGCATTAATGTCTGTGATATATTATTAATATTGTGTTAAAACACGGAAAAACGAGCCCTTAGGTATACACTTTTTTCCCTTATTTCATTGAACGAGGGTCTCGTACTGGCAGACATGGTGTGTTTAGGTTGTATAAAGAGGGACAATTAATCAGCTGCCCGCTCATAATAGGTTCACGTGCTACGTGACGCCAAATATGCGCATAAGAGTGTTTTCACACTCGTCGTTTGGCTTATAAATGGCGCTGACTGTCACTCATACTTCTAAATTCACATATAAACCCAAAAAAAGTGGATGGAGGGAAGGCCGCTGTGGTAGCTCAGTGGTTAGAGCATCGAACGCGTTATTCGAAGGTCGTAGGTTCAATTCCTGCCCACGGCTGGTTATTTTTCCATCCACTTTTCTTTCTTCTTATTTACATTCCATTGGTTCTAATAACTTCCCCTGTACATTCCTTGGCATTAATGTCTGTGATATATCATTAATATTGTGTTAAAACACGAAAAAACGAGCCCTTAGGTATACACTTTTTTCCCTTATTTCATTGAACGAGGGTCTCGTACTGGCAGACATGGTGTGTTTAGGTTGTATAAAGAGGGACAATTAATCAGCTGCCCGCTCATAATATGTTCACGTACTACGTGACGCCAAACATGCGCATAAGAGTGTTTTCACACTCGTCGTTTGGCTTATAGATGGCGCTGACTGTCACTCCTACTTCTAAATTCACATATAAACCCAAAAAAGTGGATGGAGGGAAGGCCGCTGTGGTAGCTCAGTGGTTAGAGCATCGAACGCGTTATTCGAAGGTCGTAGGTTCGATTCCTGCCCACGGCTGGTTATTTTTCCATCCACTTTTCTTTCTTCTTATTTACATTCCATTGGTTCTAATAACTTCCCCTGTACATTCCTTGGCATTAATGTCTGTGATATTTCATTAATATTGTGTTAAAACATAGAAAAACGAGCCCTTAGGTATACACTTCTTTCCCTTATTTCATTGAACGAGGGTCTCGTACTGGCAGACATGGCGTGTTTAGGTTGTATAACGAGGGACAATTAATCAGCTGCCCGCTCATAATAAGTTCACGTGCTACGTGATGCCAAATATGCGCATAAGAGTGTTTTCACACTCGTCGTTTGGCTTATAAATGGCGCTGACTGTCACTCATACTTCTAAATTCACATATAAACCCAAAAAAAGTGGATGGAGGGAAGGCCGCTGTGGTAGCTCAGTGGTTAGAGCATCCAACGCGTTATTCGAAGGTCGTAGACGATTCCGGCCCACGGCTGGTTATTTTTCTATCCACTTTTCTTTCTTCTTATTTACATTCCATTGGTTCTAATAACTTCCCCTGTACATTCCTTGGCATTAATGTCTGTGATATCTCATTAATATTGTGTTAAAACACGGAAAAATGAGCCCTTAGGTATACACTTCTTTCTCTTATATGCATATATATATATATATATTTATATATTACCGAGCGAATAAAGAAGTTCCTCTCAGAAACATGACAGTACTATTTGCTTTTGACGGGTTATGGAGGGTAGTCGGCTCCCTACTTTGCAACCGCAGGCCAAGATACAGTCGAATCTTGATAATTCGAACTCGGAGGGGCTCAAATATTTGTTTGAAATAAAAAAAGTTTGAAATATTGAAGGCATTAAAATGGAGGGCTCTTTATGCAGTGGCATATGTGCATTGAGCTAACACACGAGGGGGAAGTTTAGGAAAACTTACATTTATTCACAGGAGCAGCGGTGGCGTAGTGGTTAGAACATCCGCCTCGCATGCAAAAGGTCCGCCGTTCAAATCCCAGTGCCTCGCAGTTCCCAACCGGATAAGTAAAAATCCGCGTGATGATGGAGCTACATTACGAGGCCTGGGGTGCGGCCTCTCCTGCAACCACCGCCGGGAACGCACTCTTTCACCAGAGAAGGATTGGCCACCCTGGTGCAGTATCTGGCCACTACCTCCCTCATGCATACGTCGAATAACTCACGGTCCTCAGTCCCTAGCAGCTGCGAAGCAACTGATCACGGCGGCGGTCAGATCTGCAACGCAGCAGAGAGTGCTAAGAATCTCTGGATTCGGACAGGCCGCCATTGGAACCTGAACTTGGCAACGTTTAATGCTAGAACCTTATCTAGTGAGGGAAATCTAGCTGTACTATTCGAGGAGCTAGAGGGTGTTAAATGGGATATAATAGGGCTCAGTGAGGTTAGGAGGACAGATGAAGCCTATACGGTGCTACAGATTGGACACGTCCTTTGCTATCGAGGCTTCGCATACAGAAGAGAACTGGGAGTGGGGCTCTTAATTCACAGAAACATAGCTGGCAACATAGTGGAATACTATAGCATTAATGAAAGGGTGGTAGGTATCGTAATTAAACTGAACAAAAGATACAAGATGAAGGTGGTAAAGCCTTACGCGCCTACATCCAGCCATGATGACGCTTCAGTTGAAAGCTTCTATGAAGACGTGGAATCGGCGATGAGTAAGGTAAGAACACATAGCGGAATACTATAGCATTAATAAAAGGGTGGTAGGTATCGTAATTAAACTGAACAAAAGATACAAGATGAAGGTGGTAAAGCCTTACGCGCCTACATCCAGCCATGATGACGCTTCAGTTGAAAGCTTCTATGAAGACGTGGAATCGGCGATGAGTAAGGTAAGAACACAGTATACTATAGTGATGGGCGACATTAATGCAAAGGTAGGGAAGAAGCAGGCTGGAGACAAGGCAGTAGGAGATTATGGCATCGGTACTAGAAATGCCAGAGGAGAGCTACTAGTAGAATTTGCAGAACGCAATAATTTACGGATTTTGAATACCTTCTACTGAAAATGAGAAAACTGCAAGTGGACATGGAGGAGCCCTAATGGCGAAAATAAGAATGAAATAGACTTTATAATGAGTGCACACCCAGGAATCGTGCAGGATGTGAAAGTGGTTGGCAAAGTATGACGATGCAGTGACCATAGAATGGTACGGTCTCGAATTCGCCTAGACTTGAAGAAGGAACGACAGAAACTGATACGCTAGAAGCCAATCAATGAGCTAGCACTGAGAGGGAAAGTACAGGAATTCAGAGTGTCGCTGCAGAACAGGTACTCGGCTCTTAGTGAGGAAACCAACCTTAGCGTAGATACAATGAATGATAATCTGACGAGTATCATTACGGAGTGTGCAGTGGAAGTTGGAGGCAAGGCAGTTAGACAGGACACTGGCAAGCTTTCCCAGGAAACGAAGAACCTAATTAAGAAGCATCAAATGATGAAAGTGTCAAGTACAACAGACAAAATAGAACTGGCAGAGCTTTCGAAGTTGATTAATAGGCGTAAGGTATCCGATGTAAGAAGGTATAATATGGAGAGAAACGAACACGCTCTGAAAAACTGAGGAAGCGTCAAAGCAGTGAAGAGGAAACTTGGGATAGACAAAAATCGAATGTATGCACTAAGGGGCTAAGAAGGCAAAATAACTGCCAATATAGATAGGATAGTTAAAATAGCGGAGGAGTTTTACGGAGATCCGTACAATAGCTGGGACAACCACGACTTTAATACAATAAGAACTAGCAGCAACCCAGATGACACCCCACCAGTAATGATAGAAGAAGTCAGAAAAGCTTTGGAGAGCATGCATAGAGGCAAAGCTGCTGGTGAGGATCAGGTAACATCAGATCTGCTGAAAGATGGAGGAAAGATTGTGTTAGAAAAACTAGCCACCCTGTTTACGAGGTGTCTCCTGATGTGAAGGGTACGAGAGTCTTGGAAGAACGCTAACATCATCTTAATACATAAGAAAGGAGATGACAAGGATTTGAAGAATTACAGGCCGATTAGCTTGCTCCCTGTAGTATACAAGCTATTTACAAAGGTAATTGCTAACCGAGTAAAGAAAACATTAGAATTCAATCAACCAAAGGAACAAGCAGGATTTCGAACAGGCTATTCAACAATTGACCACATTCATGCTATCAATCAGGTAATAGTGAAATGCTCAGAATATAACCAACCACTATACATAGCCTTCATAGATTACGAGAAGGCGTTTGATTCAGTAGAAATATCAGCCGTCATGCAGACACTGCGGAATCAGGGCGTCGATGAAGTATATATAAACATCCTGGAAGAAATCTACAGGGGATCAACTGCTACCATAGTGCTTCATAAAGAAAGCAACAGAATACCCATCAAGAAGGTTGTAAGGCAGGGGGACACAATCTCCCCAATGCTATTTACCGCGGGCTTACAGGAGGTTTTCAGAAGCCTAGAATGGGAACAGTTAGGGATAAGAGTTAACGGAGAGTACCTTAGTAACCCTGCGTTTCACCGATGACATTGCATTGCTGAGTAACTCAGGGGACGAACTGCAACTCATGATTACGGAGTTAGACAAGGAGAGCAGAAAGGGGGGTCTTAAAATGAATCTGCAGAAAACGAAAGTAATGTACAACAACCTCGGAAAGGAGCAGCGCTTCGAGATAGGTAATAGTGCAATTCAAGTTGTAAAAGACTATGTCTACTTAGGGCAGGTAATAACCGTGGAGCCGAACCACGAGAGTGAAGTAACTAGAAGAATAAGAATGGGGTGGAGCACCTTTGGCAAGCACTCTCAAATTATGACAGGTAGATTGCCACTATCCCTCAAGAGGAAGGTATATAACAGTTGTAGCTGGTCGGTACTTAGCTATGGAGCAAAAACCTGGAGACTTACAAAGAGGGTTCAGCTTAAATTGAGGACGACGCAGCAAGCAATGGAAAGAAAAATGGTAGGTGTAACCTTAAGAGACAAGAAGAGAGCAGGGTGGATTAGGGAACAAACGGGGGTTAAGGATATCGTAGCTGAAATCAAGAAGAAGAAATGGACATGGGCCAGGCATGTAGCGCGTAGACAGTACAACTGCTTGTTGTTAAGGGTAACTGACTGGATTCCCAGGAAAGACAAGCGGGTTAGGAGGAGACAGAAGGTTAGGTGGGCAGATGAGATTAAGAAGGTTGCGGGTATAAATTGGCTGCAGCAAGCACAGGACCGGGTTAACTGGCGGAACGTGGAAGAGGCCTTTGTCCTGCAGTGGACGTAGTCAGGCTGATGATTATGATGATGATCATGATGACATTTATTCACAAATCACAGGACATCCATTATTAATTGAAGTAATTGGTGATGCGCGTCTGGACACGTTTGCCTTGCAGCGAGTCAATCAATTTCGCACGTAGCTTGCAAAGCATTTCTACTTCGGCTTCGGCATTCTTCTGGCAAGAGAAGTTGCGTGCGTAAATGTCCAGCGTCGACGCTTTCTAAAGACGACGACAACAACGATTGCTGCGTAGCGGAGCCTCCTGCTCTCCGCTACGCAGCCGCAGCATAGCCAGCACATGACGAGAAAGGAGGAGCGTCTCCAGTTAGAGAGAAGCAGATTGGTATTTGAGAGAAAACCAACACAAGGTTGAAACTTCTTTTTCAGATCCTGCATGCTGGGGTGAAAATAAACAGGGATGATTATTTGAAGCATTCTTACGAAAGGTTTCCAAGAACAACATGCACTACATTCATACAACCAATACATGCTCGAACAGATATCTTCCGATTTTCCTTCTTTCCAGATGCTATTAATATGTGGAATGAACTACCGAACGATATGGTGCAAATAAGAACTTTGAGTGATTTTGAGGTTGCTCTTGATAGGCATTTTGTTGAGAATGTATAGTTTGCAGTGTTCATGTATGTGTTTCCTTAGAAATGTTTCATTGGTCATAGAGATCATGTTGTAAATATATTGAGTGAAAAAGCATGTCACTGTGTTTCTCATATAATTCTGCTATATGTTACAGAGTTCATCTTACGATTTTTCAAATATTTAATTTTGTGCAACTCAATTCTTCACCCTCCCTGTAACGACCCTCAAGTGAGGGTTAACAGTATGACAAATAAATAAGTAAATAAACACGCCACGGCAGCTTTTTTTTTTTTGCTCTCTTCGCGCGCGTCGTTGAAAGGACAAGAATAACTGGCACATGTACGCATGCGCCTACGCGTCAAAAGCGTCTAGTCATGCCTGTGAAAGAAAAGGGCGCGCAACCACTGGCACGCGTCGACCGCGTTGAGACCCGCACGTCCAGTGCCGATGCACAGTGTTGCTTGGTCTTTTGGCTTAAAACTGTCCTAGTTCAGCATAGAACGGCGCGTTTTGAACTGGAGCGGGTTCGTACGATGCCGAAGATACGATAGCGCGTTAAAATATTTATAGTGCTTCACCCGCCACAGTCTTGACTATTTTAGACGTAATTGACATCGCAGGGAGCAGAGTAACTACAGCGGTATGCACCAGAAATCAGCATCGCTGCATGCGCCGCTCCCGCGACAAAAAATTTAAGTCTAGGATACTGTGCGTCTATCATAGGAATGCGCAGGATTCTCCTTAAGGGGGAGGAGGATGATCACCGCAGCGCCCCCTTATATTGTCAATGTATACGGGCTGCCTTAGCGCCCCCCCCCCCCCCTATTATAATAATCTGTGTAGCTGACACTGCGCCCCCCCTTTCTTCGGTGACTAAGGGGCGGTCGCCCCCTAATTATGTTTATAAATCAGGTTTAGAAAAAACCGAGGTGTAGTGATCACCAGGTTGCTATACCTACACTACCAAATTCATTACATTCTGAATATCCTGGTACTTTCAGTACATTTACACTTCATAACTTACAGCTCTCATCAACTTAATAATCACTCCCAAAACGTCATAAAGTGTCAGAGATAGGTCATAAGAATGCAATAAAGCCTTATGTAAAGGGCTTTCAGATGTTGTCTGTGATAGAAATATCCTCTAATGCATCAAACCACACCTGACTCTTGATGATGCAACAGATATTGGTCATAAGATAGGAACTGCGTAGAATGCTTCTGGGCTTTTTTTTTTTTTGCCGGCGAAATACGCTTTGACACAACTAACTGTGCTTGACACTTCATGATGTGACAGATATTGCTTACAATACTGTACTAACTGAATCCTGTATGGAAGACTTCTGGACGTTGTCTGTAGTCAAAATATTCTCTAAAGCGACAAACCGCACCAAGTACTTCATGATGTGACAAATATTGCTCAAAAGGCTGCCACTGAATCCTGTATGAAAGACGTTCTTTGTAGTCAAAATATTTTCTAAAAACACAAATCACACCTAGCATTTTATGAAATCACATATATCGATCATAAGATTGCAACTGAACCCTGCATGGAAGGCTTTTGATTGTCAGTAGTCAAAATATTCTTTAACGCGACAAACACCTGACATTTCGTGATGTCACAGATATCGATCATAAGATTGCAACTGAACCATGTATAGAAGGCTTTTGAATGTTGTCAGTAATCAAAATATTCTCTAAAGCGACAAACCACACCCGAAACTTCTTGATGTCACAAATATCGATCATAAGATTGCAACTGAACCCTGTGCAGAAGGCTTTTGAACGTTGTCTGCAGCCAAAATCTTCTCCAATGCAATAAACCATACTCGACTCTTCATGATGTCACAGATTTAGGTCATAACACTGCGATTGAGCCCTACTTAGAAGCCTTTTGATTATGTGTGTTTTAGAAATATCCTTTAATGCAAGAAAGCACACCTGGCTCCTTATGATGCAACAGATATTGGTCATAAGATAGGAACCAAGCACTGCATAGAATGCTTTTGGGCATAGTTTGTAGTCGAAATACGCTCTAACGCAACTAACTGTGCCTGACACTTCATGTGAGAGATATTGCTCAAAAGACTGCAACTGAATCTTGTATGAAAGACATTGTCTGTAGTCTAAATATTCTCTAGAAACACAAATCGCACACAACACTTCATGAAGTCACAGATATTGGACATAAGATTGCAACTGAACCCTGTGCAGAAGGATTTTGAACGTTGTCTGCAGTCAAAATGCTCTCCAATGCAGTAAACCACACCCGACACTTCATGATGCAACAGATATCAGTCATAAGATTGGAACTGAGCACTGCATGGAATCCTTTCGAATGGTATATTTTTTTATTTTCAAATACTGCAGCCCAATGCAGGAGTTATGTACGTTAATACAAAATGAAAGCATTGAAACAGTAGTATCACAATAAATGTGCTAACGTAAATAAATATCACTACCTTCTAAGTGAAGCCCGGTAAAAAATGAGAGAAATAGAAAAATGAAAGAAATATAACAAGTGCCTACAAAAAGTCAGACACACTGGTATTACGAACCAAACCAAGTAGATCATTCTAGTGTTTGTTAACTTTATTTGAACGTTTTAGAGAGCACTACGAATGGTTTCTAAGCTGGATTGTGTTAGCAGATCAGTGCTGTGTTGAAGGCTTCTGCACTTTGCTGGTAGTTTAAATATTCTTTAACATCTATAAAATACATCTGATACTTCTTAATGAGACAGATATTGGTTTTGAAATTGCAGCCAAGCACTGCGTAGAAGGCTTTCGCAAGTCAATAGCCAAATACCCTATAATGCAATAAAGCACGTCCAAAATGTTTGATGCGACACATATTGGTCATAGGATTGCACCAGAGCGCTGTACAGAAGTTTTGGCAAGTTTTCTAACATAGCTAAACCAAATATTTTAATATTTTGAATATGCTTAAGTGCATGCATAATTAGTCTAAATTTATGCATATACTAAAAAACTGAACAGAAATGAAGCAGCCCTTGGAAACACATACAAAGATTCAATGTTCGACACTATCTAATAATATCTTCAGCTCATTACAGTCTGGAGGAACAGATAAATACATGCACAGCGCTGAATGGTCTCATAAGTCACCTGAGGCACTTTTTTCATTTTTTCTATACAAAGTGCAGTACAATACTAGTGCACCTTTATTCATTCTGTGCACACATGTTATGACCTTCTCTTCCTGCTGTTGTGTGATCGTGCAGCTAGATTGATTTGTGGGGTTTAACGTCTCAAAACCACTATTTGATTATGAGAGACGCCGTAGTAAAGGGCTCCGGAAATTTTGACCACCTGGGGTTCTTTAAGGTGCACCCATATCTGAGTACACGGGCCTACAACATTTCCGCCTCCATCGGAAATGCAGCCACCACAGCCGGGATTTGATCCCGCTACCTGCGGGTCAGCAGCCGAGTACCTTAGCCACTAGACCACCGTGACGGGGCGTCATCGTGCAGCTGATTTCAAATCGGGTGCTTCTCATAAGGTTTTCAGTTATCTGTCCAGCTGTAAACAAAAGGCGTGTTATATTATAGTAAACTGTAAAACAACGGAGAAGGACCATTGTATGCCTATAGCTATGAGTATCAGAATGAAGTAGAAATTGAGAATGTGTGTGTTAGAATGCTTCTAAACAACATATGTGCTACGGAGCGTGGCGGAGAAGCAGAACAAGCGAGAAGTGAAATAGCAGGCAATACCAGCAGCACTTAATCATGCAACTTTTCTTTAGATCACCACAGCAATGCATGTTCGAGTTTCTATCTTGTACATGAATGGAAATGCGACAGCTGACAGCTGAATGTGTCAGCGTTGGTGGTACCCGACACGAAGTCACATCACACTGCTACCAACCAGCGCACGCTTGTTATTAGCTTGGCAACACTCTAAAACGATTTTGATCGAAGCCAACGAATGTTTCAGCGTCGTACAATCCGCGAATGCACTTATATAAATACGTACGTTTTCACATCTCCGAAATGTGTTTGCTATAGCGAGGTTCGCTTTCAGCAATGATGGATACCGATGTTGAAAACAAACGCAGTGCAGATAAAAACTCCGTATGCACTACATGATGATTTGGGCATCGTATATAGTGTCTATGCTGCAACGAAAACTACCGTTGATTTTTTTCAGCCGATGTTCCTCGCATGAGCTGGCTCATACGAACTCGACGGTAGAAGGCAGTGTTTCGGTTCCCCCGGGGGTACGAGGGTTTTGAAGGGCAAAACGCTCCGTTCACCCAATAGCCGCTTAAAACCAACTTGACTTGGCTTGAAGTGGTTGAGCAGATGGCAGCAGAAACGCTTGGCTTAAAGCTTTTTTAGGTGGTTTAGGTAGGGTACAGTGTCTCACCAGCTTTTTAGAAACTATGCTGTGGTGGGTTTATGTTTTATCTCCGTGATGAATGTTGGTTTTGGTCATGAGCTGTGTGCAATAGCGAGAACCATATCTGCCCGTGGGGATGTGATCGCGTTGTGTAAGAGTGATTCACGTGAAAGTCGCTGCCACTTTTCTCAGTTCTTGCGAGGTCGCTGTATTTACGCTGATGGGCGAACGGATTTCACCGTGGTGCTCAGTAGATAACACCAAATCTCTTGAAGTGTTTGCTGCGAAATCTATAAGCAGTGATAATGAGCTGTAGGAGTATGAATTAAAGGTCATGTCTTGTATGATTTGTGAATACCTGTTCGACTCACAATTTTAGTATTGTGGCTTACGTAGTACGTGGACGTGTGGTGCTTGTGTTGCTGAGAGCGGATCGGTATTAGTTGGACTGTCATTTGGGTGAATTACGACCAACACTTTTCATTCTTTAAGGTTCATCTTGCGCAAGTGTGCGAGGCATATACGGCATGCGCAAGGTGGAAGAGACGGGATGTGAGCAGCCGCTCACCCGATGTAACAATTATGCTGTCACCGATGATGACAATCCGTTTTCTTAGCAGTGTCAGTTTAGATAGGTTAGACAAAGGAAAAAAATTTAAACGAAAATTCATTGCTCGGAGCACCATCTAGCTCAAAATGCCGACCCTCAAACGTCTTTTTAGAATTATTCAACATTGCCGGCAAACGTGTTATGCGGCTAAGTGCACGTAGTGTATTGTGGCAAAGCATGTACTATGTAGCACTGTCATTAGGCCTTGTGTGTGTGCGTCGTCTCCCTAGCTGTCTCGTTGATGGTAGACAGCATCGCCACCGACCTCAGCTTTTGTAACGAGCTCATAGTCATTTACCCTCGAAAAATATTTTGTGACAAGCAGTTCGCAAAGCAAGAATAAACCAGTTCGCAAAAATGAACTGCTAGTTTATTGTGAGAAGTGCTAAACACCTATGACAGACTCCAATGGTCGAAAAATTTTATGTGCATCTTGCTAAGAAGCGCAGCCACTATAACAAAGAACACACAACACAAGCGCTTAACTTCAACTAAACGTTTATTTCAAACGTCAGAGTATATAAAGGGGAAGAAAATGAAGCAGCTTGACCTTTGCAAGAAATTGATTTCTGAAACATTTTGCCAGAACTAACAGCAAGCTGGTTTCAACAAACTTATGGCGACCCGAGATGACAATACATGTTCATGCATATTACAGGGGCTGCTTGTTGGCGAGATGGGGTAGTAATTAGGCAAGTGCCTGTCATCAGGTGTGGACACGCATTGCATTCCAAGTCCTAAAGAGGTTGCTATAAAGGGCCAGGCCCAAAAGTTCCTGACAGGATTAGCACACAGCAGTACTTGTTTAAGCCTCCATATAGTAGGGTTACCACTAAGGCTTGCAGCTACCTTAAGGTCACTTTTGAAACACCTTGTAGGTCAATAATTGTTGGGTTTTTAGCAAATTTTGCAAATTGAGGAATTATAAGCAATGAAATTATGAAAATACTTTGTTTGTAATGCATAGACAGTCTTAATGTCAAATGAAGTTTCCAGGAGGGTGAATTTACTTTTGCTGATGCTTCTGGTACCATCATTACAGTCTATATTTACTGGTGTTTTTAATGGTGTAGGTCGTGCCACTGAAAACAATCTAGTTTTTCCTAGGTAAACTTCCCTATTAAAAAATATAACATCAATTAAACTACTTACTTACTTATCAGGCACAACATAGAGGTAATTTGGGGCTCTTTAGTGGATTTTGTTGGAGAGGTCTGTGTACAGAATGTGTATGGTAATCTTTCAGTGCTCAAGCTTTGTTTGTGTAATACTTGAAACCTCTTTGTCGGTGAAAATTTCTACTAGGGCAAAC
The DNA here is from genome assembly GCF_043290135.1 of Rhipicephalus microplus. Taxonomy (NCBI): domain Eukaryota; kingdom Metazoa; phylum Arthropoda; class Arachnida; order Ixodida; family Ixodidae; genus Rhipicephalus; species Rhipicephalus microplus. The sequence goes on along the minus strand of NC_134700.1, from coordinate 6,244,334 downwards.
AAGCTCCAGCACCAGGTTTGGCCCTTAAGCAGGTGGTAAAAGTGAGCTCAATCATAAGCCCTTCAGAAGCATCCACCCAGGAATCTATTATCTACGGGCAAAACCTCCAGTGCACCAAAAAGGACATGGAAGAAGGGTGCAGGTCACTTCAGGAGGGCATCTCCTGGCCATCATTGTTATGTAGCCATGAACTTGTACTACCAACGTTTATCAGATTCTACTAACAGATAACAGACTAAGTACAAGTGTTGCTTCTCTATTACAAGACGGCACACATTCACATAGTCCCCTCACCGCAGGCCCTTAGATTTACTTCAAAATATTTCCTTGCACAGTGTCCCTTTCTCGTTCCCACACAGCTGTCCCAAGTGAAAGTATGCAGCTTGTCACAGTCAATCTAGCTGATGCCATGCAGGGACGGCTCCAGCCATCATGATGTGCACTCTCGTCACTGGAGCTATCAGACACTGTAGAATGAAAGCCTGGTGTGTATTCTTAAAACTAGTGACCACTTCTGCTTGCGTGCCCTGTACTGGTTCGTACCTGTCACACACATGCACAAAATTGTGACGACCGTGTACAAGAGGCTTTAGTTCTGGCAAATGCTGCTCTTGCATTCACTTGAAGTGTCCAGCAACACATAATTTTGCCCAACTGTGATTGCTTTTACTTATCATCTTCATAGTTTTCCAGGTTGGTGACAGTACAGAAATAAACTTTTTTTTGGGGAGCACCACATTCTTAAGTTCACAAGACTCCACTGAAGCACTTGAAACATATGCAAACAGTGATATGCTAAACTTCAGCACTTTTTGTCCTAACAAAGGTAAACTGATTGTCATCTTCAGCCTGCCATCACGCACGAGCATTAGCATATGCTCTGTTGTCATCTTGTGTCGATGATGCCGCATACATTCCAATAGTTTAACAAAGCTTATAACTTGGCAAGATGGTACAACTTCAGGGGGGGAATGAAGTGCAGAAGTAAGATTCACATAACGCAAAAAACACAGGACATGTTTAACTTCCGTTTGTCTTTATTTGTGGCTTTGCCAGCAGGTATGTAACTAAATAGACACATGCACATTATGGAAAAACTCAGTTTAAAGTTTTACACATAGACATCTTACTCAAGTCATGAAATCGAGCTCAATTCAATCACTATAATTCTGTCTGGGGCCGGTCAAAATCAGACGCATATGCTACAGTAAACAATTAAGCAAATACTAATACAATTACTTTCTTTAAGTTTTAACTGATTACAAGCAGCAATTAGAGCCACAGCAATATAAATGAGCAACTACAGAAATGTAATCAAGTACTTTTGCCTTACTTTCATTTAAAAGATTTTATCATATACTATCATGCATTATTGTGCACAGTCAAGAATGCCCACTTTTCAATTATCTGCACTATAGTATTAAACCATGTTCACATGGGATTTTTATTGTAACCAGTCCTACTCCTGGGTGATTTCAATCGTCCAAACAAAACATTAAACGATCACCCTTCTTTGCTAACTCTTTTCAGTCATAAGCTAGTGCTGAGTTTTTATTTTTGTCACAGCTAGTAATACAACCGGCACATGCATCAATGTAGGTATTGTTGTATGTAGGTATATTGTTGTGTGTAGGTATTATTGTATGTAGGTATCAATGAAGGTATTGTTAAAACATGGCACAGAAGCTTTTAGTAGGAAACATGTAAAGCCAATATGAAAAAAATTATATGCACAATAAAAGTTATAGCACTGCAAATATTCCGAAGATGTGCAAATATATTGAATCATTGAACATACCCAATTACATGGTTCTACAATGAAAATTAAAGGAAGCTTCGACTGCAATACCAACAACTGTGTCTATGTGCTGGAATTCTCAGCTTGCAAATTTCAATATACAGGTCAAACTGAAACGACATTTAGATTAGGTTTCAATTACCACAAGGCATGTATGACCATATATCCTTTCTGGTGCAACCAAGTGGACTTGGACTTGGTTGCACCAGAAAGGACAGGATGCTAATCCCTCTATTGTTCGTTATCCAGGTCGCTTTGTGCTCTACGGGGCATATCGCTGTGGCCGGTGATCCAGCCAGTTTGCAAGTCATCACAACACCTGCGCCGGACCAATGCGCCATGGACGCAACGAAACTGCTACCACCCGACATCAACGAAAGCATACTGCGCAGACAGTGGCGGACTGACACAGTGACGTCAACAGAAGTCCCTCATCTCGACTGTATAAATACCGGGCGCAACGATGGATCTTTCAGTGGACTTGGTTGCACCAGAAAGGACAGGATGCTAATCCCTCTACTGTTCATTATCCAGGTTAGTGTGCAATACACTAATACACTTCTTCCATTCGAGATGACTCCCTGGCCTTGATGGTGCTGCCAAGTCCACATTTTCTTCTTGAAACTGTCAAAGATTGTGCTGATGTTATCAAGTTGCTGTTACTAACCGCTGGCGATATAGAAACCAATCCGGGGCCAACATCAGACTCAGAGTCTGAATCCAGTTCGACTAACGACCTACTGAAAAAAATTTTGAAACAGCAAAGGGAAACTACCAAATCTTTGAAAGAATTGACTTCCGACCTAAAAAGAGTCGAATCTGCGGTGACCAACGTTCAAGAAAGGGTTACGTCTATTGAAAAGGAAATATGTCGCCTGCAAACGCTTGAACAAAAGTTGACGGTATGTGAGGAAGCCTGTAGCAGCTCAAACATCCAACTTCTTGAACTATTGGCTAAAGTAGACGACCTAGAAAATAGGAGCAGACGCAACAATCTCGTAATATACGGTATTAATGAAGAAGTAGACGAAGATTGGAAGTCACTGGAGGCCATAGTTAAGCAAGAAGTATTCCAAAAAGTATTAGGCATAGAAGTAAAGTCATTACAAAGAATTCGTAGAGTGGGAAAATATCACAAAGAACGCCACCGTCCGATTGTCCTTCGACTTTATGACTTTGCAGAAAAAACCAGAATTTTGTCCTGCTGCAGCAAACTGAAAGGAACGAAAATAGCAATTTAGGAGGATTTTTCAAAAATAGTGCGTGATACACGACAGAAACCTTGGCATTTTGCAGCACAGGAAAGGGCCGAAGGCTTAAAAGTGTCGCTAATTTATGACAAGTTAAAAGTGGACGGAAAACTGTTCGTCTGGGATTCGCAACACAATCGAAGGGTTAGATTGACAAAATCAGTTACGCCTGCGCAAAGGCAGCCGGAAATTCAAACGAAGAAATGACGGGAGCGTTCTAAAACCCTTCGAATTGTATCACTTAACGCACGCAGCGTTTTAAACAAACTAACTCTTTTGGAAAGCCTAGTACTAAACCACAATCCACATATTTTAGTTATTACAGAAAGCTGGTTGCACGAAGGCGTGCTTGATTCTGAGGTTGTCTCCTCCTCATACAAATTAATCCGCAAAGACAGAACAACAAGAGGTGGCGGAGTAGCGATAGCTATAAAAAAGAATGTGAAGTTTTCCCGTTTAGAGGATATTAGCAACCATGAAAGTGTGTGGTGCCGGATCAATTTCTATGGAAAAAGCATATTCTTGGGCGCAGTGTATCGTCCACCAAACTCTTCCCCTGAATATTTAGAGATTATGCACGACTATATTGCACAACACACAAATTCACGTTCGAAGATAATTTTATGCGGAGATTTTAATTTGCCAGGAATTAACTGGCCTGAATTGGGCCATGATCACCGAGAGGTAGCAAGTGCGGAATCATTGTTGCTAACAGCGTTTAGTTTCTCATTGTCACAACTAGTATCTAGTGCTACGCGTATTGTAGGTTCTTGTTCATCTGTGCTTGATCTCATGTTTGTAAGTAATTCCCTTGAAAACTGTTGTATAAGTGTTGAAGATGGGATTTCCGACCACAAGATTGTTTCTCTTTCGTGTCCTTTAACACTAGTTCAAAAAACAAAGGAATCCAGAGCTACTTATTTCAGGGACTATGCACGTGCAGATCACGCTGCTATCTTCGCCCATTTCGAATCGTCGTTTCCTGTTTTCGATAAAATTAGCAACGTGGACGAACTGTGGACATGCTTTAAAGATATCGTGGGCGATTGTGAAGCTCGTCACGTGCCTTTAAAAGAAATCGCGTTGACCGGGATTATCCGTGGCTGACGCGGGAGATCATACATTTAAAAAGGAAGATTAAAAGGCGACGCAAGGCCGGAAAATCTGATCAACTACAAGGCCTTATCGCTACACTGAACAACAAAATTCGCAGCGCTAAGTCTCGATTACATTCTGACACGCTTCCATCATTCATGCAGTCTGAGCCAAAAAAGTTTTGGCGCTACTTGTCTAAGCAGCATTCTGATATTACCCAGCTCACATCGTGCAACAAAATTATCACGCAACCAGACCAGATAGCCGATGAATTAAATGCCTTCTTTCACTCAGTTTTCGCGCATGGGTTCTCTGGAGCATCTTTACCATCATATCTTTTAATTAGCCCTATGCCAGAATTGCAGATTAATGAAGAAGGTGTTCAGTGCCTACTCCGCAATCTTGACACTAAGAAGTCTCCAGGCCCAGACAATATTTCGAACACCTTTCTTAATAAATATGCTGACTGGATAAGCCGATATCTACGTAAAATCTACACCACTTCAATAGTTACGCAGACAATCCCTAATGACTGGCGCAAGGCAAAGATTATTCCAATACATAAATCCGGTTCTAAACTACAATCCAGTAACTACCGCCCGGTCTCATTAACCAGCACGTGTTGCAAGATATTAGAGCATATAACTTTTAAAGCCATTATAACACATTTAGAAACTAACAACCTACTCTACTATAGGCAACATGGATTTCGATCTGGCTTATCGACAGTCACACAGCTAGCCGAGATTACCAACGGCATTGCGAATGCACTGAATGAAAGAGGACAAATAAATGCCGTTTTTTTAGATTTTGCAAAAGCATTTGACGCCGTTCGCCACCCTGATCTAGTAACTAAAATGCATGCAATTGGTATTGAAGATAATATTATTACATGGATAACATCATATCTACACAACCGCAAGCAGTTTGTCGCTGTGAACAACCACATAACCACACGTCAAACAGCCTGAACGTCCTTTCGGGCGTACCACAAGGATCAGTCTTAGCACCAATTTTGTTTCTTATCTACATCAACGACATTTCTATGGTCATTGACTCGCCCGTTCAAATAAGGCTTTTCGCAGATGACTGCGTTGTGTACACAAGGGTAAATCGAACTGAGGACCAGATTAACCTTAATCACTCATTAACAAAAATTCAAGCCTGGTGTTCCCAGTGGGGAATGACATTGAACGCGCGGAAAACCGTAGCCATAACTTTCACGAATAAGAAAAAAACCACTCAAATTTGCTTATACAATAGACAAATTAGAAATTACTAAAAGCGATCAAGTTAAATATTTGGGAGTTACATTAACATCCAACCTTAATTGGGATCCACATATAACTGCTATTTGTTCGAAAGCGCAAGGTAAATTGGGCTTCCTAAAGAGAAAACTCCGTAACACTCCCCCTGCAGTAAAGCTAACCGCCTATAAGACCCTGATTAGACCAGCACTAGAATACGCCGATATAATTTGGAGTCCACATCATAAATTTCTCATTAGTAAAATTGAGCGAGTGCAAAACTTAGCAGTTCGATTTGTGTTTTCCGATTACTCCAGGTATACCAGAGTTACTAATCTGCGTAAAAGAGCCGAACTTCATTGCCTTTCCGAACGGAGAATACATTCTAAACTTAAATTCTTGTATCTTCTTTATCATGGGAAATATACAATATCCAGATCAGACTATCTTCTTGAACCTTTCAGGCATGCCACGAGAACTAACCACAATAAGACAATACGACTGCCCACAAGTCACAACAACATTCACAAAAACTCTGTTTTTCCGTCATCAATTGCATATTGAAATCAACTTCCAGTAATAGCTGTGAACTGTGACACCGTAGAATCTTTTATTGAAAAGATTAAAACTATAAGTTTTGAACAATAGACGCAAATCTACGAATAGGGATTTATTGTGAGCAGTTTCTTTCCCTTTGACTGGTTTGTCCTTTTAGCATGATTCTGAACGTTGCATTATGACACTGTTGTTTTGGCTACTTGGAATTCAATAGTTTTTTTTTCTTTTCTTGGATTGTGTCGGTGCCTTTCTGTACGTGACATCGTTGTTTGTATATCCTATGTACCACTCCTGCTTGGACCGAGAAGGTCTGCAGTATACTTAAATAAAAAAATGAAAAAAAAAATCCTAACCTGCACCTTTCAACGGTGTCATTTGCTTGATCAACTAACAACAACGATATTGGAATCTGGTTTTTGATCCCAACATGAAAGAAAGGTGTGTGAATTCTCCTTATATATAAATTCAGGGACGCATGTCATCTGGTATTAATGAAAGTGTTGAAAGCTAACATTCCTGACCATGTAATAGATGAGCCATTCTTTCATATATCTACTTATTAATCTCGTTTTTTATGCTTGTTATAGATCTGTTTTTACTGGCTTTTGTAACGCACTTTGCTGAGTTAATTTTTACCATTGTCTCTGCTTTTATAGTTTATATTTTACCTTTTAATTTCTAGTTCGTTTACCCTTGTTACCATCAGCACACCTAATTTTTTATTTACATTCACTACCTGTTTTCACTGTTGTTGCATTTTTTATTGACTTCCTTCCATATGTAAGCTCTTGTTTCCATAAATAAGCCTTTTTCTGTGCATAGCCCACACTTTGCAATTGAAAACTGCGTCTTGCTCACCATTTTTCTATGCAGTCACAACTATATCGAACAAATACTTATGTTTATTTCTAGTTGCATGATATGTCGACTCTCATTAATTCAAACTCAAAGGGACCTCTGAATTTTATTTTAAATATCAATGAGTTTATCAATGAGTTTGAATTATCAAAAGTTCTCAGATAGATGATCCTGGGTGAGGTGACACCGCACATTATGATTGGGCTTTGATTTCATCACATTTAAATTTTTTTCAAGTATTTTTAAACCTTAACTGTACACAATGAACAGAAAGTAGAGGCGTAAGCTCCACAAGTTTATTGGTAATTTACTACTGATCACATCTTTTAAAGAAATCATTAATTGCTGACTGATTATTTGCTATAGGTATGTGCTCTCAGTACAAAGCTCTCTATACCATTCGAAAAGCATTACGGTTTACCACGCGTGTGCTTTGTTTCAAATGTTTGTTTACTGGCATATTCTTTTTTCTTGAAGGCATGAGGTGCCTACTCTTCATTTTAGACTGTTAAGATTATATAGGCACACAAATTTTTAAATAGTAGTGCATGTGCATTGGAAAGCAGTAGATTATTTTGGTATGGCACTGCAAAAAGTATGAAATAACCGAATGATGGATTTTGAATTAAGAGGCTTTTAAATACATCGAAAAAATAGAGGGCCAACTATAAGATTGAATTTGTTTGAATAAACCAAAAGTATGAATTATCGGAGTTTGAATTATCGAGAGTCTACTGCATAGCAGTAGAGTTTGTGCAGCAATTCAATTTTTCATGCATAGCATAGATATGACGATGATAGTTAAGCATGTGTGGGCAATATTTCTAGTGGGCACTACACTGCTAGATGGTTTACAGCTTGTTAAAACGTCCACACCATCAGAAACACACCTGTTCATCTCGCTGTCCAGGGTGCGTCGAGCAATTTGTCGTATGAGGGTCAGTAGCTCTTGTGGCGTTTTTCGAGGTTCAACAGCAAACTTTGGTCCAAGTCCCAAGACATCATGCTCTTTCCCAGGAAGTTCAACATCACCAACGATGTGTACCCGGTTCTTCGGCAAGACTGGCTTCTTTGAAGAGACAGCTCGTAGGCTAAGGAGTGTGTGTTGTCGCGAGATCCTCTATCTGCAGCTACAACGTTCAGAAAGGCTCTCTACTGCTAAGAAGAAATGGCGTGAGTTCTTTGCCTTGGCTGACAGCACGACGGAATTTATGTGGCAACACACACTCCTTAGATGTTGTATCTTTCTTAAAAGCCCAGTCTTTAGCCCTTTTACCATCGGACAAAGAAGGTGGCTTTGCTGTTTTGCCTTCCCTTTTGTTTAAGGACAAAGCCACCATGGCTATAAACTCTGTTTTTAAACCCAGTCACTCTTCTATAGAAAAAGCTAAGTTGAAAGCGAAAAGGCTTTGCAGCTCTCTTGGCCTAGATAAAGTTGCTAAATCTATTGACAAATCAAAGAAGCTAAGTCTTGACATCTTTTTTACCGCTAAGACGCACAAGATTGACTGCCCACTACGGGTTATAGTTACTGAGAACAGGACTTGGCAAAAACAGGTCGCCTTGTTTTTACAAGAACAGCTTAACTTTTTAACTATTGACGATCCTTTCCTGGTAAAAGACTCTGAAGCGGTTAATAAGTTTTTAAGGTCTAATGACAAAGGACTGAAGGCTTTCTCAATAGACGTGAAAGATCTATATTATTCACTTCCACATAACGCACTGCTCCAGTGCTTAGAAGAATGCATTGATTCGTTTGGGTCGATAAACTTCCAGAATGCGTCAGGTATGTCAGTTCATGGTTTTCTGGAATTGCTTTCGTTTTATTTAAAGTCAATGGTTGCATCTTGGAATGAGCAACATTTAATTAAAAAAAGCGGCGTTCGCATAGGTTCCTGTTTGGCACCAGTCCTGAGTGACATCTTTCTCGCGCATAAGGATCGCCACATTCAAAAAGATCTCGACTTGTCTCTCGTTGTGAAGGTCTGTAGGTTTGTTGATGATTTCATTGTATTTATTGATTGTTTGGATACTGTTTTTGAAGTTGTTGTCCTTAGTCTTCTAGATTTGTTTAAGAAGCACTTGTATCCTCTTGAACTTACGCATGAGTTATTGTATGAAAATTCGATTAGGTTCTTAGACCTAACACTCTGTCTTAGAAGTAATCATTTGTGCTGGCTGTTTTCACCGAGAAGTGGTAAACCCCTTTTACCTTTCCACTCAGCTCATTCAAAATTGGTGAAAAGGGGTATCATTAAAGGTTGCCTGGTAAGCGCTCTCAAGAGGTCATGCCCGCACTCGATGCAATGCAGTTTCAAAGCACAGGTAGAGCGCCTCTTAAGCGCTGGTTACTCGAGCGCCCTAATTTCTGCTGTTGCGGAAAAACTTTTGAAGCACATTAAAAATCAAGGAGGGCGATCTCAGCCTCAAAGCGCGTCTGTTCCTATGAAATGTGTTGCAGTTCCTTATCTGCATAACGTGTCGCATCGGCTGAAAAAAAAAACGGTAAACGCGCTGGTGTCACTGTTATTTTTTCCGCCCTAGAAAAGCTTGCAAAGCTTTGTAAGCTGGTGAATAATCCAGCTGCTATTAAAGGAAGATGCACTGTGAAACACAGAACGCGCTTTGTACCTTGTGTTATTGGTGTCGTATATCTCATTCCGCTTTCGTGCGGAATGGTATACATAGGGCAAACCGGAAGGTGCCTTAATGACCGTTTAAGAGAGCACAATAACAATGTACACAACGTAGTTCAAGGACACCTCGGAATCGACTGCCGAGACTGCGGCTGCGTGCCTGTTTTTGAGCGTTGCGAGGTATTAAGCAAGCACAACTCGCAGGCCACGCGTGAGATAATTGAAGCTTATCAAATAAACAAGTTTGACGGTAAATGTGTAAGTTGCCCATCAGTTGTGTTGTTGCAAAAGGAGATTGCGTATTTCGATCTTTTTTAAGTTACATATGTATTTGTTTTTCAGCCCATTCAACAAGAGACAAGAGTTTTGCTGACATTGTATCGCAGTGGTTGTTCCTACACCCTACTACGCATGCCCAATTTTCTCATTTTTTGCCTATATATGTACACCACTCCGATATTAAATCTTTGTTGAAAGTCAGCGCTCTTTTCTGTCCTTGTTTTTTTGCTTCCGTAGTTACGAAGTAACTACTTCTAAGTTGCGCTGTTCCTGCATTCAGTTATGTCCTACCAACTTGCCCAAGCTTCCATGCTTCATAACTTCTATTACACTTCCGATTACCTCCTCCAGGCCGGACGTGAGACCGTCTCATGCCTCATCTACCTTCGTCTTATACATTTGCCAATTAACTTTTCCGTAAACAAAAGAAGAGGAATTTACGAAACCTATGAGCTTCAAATACGTTGGAATATGATCACTTCCGTGAGTCTCAATATCGGTGAACCATCACACTTTTTGAGTGAGTTGCCGTGACATCAGCGCCAAATCCAAACAACTGCTGTAACTAAAACTACGTATATACGTTGGACTGCCATCATTCATAATGTGAAGTTCGTGGCGTGAGGCGAGGTGAGCAAGTTTCCGGCTCCTGGAATCAATTTTGGTGCTACCCCAAAGAAAGTGATGAGCATTGAAATAGTGATAATCCAGGGACCAGCTGTAGCTGTCAAGATGTCATGCAGTCTTTCACCGTAGAACTGAACAGATAGAGAAGTGTAAGCTCTAATAAGCATCAAGGCTACCTTCTGTTTTGTAACACGGAGGCACACATACTGATTTCTGTTGTGGGGTTGCACCAACTGCATAATGTAGGTTAGAAATGAGTGAATATATACAATTACTTTACTGGGGTTCATCACAAGTCGATGAAGTGAAAGATTCATAGCCAGAGAGCTTGATCGGCTCTGATAGGTTTGGTTTGCATATTACTAATATAGGTAGTCTATTGCAGAAAGCATGCCGGTCAAAACAAAAAATTTGTGATTTCAGTCCTCTGGCATTCTACTGGAAAACCGTCATACTATGCACTTCTTCGCGGAGTGAAGGCGGCGGACAAGTCATTGTGTCTATTCAAGGTTGGCAAGCACTGGAATCAGGGCATCCAATACTTTTACTGTGCATCATGCTGTTGGAGTGCTGATATCACCTACAAGGGTGCGTATTACATTGATAAGAGACCTAATCATCATCGAAATTTCACGGTCACGCTCTCAAGGCTCATCTGGGAAAGATGCGGAGCGCGGTGCTACCGGTGGGCTTTACACCTTATCCACAGTAATTGTTCGTGGAAGTGATGGCCATGCTTCTTCCATAGTCTCCTTTTCAGGTGTAGTATTCGTAATGCACATGTTGTTTGTCTTTGGCATTGCTAACGATGTAGATTTCACCAAAAAGGGCTTTGCTGCAAGTATGCTTCGGTAGGTAGGCTTTCTTGATGAAGGTCTGCGACGAGAACGAGGTCGCCTGACGACAGCACCTGCTTCCCAGTGAGTCGACTTCAAAACCAAAATTTCCTGCCTTATTTTCGGACACTCCTTTGATGAGGCTTCATAGGGTCCTTAGCGATCCGGGCAGTTGTAATATGCAGCCTTACACTGTTCGGCCAAATGTGTTGCATTGCAGCAGGAACATGTTGTAGGATTTCTTCAGACGGCGCTCACATGACCAAATTTTCGACATTTTTGGCATTGAAGGAGCTTAGGAACAAAGGGCCGCACAGCGTTTCGGAAATGACCCACCTTTACATGACAACAGGCAATCACCCTTAAAGTCAATCTTCACGCATCGGGACTTTCCTATGCGGCATACCTGAAGGATTTCGAGTCCTTCATTGGCAGGCTTAATGAGACTTGGCAGATCTTCATTCAGGATGGTTACATCAATGTCATATATGACGCCAGTAGTTCCTCGTCTCCCTGGCAGAATGATCGTCCTAACGTTCATGCCAACGAGAAAGGGGACCTTGCTCAGAGAATCGAACGCAGATGCTTGAGTGACTTCCACCGGGACAACATTTTTCCGGGGGTTCACTCTCATGTCTTCAATACTGTTCGGTATCAGTGCCTCAAGCTCTGAAGATACCTCCTGCCTGTTCAGCAGTCTCATGTTGGTGAAAGGATGCGTGGGCAAGAAGAGGATGGCGTACTTCGGTGAGCTTGTCGTGGTTTTCACAGCTGCGTCCATGGAGGCCTTGAGCATCCTCCGCTTTGCTTTCTAACTCATTAAAGTCTCGTATTTGTCATTGGAACTGTTGGTGTCAATGATGGTTGCCTTGCTGTCACTGGAATCGCTTTTCCGCTTCCTCGAGGCTGTCGACACTGGTGCCGGCAGATGGGGTGGGTGTACAGGAGAGTCCACTTCCATCTTTGACAAGCAGGGAGCTGTATGTTCTTCGTAGAAATGTGAAAACAACAAAAAAGTCTGGAGATGAGGGGTAAACACTCAGCTACAGAGTCACTTCATCGTCATCCTATATATGCAATATATGTAGCAATATATGCATTATGTTTATTCTTTAAGACATACCCATAATTTTACGTTTACTAACGCCTACTTTCATGCCAGATTGCTATACACAGTAATTATGGCAGGTAGTTAAAATCGTCTGGATTAGATATTTCACAAGTGATAACACCATTACCAGCAAATGATGAGTAAATGCTAGGTGACAGCAGAGAAAAAAAGTTGTTAGTATAAACAGAGAACGAACTGGGTGCACCTGGGTACTGAACTAGTGCACTAAAGAAATTATGCTTCAAAGCGGGGAGTAGTAGCCATTGATCAATGGTAACCAGGTGAGTGCAGTTTTATAGGAGCATCTAATGCACTACAAGATGCTAATGCCAAGGCCAGATGACCTTTAATGTAAATGTTTATGACAAAGCTTATCAAAACTGTTACCCAATTTTAGAACAATTGAATCTATGAATTATTATTGTATCAAGAGTGTGATGTAATTAATGAGTAACCAAGATTTTAAAAAGTAAGCTGAGTTTCATTTTGAAGTGTGTTTTTAAATTCATACTGTGAAGTGTAGCTTGCCGTGTATGGCAGTGACGATGTATTCATTTAATGCTTGAAATGTTTGTTAGAATATTAGAACGGCACTGGTCTTCACAATTTTGAGAACCAGGGTATGAGTGTTGTGTGTCAGCAAATAAATTAGTTTTGCAACATCAGTCAGATGAACAAACAATGGAGTTTAATAACTGCATGATCATTCTAGCAAGTAGGACATTGGCAATCATTGCAGAAGACAGAAATTTTTTTAACCATGTGGTACAAGGCATTCTTTATTAGTTAAATGGATAACTATGAGTATTGCAGAATTATATATGGACAACTATGAGTATTGCAGAATTATATGAAAAGCTCATTGCCACACAAGACTAAAAAACCTTGATAAGTGTCGTACACAAGTCAATATAACAAAACAACACTTTTTTCAAAAACTTGGAAAACTGCTCAATATATCAAGCAGTTTTCAAGTTCTTAAAAAAAGTGTTCAGTTACTAGCACTAAATTGAACTTGGAAAACTTCTATTCTTACACTGAATCCAACATTTGCATCATTTTACTGGGTGATATTAATATTGTCACGATGAATCACAAGTACTGGGGGTTTATTAAACCACCGAGTAGCTAGCTCTAGGACGATACATCAGTCATGGCTGGCTCTCCAGCAGAGAAGAAGCACGCGATCTTCTTTTTTTTCTCCAGATTGAGAGCCGCTCTTGCAGTCGACCCACTACGTGTGGATGGCATTGTCCCCTTTTTTGAAAAGAAAAAAAAAGTCTCAAAAGGGGGAAAAAAAGTACGTAGCACCACCCCGATGTTACAGCATAGGCACGTAAAAAAAAAAGAATTTGAAATTCGGATAAAGTAAAAGTAGAAATTAAAGAGCGTGCCAATATATTAAAAGTCAATGAACGATGAAGCAAGTTCACAAAAATAAATAACACAAAGAATGGTGTACGGTAAAGAAAAACTTACGAACAGCGCGCAATAACTGGTTTCATGCGCAACACATGAACGACGTCTGGCCTCAGTCGTGTCCTGCTCTGTACCTGCAGTGTTGAGTCCAAAACCACTTCGTAGTTTACATCACTGACGCGGCGTAACACCTTATATGGGCTAAAGTACCGGCTCAGTAACTTTTCACTAAGACCACGGTGGCGTACGGGCATCCACACCCAAACTTGGTCTCCGGGGTGGTAAAACACTTTTCTGTGGCGGTGTTATAGATTCGTGCGTCTGCCTGCTGTTGCTGGCCGATGTGCAGTCGCGCGAGCTGCCGGGCTTCCTCAGCACGCTCTGCGAATTCTTCGACATCAGTTGCCAGCTCGTCTTCATCTTGACACGGTAGCATAGAGTCCAGCATGGTCTGCACTTCCCGGCTGTAGAAAAGCCGAAATGGCGTGAATCACGCAGTCTTTTGTGCGGTGGTATTATACGCGAAGGTCACGTAAGGTAAGATCCGGTCCCATGTTTTGTGCTGTATGTTGATTTACATTCAGGTCATGTCTGCGAGGGTCTTATTCAGTCGCTCGGTAAGTCCGTTGGTTTGCAGGTGGTACGCTGTTGTCTTTCGGTGTCTGTTGTTGCTCAGTTTGAAAACTTCGTCCATAAGCTGCGCCGTGAATGCCGTTCCTCTGGCCGTTATTATACTGGAAGGAGCACCGTGTCGTAACACGATGGAGCGCATGAAAAATTGTGCTACCTCAGAAGCCATGGCTCATGGGATCACCTGTGTCTCAGCGTAGCGTGTCAAATAGTCGGTCACGACGATCACCTGTTTGTTGCTGTCCACAGACAGAGGAAATGTCCCGAGAATGTCCATGCCGACTTGGTCGAACGGCATGCAAGGTGCTTAAGTGGGCTGAAGCAAAGCAGCTGGCTTAACAGACGGTTGCTTTCGGCGCTGACATTCTCGACAGCTCTTAACGTACCTCTTGACGCTTGCCGAAAGTCCTGGCCAATAGTGCCTCTCACTCACTCCGGCAAGTGTCCGTGAGTAGCCCAGATGACTGGATGTGGATTCGTCATGGCAAGCGAAGAGGACATTGTCTCGCATGTCTCGAGGAACCACCAGGAGGTAAGCACGGTTGTTCGAACGAGCGTTCTTCTTGTACAGCACACTATCTTGATGGCAGAACGAAGTCAACGAGCGGGATAAATGACATGGTATGATAGTGCCCTGGCCCTTTGATTGATGATTGGACGAATCTCTGCGTCATCTCGCTGCTCAAGTCTAATGAGCTAATGGCACCCAGGAAGCCTTCGTCTTCCTCTGCTTCCTGACTGACGACATGAAGGGGTGCGCGTGACAGTGGGTCAATGTCTTCATGCTTATGGCCGAACTTATGGACGATGGTGACCTCAAATTTCTGTAGCCGCAAGCTCCACCGTGCTAGCCGTCCTGAAGGGTTGCGCAGGCTTGCCAACCAACAGAGGGCGTGGTGGTCCGTCACTATCTTTAAGGGACAACCATAAAGGTACGGGCGAAACTTGGTAATTGCCCACACGACTGCGAGGCACTCTTTCTCCATAGTGGAGTAATTCGCTTCGGCACTGGATAGAGAGCGGCTGGCGTAGGCTATGACTCTTTCGGTGTCCTCTTGACGCTGAATGAGCACTGCACCGAGCCCAACGTTACTAGCGTCAGTATGGACTTCCGTGTCAGCATCATCGTCAAAATGAGCGAGAACGGGCGCTGATTGCATGCGCTGTCGCAGTTCATCAAAAGCTGCTTGTTGCTCATTTTCCCAGACAAACGGCATGTCGTCCCTTGTGAGACGAGTCAGAAGTTCCGCTATCTGTGAATAGTGAATGAACCGGCGATAGTAGGCGCACAAACCAAGGAAGCACCGGACAGCTTTCTTATCGACAGGTGCTGGTAATTCGGCAATAGCGGCAAGCTTGTCCGGATTAGTCCAGACTCCTTTGGCGCTAACTACGTGTCTAAGAAATTTGAGTTCTTCATAGCCAAAGTGGCACTTTTGTGGCTTTAGTGTGAGGTCCGCCGATTGGATAGCCTCTAGCACGCTGCGCAGGCGGTAAAAGTGCTGCTCGAATATGGCAGAGAAGACCACCAAATCATCAAGGTAGACAAGACGAGTCTGCCACTTGAGCCCTGTGAGGACAGTGTCCATCATTCGCTGGAAGGTTGCCCGCACTGAACACAAACCAAAAGGGAGTACTCGAAATTGGTATTGGCCATCTGGAGTCACGAAGGCTGTTTTCTCGGGGTCTCGCTGATCTACCTCGATTGATTTGCCAGTACCTGCTTTTGAGATCGAGAAAAGTGAAATAATGGGCACGACGAAGTCCATCCAGCCAATCGTCGATACGTGGCAGCGTGTACACATCCTTTTTGGTTACGTTGTTAAGCTTTTGGTAGTCAATGCAGCAGCGTAGCGACCCGTCCTTCTTTTTGTCAAGCACGACTGGAGGTGACCACGGTCTGTTGGACGATTCGATAACGCCAACGTCAAGCATCTTGCGGACTTGCATACATATTGCTTCACGTTCTTTAGCCGAGACGCAGTAGGGGTGCTGGTGTATCGGGGGTGCATCCTCGTACATGATGATCCTGTGTTGAGTGATGCATGTCAGGCGGATCTTTGAGCAACTTGCGAAGCAAGACCTGAACTCGAACAAGAGCACTCGCAGCGCAGTCTGGTTATCGGAGGACAGATCAGGATTGATGTCAATATTACTCATTGACGTGTCTGAGGTATCCACTAGTTCTGACCTAAGACAGTTGGTAACGTTTGCTACTTCGTGGGCAAACGCCATTGAAGTGCCATGGAAAAGGTGTCGATGTTCGTTGCTATAGTTGGTAACGAGCAATTCAGATCGGCCATCACTAATGTGTATTACACTTCTAGCTACACAGATGCCTTGCTGCAGGAGGTGTTCTAAATTTGTCTCGGCCACCACATCGCCATTGCTCAAACCACAGCATGTTACGTCGACTAGAACACTTGCTCGTGGAGGAAGCGTCACGCTCTGTTCAGAAATACGGAGTACGTCCCTCCGTCATCCTGCACGTTGATTGCTCGCTGGGCTGAGAACATGACGCGTCACACTTGCAGATCAATGATAGCTCCATTTTCGAGTATAAAGTCAACTCTCCCAGAATGACGTCATGGGAGCATTCACGTAGAACAAAGCAGCTTGCTACGAATGTGTACTCTTGAATTTGTACTCTAGTTGTGCAGGCGCCCAGTGGAGTAACGTCATGGCCACCAGCTGTCCGAATCTGCGAGTTGTGCCACGGCGTTTTTACTTCCTTCAGCTGCATTGTCAGTTTCCCGCTCAGTATGGAATAGTCTGCACCGGTGTCCACTAACGCATTATCTGCACAACCATCAATTGTCACTGCTATGTCGAGTGAAAGCAAACTATCCTTTGCAGCAACAGGTGATGTCGTACCAGTTTCTGTACGGTTCTGCATCAATAAAGGTCTTCAGTGCTTCGACGTTCAGTGTACCTGCCCCCAGAAGTCGCTCCGGCTAGTTTTCTCGGCGGGGGCTGGGAGATCATGCGGTAGAATACTGCTGGGGCGTTGATGAAAATCGCTTCGGTGATAGTGAGCGCGACTGGCGCCCGGCCGACGATGGTGCATGCTGCTGGTAGAGGTAGTTTTCGATGTTGCGTGGTCTCTGGCCGTAACGGGGTGGCGGCGAGCACGCAGAGAAGCCGTGAAGTCCTAGACGGCGATATGGGCCTTGGCGGTACAAGTGATCAGCTTCTCCGCAGTGAAAGCATAGAGGCCGGTGATCGGGTGTGCACCATACATCAGACTTCCGAGGAGACGTGTGCCGATCGTCGATGTACTGGACCGGTTGAACCGAACGACGAGTGACAGAAGCGCCACAGACAAAGGGCAATGGCGGTGGCGTGTATATGCCTTCGTAGTATGGTATGTGCTGCGCTGACTCGAGTGAAACAGCAGGGACAGGATGAACGAACAATGGCGGCGATGCAGCGGGGCGTTTCAAGGCGGGGCGTTTGTCCCAGAGCGGTATTCAGCAGGAGCTGGCGCAACTGTATCAGGAGGCAAGGTGTCCCGGAGGGCCTGGTGCAGCTCATCCTTGATCACAGTTGCAATAGAGCTAACCGTAAGATAAAGTGTTGCACCAGCCTTTTGCAACTCTCTGCGTACTATATTATGGATGAGTTCACGTAGAGAGTCATTGCTGGTTCCAGCGGCGCTGAAAATGTCAACAGTGGACATGCCACTGACTTGCCTGTCGTATTGGTTGGATCAGTGCTGCGGCATTTTAGGGGTGAAGCTACTTAAGACCTCACGATGTCCGCCGTCTCCCGTTTGTCCGTAACACGTCTTCATCTGTCTGACATTTCTGAACCATTTTCCATGTAACCTTCAACTTATAAGCAACAGATGGCATTGGTGGTAACCGTTTTGCATCTAATCTTCAACTTATAAGCAACTGAGGGCGTTGTGGTTAATTGTAGATGTGATGGCGCTGCTGTCAACGCTATATATATATATATAACCACGTCCCATACCTCACATTCTCTTCTCTCATATGAACGAAGATGAACGCAGGAAAGCGCGACGTGCTGAGTATCAGCGTTGCTGTCGACAAGAAGCTACTGCAGAGACAAAAGAAAAGGAAGCGGATGCAAAGCGGCGATGGCGACAACAAAGTTCTACTCCACAGACTAGGGCTAAGGAAGCAAAGGCTAAGCGGGAAAAACGCCAAGCTGACGCGCAGTTGAGACTACTTGAAGCGGATGCAAGGCGGCAATACCAACAAGAAAATTCTACACCAGAGACGATAGCTAATGAAGCTGTGATTATGAAGTCAAAACGTAACCCAGAACTATGAAGTCAAAACGTAACTCGGAACCTCATGTCAGCTATAAAGAAGAATCACCGCTATATCACAATCGGTCTCAGCACTATCTCTTTGAATAAAAAAAATATATAAGTATCACAACCACAATCAGTCTCAGTACTATCTCAACTTTAATCACAATAATCACCTCCGAAAGCTTTGCCCCATAATTATCTTCAAGCAGCTTGAAATGCAGTGATATTTTTTCCATTGTCACGGCCTTGGACAAAAACTTCGCGACCATCTTCAAAGGGCTTCACACGAGGACGGCAAAAAGCTGGTCCTTGACACCGCGCATCAAGTGACGCAACTTCTTGTCCTCCGTCATTTTTTATTTGGCTCGTCAAAAGAGGCGTGTCATGTCTTCGACGTACGTGGTCACAGTTTCGTTTGGCGACTGGACGCGAGCCAGAATAGCTCGTTCAGCTCTTTCTTGGCGATCAGCGCTGGCATAAGTCTGCAGAAGTCTATGAGAGAATGCAAGTCACGTTGTCAGCTGCTGTTCTCGATTTTGATACCACATACGTGCCCCCTCTTTGAGATAGAAATAGACACGACCCAGTTTCGCCGCGTCGTTTCACTGATTCAAGGTGGCTACGCGCTCGAAGTCCGCAAACCAGTCCTCAACGTCTTCGCACTCCGTACCATGGAACGTCGCTGGTGCCCATGGGCTTTTCAACGTATAGCGGTTCGACGTCGTGCTTCCCGTGCCGGTTGGCGAGGTTTGCACCGAAGCGCTGGTCATGTTTGTCGACGTGATTGGAGCAGTATTGTTGACTTTTGGAGGCAATCTCCTGATTCGGCGGCCGCTCCAATGCACGGGAGTATTGACTGGCACTGTACTCTTATTACGGCTCCCTGGGGAGGTCTGCAGCATTCGTGAGACTACCCAGCACCTCCACCAGTTTGTCACGATGAATCGCAAGTCATCATCATCAGCAGCAGCAGCCTGACTAAGTCCACTGCAGGACAAAGGCCTCTCCCATGTTCCGCCAGTTAACCCGGTCCTGTGCTTGCTGCTGCCAATTTATACCCGCAAACTTCTTAATCTCATCTGCCCACCTAACCTTCTGTCTCCCCCTAAGCCGCTTCCCTTCTCTGGGAATCCAGTTAGTTATCCTTAATGACTAGCGGTTATCCTGTCTACGCGCTACATGCCCGGCCCATGTCCATTTTCTCTTCTTTATTTCAACTATGATATTCTTAACCCCCGTTTGTCCCCTAATCCACTCTGCTCTCTTCTTGTCTCTTAAGGTTACACCTACCATTTTTCTTTTCATTGCTCGCTGCGTCGTCCTCAATTTAAGCTGAACCCTCTTTGTAAGTCTCCAGGTTTCTGCTCCGTAGCTAAGTACCGGCAAGATACAGTTGTTATATACGTTCCTCTTGAAGGATAGTGGCAATCTACCTGTCATAATTTGAGAGTGCTTGCCAAATGTGCTCCACCCCATTCTTATTCTTCTAGTTACTTCAATCTCGTGGTTAGGCTCAGCGGTTATTGCCTGCCCTAAGTAGACATAGTCTTTTACAACTTGAATTGCACTATTACCTATCTCGAAGCGCTGCTCCTTTCCGAGGTTGTTGTACATTACTTTCGTTTTCTGCAGATTAATTTTAAGACCCACCTTTCTGCTCTCCTTGTCTAACTCCGGAATCATGAGTTGCAATTCGTCCCTTGAGTTACTCAGCAATGCAATGTCATCGGCGAAGTGCAGGTTACTAAGGTATTCTCCGTTAACTCTTGTCCCTAACTGTTCCCATTGTAGGCTTCTGAAAACCTCCTGTAAGCACGCGGTAAATAGCATTGGGGAGATTGTGTCCCCCTGCCTTACACCCTTCTTGATTGGTATTCTGTTGCTTTCTTTATGAAGCACTATAGTAGCAGTTGATCCCCTGTAGATTTCTTCCAGAATGTTTATATATACTTCATCTGCGCCCTGATTCCGCAGTGTCTGCATTACGGCTGATATTTCTACTGAATCAAATGCCTTCTCGTAATCTATGAAGGCTATGTATAATGGTTGGTTATACTCTGAGCATTTTTCTATTACCTGATTGATAGTATGGATGTGGTCAATTGTTGAGTAGCCTGTTCGAAATCCTGCTTGTTTTTTTGGTTGATTGAATTTTCATGTTTTCTTTACTCTGTTAGCAATTACCTTTGTAAATAGCTTGTATACTACGGAGAGCAAGCTGATCGGCCTGTAATTCTTCAAGTCCTTGTCATCTCCTTTCTTATGTATTAAGATGAAGTTAGCGTTCTTCCAAGACTCTGGTACTCTTCCCGTCAGGAGACACCTCGTAAACAGGGTGGCTAGTTTTTCTAACACAATCTGTCCTCCATATTTCAGCAGATCTGATGTTACATGATCCTCACCAGCAGCTTTGCCTCTTTGCATGCTCTCCAAAGCTTTTCTGACTTCTTCTATCATTACTGGTGGGGTGTCATCTGGGTTACTGCTAGTTCTTATAGTATTAAGGACGTGGTTGTCTCGGCTACTGTACAGATCTCTGTAAAACTCCTCCGCTATTTCAACTATCCTATCCATATTGGTATTATTTTGCCTTCTTTGTCCCTTAGTGCATACATCCGACTTCTGCCTATCCCAAGTTTCCTCTTCACTGCTTTGACGCTTCCTCCATTTTTCAGAGCATGTTCAATTCTCTCCATGTTATAACTTCTTACATTGCATACCTTACTTCTATTAATCAACTTCGAAAGCTCTGCCGGTTCTATTTTGTCTGTTGTACTTGACACTTTCGTGTTCGCCACATCTGGTCGCACGAGAAAGTATAATAATGTAGGTCTCCTGTTATTGTTTTGAGTAGCCTTGACAGAGAACCATAGTAACTTTGATTATGAGGCTTCACAGAGCCTCTGACCTCGGTGCGTGCCATGCAACGGTAGAGCGGTGACGCGCACAATGAATATTGCACACGCCGCGATCATCGATAGTCTGAAGTGGTCAACACCACACAGCATCACGCACATAGGCTTTGAAGGCTCTAAATTCTGGCTTTAACTAGCAAACGCGAACACGTACATCATACTAATAAATCGCAAAATGCTGTCCGTGACCAGAATCAGGTTTTTCTTGCCGTTAGTCTCCGCGATTGCAGGAGCTATCTCAAAGGCCTCGGTTTTGCCTTTCTTCGTGCACAAAGAAAGTAGACACGCATGTATGCCCATTTGCAGTACGGAAAACAACCGTAAACAGATCATGCTAGCATGCGTAATAAAACAGTTCAACGCACGGGAAGCGAGAGATGGATGGAGAATGCAACTGCACAGGGGAAAATTGTCGGGGCTATTCATGCCGGATAAAGCGAGGTTCACACCACTGGTCGTAAGATTGATTGCTCGTGTATGCACTTCATCACTTGGGGACCATGTGTATGCCCAAGTTTAACGCATTCAGGCGGTACAGAACGCACGTCTGAGTGCTTGTTTCAAACGCGATGTCATGCGTTGCTCGCTTGCGCTTAAATTGAGAGTTGCAGTACGCCAAAATAAATATAACTGAAACGTCTTTTGAATTGTACCCGCTGTTCACTTTGATGAGCTTCCCACTTCATGAAGCGAGGTTTGATTGACGGAAGAATGTTGCTAGGTCCAACAGATTTTCAGAAAACCGCGTCTCAACACCACAAAAGAGAAAGGCATATGCACGCTCGCTTGCGGGCGCCTCTATAGTTATGGCCGGTGCGGCGATGGGGGCGCTGATAGCGGCGTTTTTCGCAGTGTCGCCTGGACACAGTCTGACGTCTATACCGATTCCTATGACGGGAGGATCAGCCATATTTTTAGACGCGAAGCTTCTTAAGTTTCAGGCTTGTCCGTTGTCGCGTCGTAAACCATGACGTCCGAGATTGTAGGCACGTGGCGTGCGCCCGTCATCTCGGAGGCCTGCGTAGACAGTCGGTAGTATTAGAGTGCCCACTAGGAGGCTCTGCGGCGCTCGCTCCGCTGAGGGGCTTTACGCTCCACATCCACGCGTGGGAGTGGAAGTGCGAAACCGCTACACATGTGGACTTTCGAAGACGTGGACTTGCGAGAAGACGTGGACTTGCGAGAATCACAAGTACTGGGGGTTTATTAAACCACCGAGTAGCTAGCTCTAGGAGGATGCATCAGTCGTGGCTGGAACAGAGAAGAATTGTTTGTTTGTTTCCCTGTGGTGATGGCTCATACCCACTCAGGGGGATTGGCCAAGAAAGTGTAGTGCAGTTTTTCTGTGATCATTTTAACTATGTGTAGTGAATTTGTATTATAATATGACTAATGTAAGAAAAACCACATAAAAAGAGAGCAAACGAGAAAAACAATAGAAAAGTCAAGTTGAGCAATTTTGAGATTTCAGGTGTTGTGATTACCACTCAGCTGCGTTTACTTCACTTTGCCATGGGGAGTAATAAATAATAATTATTCGATTGAAGATCACAAAGGTATATGCTTGGTTGCCTGAATATAATCGCAAACGGCATTGAAAGCATCCCTGTCGCAATGTCCCAAAACTGAGGCACCAAAGCTTAGCGCAGTTTCCGCCGTGAATCTAACGCCTATTTTCAGAAATGCAATAACTAGTAACCTTTTTCGAAGTATAGCGTAGCGACGACAATACAAAAAATAATGTTCTAGTGATTACATTTCTCCGCAGAATGCGCAGAGGGGTGATGTTGTCTGACCAGCTCTGTGTAGATACAGGTTTAGGGGGGGGGGGGGACACGACATTGAAATTTAGTAATTAAAACTTCGAGCTTTCTGGACTGGCTCCAGTAGGGTTGCCATGGAAACTTGAGGTGGTTATATTCTGTCCATGTAGTTACTTTTTCTATCGTATCAGTGGAGAATGCTGGTTTTCGATACTTATTGCTGTAATGAATTCAACATTTGGCAGTATGGATAAAACTGTGCCATCAAGTGCGGCTCGTGCTAAGGAATCGGCCAATTCAAATATTTAATCTTAATCCACAGTGTCCTAGAACCGTCTGGCTGGCTCTCTAGCAGAGAAGAAGCACGCGATCTTCTTTTTTCCTCCAGATTGAGAGCCGCTCTTGCAGTCGACCCACTACGTGTAGGTGGCAATATTAATGCCTCTTAGAAGGACTTGACTATTTATTCCTATGCTGGCTTACTCTCTGGGGAAGGTCTGGTGCAATCAATAACATTGGCTGCATTAGAATTGGAACTTGAGCACACTGGCATGTATTCATCCTAATTTTAGCAGTGCACGGTGGGACGAGGAAATAGAAGAACGAATGTGCTCAATATATGCACATTCTTCTTAATCCTCGTCCCCCAGTGCGCTGCTAAAATTAAGATGAACATTTGCTTCTCTTATAAAAAGCTCTGACAAAGTGTACTTGACATCCTTATAACGAACCATGCATCAATGATCTTTAATTATAACAGGCGCCACTTTATGTGACATTACTGACCATCTGTCAGTGTTTGCAATATCAAATCCAACTAACCAAAACAATGGAAGTTAAAATCACATGTATAATTTTAGGCTTATATAAATAGTGAATTTTAGGTTCGAAATGAATAATAGTTTTGGCTGAATAAATTCGAATCGAATTTGAATAGCATATATAACATATTATAAAGAAAAATATTGGGCATATCTGTCATAACCTAATTAACCTGCCTATATTTTTTGAACTACTTTCAATGATAGCAGGATTTGAGATTTGGTAGAATGCTAGTAATAACCTGTAAAATATGAAATGTTTACTAATTATTACACTTAGTGCATGTAAGGCTATATAACAAGCTTTTGACCTTTAAAAAAATGAATCGACATGGAGGCAATATGTTCATTTAACTTGAATTGGAGCTTTGTGGCAGTGCAAATTTCTTCTGAATAAATGTTTTCACTGCCTAACATTTTTTTACTGCAGTATAAATTATTTTTACAGGTTACATATGCTAACTAATATATAATAAAAAAAATACTTTCACGGCTTAGAACTTATTTAAGATGGCGAAACCATCTTTACAAGAATTCACATGTGGATTAACATACACCTATTGGTTTATTTCGAATACTTTGAAATTTTCAATATTTTAAGCTTGAATCAAAGCGACTTCGAATACTCTAATATAAGTTCGAATATTTGAAGCATTCAAATATTCGCCCAAACCTACATAATTTATCACAAAATAAAAATAGATTTTTCACTCTTTGGCCAGAAACAAGCAGGCAAGAAATGCATTCTGCAGAATCAACCGAGAAAAAATATAACGCATTCATCAACATTTTGCAAACACATGGGACGGTTTGAGGGACACTGACCACTGTTACTAGGTCTAACTTTAAATGCACACCATAGATAACTGCTGGTCTTTTGCACTCCATGAATCACAAGAACATGTATAAAATGTTGAAGCGTTAAAGCGTTAACAGCATAAGATCAGTCTCTAAGCAAGATACAAGCGATACAGTGGCCACCTTAACAAAGTTTTGGGAATTTATAAGCGGGGCTATTTCAGTTAAAAAATAGCTCAAGGTAACAAGGACAGTAAGGTGACGTGGAAATTTATTGATTAAACCCCAACAAAGGAACGGTGAATATGGTTCAGGGATTATTAATGGGGATAATAATGATTAAAACTGCCCTTATAAGCAATGTTTTTAATAATCACTTTGGAAATGTAGGCACCGCAAGCAACAGAATGTCATGCTACTACATTAGTGCCTTCACGGCCGGCACAAAAAGCTTGAAATGAAGTTTTGTTATCCGGTCAACGAAGAACGAAATTAAATAAGCAATTCTGTCACTAAAAACACCAAGCCTGTTGGAGACGATGGCATATAGGTTGAAATTATAAAACACTTATCTACACCACTAGCTGAGCCATCAACATATAGTATGTCATCAATGATATTTGTGAAACGGGTTGGTTTCCATTAAAATTAAAAGTCGCCAAAATAATGCCCATGTTTTTGAAACGTGACAAGATGAAAGTTGCGAACTATTGTCCAACCACTATATTGCGAGCATTGACCAGAGTTGTTGAAAGGGCAATGTACTAAATATCTAGCAATTTTTTTGAGAAACATAAATTGTATGCATCTGAAAAAAAGGGAAAATCAACAGAACATTCTCTACTTAATGTTGTTGAAAAAAAAAGTAAATCAGAATATAAATTACTTAAAATGGGCATATTTATTGACCTCATGAAAGCGTTTGATATACTTGTCAATGACACATTAATAACCAAATTAGAACCCTATAGAATATGTGGGACCGCATAAACACTTCTGTCTAAATATATAAATAACAAAAAGAAAAATACATATACAAATATATGTAAAAGGTGTGTTGTCATGTTGATGTATAACGAACAGTGTTTTTGCAAGGATCGATTTTGGGGCCATTTTTGTTTTTTATGTTATATCAATGTCTACCATTCATCACTTATGAAGATTGTATCCATTATACATTTACAACATACAAAAACAAAAATATACTATGCAGCCAAGCAGCAACTACCATGTGTCATATTAAGAAGTACAGGGCATTCTTTATCAGTTACATCGATCACTATGGGTATTGCAGAATTTCTTGGCGTCTACTTGGACACACAAGTTTCATGGCACATGCTTGCTTAGGTCGACAAAAGAAAGTGTAACGCACTCAGACTTGCTCAAGAAATATATTTGGCGCTTTGGATTCACTCTCATCACGGAAATATTACTCACCTGGACTCACTCAGACTTACAGCTCAATCTGAGTCTGAGAGAGTTCACACATGAGTGAGTTTTCCAACATATGCATGCATGTTCATGAGACTACATGTAAGTATAAAAAGAATCCTAATATTTACAGGATATGCTACATTTTTTCATCAGGAGCAATGAGAACATTATGTCGATATTTCTTACATTCACACATCACATATGCGATAGCAATTTATGGAAGATACCCTACAATGGTGAAACCTCTAAAAGTAGCACGAAATATGGCACCACGTGCTTTTCCTTTCATACAAAAAACACACACAGTTTTACATGTTTATGAATTACTGAATATACAGCGGATTGGGTCATTTATCATGTTTTACTACTTGCCTACAAACTTTTAATAATGCTGTTCCATGCCCATCAATAGCATAATAAACATATAAAAAATTCGCATATTCATTACGTTTCACTTTAACTGCATCATTTTGCATACCCCACATAAAAACTAACTACAGATCCAATTCATTTTATTATGTTGCATCAAAACTCTGGAACTTTTTGCCATGCACCACCAATCATCCACTCATTTCAGTTATATAAACAGTTTGTTCAAGATCACCTACAAAACTTACAGGTTTTATAAATATTATTCCAATTTGTTTCTGCGATTGGTTTCTTTGTAAGTATCCATACTAAAACTTGTCTTCAGCATCACCTGCAGCCAGACTAGCTACATATGAAACTTTAATTTGATCTAAACTGCAATATGCCTGTAGAAATTTTTTATAACAATCATCAAATAAACTTAATGAGTATTTCTCTAGAATTTGTCCATGACCAATGTCCCGGATTCATTCTTTTATTTATTTTATTTTATTTACAGCTGCTGCAGGCCCATACTTACACCCTAGCAGGAGAGACAACAAAAAAAAAAGTTGTACAATATGTCACAGTATGTCACAATCACAATATGTCACAATCAAGACATCTTTTGTTTATTGAGAATACCAAACAACCAAGGTGCACGTGCACGTGCGCACAAACACACGCACGCACGCACGCGCGCACACACACACACACACACACACACACACACACACACACACACACACACACACACACACACACACACACACACACACACACACACACACAGCAGATAATTTGGGGCGGCGGTCAGCACCAGTCTGGTTAATTCGAAGACTTTGGGTGCCATGTGCCAGTTCTCGATCTCGATTTCACGGCAAATTCGCGGAAATGACGGCCCTTAAGAGCCACAAGGCAATGTAATGTAGTGATACTAATAATTGGCAGCTAAGGTAATCTAAGCTCACGACTTCTAGCGCAAAAAAAAAAAGCCGGTCTCGTGGTCAATTAAACTTTGTGTTTGCGGAAAACGCAATGTGCTTCGCTGCAATACAGTAATGACGCGCAAGCAGCACATTGCATGTTTCTCACAACGTCAGCGCGTCATGATACCCATTCTTTTTGGGATTGTAAAGAAATTAATCAAAGACAGTTTGCCATAGTTCGCGATGTGTGCTAACCTTCGATTGCTGGTTTCTCCAGCAATCTGCGCACTTGCTCTGCTGACGGAGTTCTTGCCTGCAACGCCTACTTCGAAAACCAAGTTCGAAAGCTTCAGTGATCATGCTTTGAAGCCAAAATGCATCGCGAGTTTCGTGACACTGCCCATTATTGACTTCTTTATTTTATCAGAACGAATGGTCACACGATGACGTGCTGATGCAGTGAGATGCTGGCGACATGCAGCCGGCGTGTCACTACCGTGTTGCAGTAAAGATGTCTTGTTTTCCGCAGGCGTGCATTTCAGTTGGTCAAAACAGCGTCCTCTTTTTTTTTCTCAGTGGCAGCCGTGAGGCTCGCCGTTCTCCCGTGTTTGCAACAAAACTCAGACCAGGTATTGCTGGAAAATATAACACTTGGAGCCGCAAACTAGCCTGTAGAGCAAACAACCAGCCCTGCTTAAAATAACTCTAAGTTCCTTGCACCCAACATATTAGTACGTTCTGTTAATTTGAAAACCCACTTAACTCTAAGACTTTTCACGGCCCCTGTGACTTCAAATCAAGGTATTAATCTAATTGATACAGGCATTGTATGCCAATAATCTGTTCTTCATCGTGGAGGATTTAAGCTTTCTTTCAGAAACCACAGTTTCCTAAGTGGATCCATGCATATGCTTGTAATGTAATCTGATCGCGTAAGTGTATTTTTTAAAGTGTCTTCTAGAAATTTGTATTTTTCTACATCTTTGAGTAGGTTAATCCAAATACAGTAAGTGTAAAAGCTGGGATCTCGTTTTCTTATTATCTTCATGAGAAATTTTTTGTCTCTATTTACATACCGTAGTTCTGGCACCATTTGTCTATACTTCTATGAGATTGATAAAGTAACATCTACTAATTTACACAACACATATTTTTTTTTAATATGACACAATCGTCCACGAATATTCGAATATATATGTCCTTATGTATGACATCAACTAAATCATTAATAAATATTAAGAATATTAAGGGGCCTAACACACTACCTTGTGGCATACCGGAAGAAACACGCAGAGACGCACAATCTCTGGCCTCAACAAATTGGCTTAATGTTTTTTCAATACGCATGAATCCGCCAAACAATACCTGAAAAAAAAAAAGCAATATTCTTTATCCTAAACAAGCTAGCTATAGGGTCCTTTATCAGGTACCTTGTGAAAAACCTTACCAAAATCTAAAAGGAACATGTCAGTCTTCCCAAATACCAAACATATCTAGAATATATCTATTCAGACACCAAGCTGAGTTACAAGCTGAATTAGTAGACATATTTTCTCAGGAACCGTGTTGATATGACGACAAAATATTGTTTTCTGATAAAATGTGTTGACATAATTGGCAACAACATGCTCTAACATTTTTCAGCAGCTACTAGTAATAGAAACATGATGATAATTTGACAAGGAATGGCAAACACCTTTTTTAAATATCAGCACAACACGAGCTATCTGCCGATGAGCTGATATTTCACCACATTCGAGTGATGCATTGAAAAGGGCAGAAAGGAAGTCAGTAATTTGTGCAGCATAGCATTGTAGGAACGAATTACTAATGCTGTCAGGCCCTGACGATTAACCTTACGTAACATTTGTAAAACACGTTCATGAGTTATCAGGACATCATCTGGGATTGCAGGTATTGGGCCACACAGTTCATAATACTGTGGTTTAAAAAAACACTTTGAAAGTATTTAACTAAATGATTAGTAATTAATGCCTGAGCGGTTATCATGACCTGCTCAACTAGTATTTTATAAACTTCCTGATTACTTTGTTTAAGGTATTCCCAAAATTTATCTAGATTTGACTTGATGGACTCGGGTAGTGTGTCGTTAAAAAAATTGGTGGCTAGCACTACTAACACTCTGTTGCAATTTTTCTTTGAGTTTGAAAAAATGCTGTGTGCTGGTCTTGTATTTTTTTTCTTAATTTGCATAATCTCACGGTTAATGCGTGGGTGATGTGAACGCTCGCATATTCTCTCAAGAGGCACGTTTTTTGTGCTGAAGTTCACAATATCACAGAGCTGTTGCCAGGTGCTATCAACATCACTAGCAGAAGTAATGAGATGTATTTTAAATAATCAATTACTGCAACATCATCCTCTCGCTTGAAATTTTTTATTACTTTTTCCACTGGCCTTGTCACTGATTTACATTGACCATACCTATCCCAAACAAATTATATTATACTATGATCAGAAATACCGGTTTCAATAGCGATAGTGGTTCTGGTAAAGAGCTCCATTGTAAATAGCAGATAAAGTAGCGGACTCCCCCTTGTGGGGTGTCTTTACTATTTTCTCAAGGCCAAAGGAAAACATTATGTCTAGAAAAGTGTGAAGAAGTATCAAAATTTATATCATCTCAAATAATGACTAGAAGGAAACCTTGAGATTTCTATGAAAATAATATTTTTTCTTCACAGATATAGCAATTCATCATTCAAGGTACTCACAAAATAAATCCTCAACATTGAGACATCAATATGCCACACAGAGAAAAAAAAATGTCATCAAAAAATTTCAGCTTCAAAAGCAGACTTTGCTCTCGCTGGAAAACGCTCAGCAATAAATATATCAATGCTATGCTTGATAATGAAAGCCACTCTATCACCACGAAAACTGCGATCACATCGACAAAGTTGGTAGTCAGGTAGAACTAACTCAAACCTTGATATAACGAGTACGGATATAGCAAAATATTGGTTACAACAAACTAAACGAAAAAGAGTCTTGCAAGAGATATAGTGTTAGGAATATACCTTTATAACGAATTTTCCGATATAATGAACTTACTTTTGTGTAAGGTGCAACTTTGTTATAATGAGCTTTGAGTGTATGTCTATCGCCAATGGCTCGGACTGTGCTCCAACAAATCGGTTCTTTTTCCTCTAAAACCTAAGCTGTGTCTTCTCTTCATGGCCTCTCACAGCAAATCTACTCAAATATATTTCTGCAGATTTTTTACAGTGAAAGCTGTTATGAGATCACAACAAGAGTCGGGTGTGGAATAGTCCGCCACCGCCACTGTCCGTAACCACTATCACACGAAATAAGGAAAATTCAAGTAAATCAAAACACCAACGACACAGTGGCATTCCACCGTGGGTTCCACCATTGTGCCAAGTATTAATAATTGTTAAACTATTGCATCGTATGCGGCATCACTGACACAATGGGGCATATGCTAAAGCTCTTGTATGATCACTGCCTGAGGATGACAATTAGTTTACCTTTATTGGGAAAAAAGTGGTGAAATTCGGGATATTACTATTTGCATATGTTGTAAGTGCTTCAGTAGAATATTGTGAACCGAAATATGGTGATCCCCCAGAGATTCCCTTGATAATGCCCTAATAACCAATATATTTCTCATTTCAAAACAACCTTTGAAGACTTATCTGTAAAGGTTCTAACCAGACCGGTTCTTTGTTCTGTGTGCATAACCCTCGTGCAATGTCCCACATCAGAACCTTCGAGGGATCATGAATAAATTGTTAATAAATAAATCAAAATGTGGGTATACACTGATCACTTATGCCAGGCAAGTACATAATATCTAGCCTATTATCAAGGTAAGATGTCAAAACAAGGTCGAGGTTGGGTGTACATATGCAACATTGATGCATGTGCCGGTTGTATTACTAGCTGTGATAAAATAAAAACTCAGCACTAGCTTATGACTGAAAAGAGTGAGCAAAGAAGGGTGATCGTTCAATGTTTTGTTTGGAAGATTGAAATCACCCAGGAGTAGGACTGGTTACAATAAAAAACCAATGTGAACATGGTTTAATACTATAGTGCAGATAATTGAAAAGTGGGCATTCTTGACTGTGCACAATAATGCATGATAGTATATGATAAAATCTTTTAAATGAAAGTAAGGCAAAAGTACTTGATTACATTTCTGTAGTTGCTCATTTATATTGCTGTGGCTCTAATTGCTGTTTGTAATCAGTTAAAACTTAAAGGAAGTAATTGTATTACTATTTGCTTGTTTCCCGTAGCATAAGCGTCTGATTTCGACTGGCCCCAGACAGAATTATAGTGATAGAATCGAGCTCGATTTCATGACTTGAGTAAGATGTGTATGTGTAAACCGAGTTTGAAAATCGCACCAGCAATTCTGTGTCGCCTTTTGCTGAAGCCTTGGAAGTGACTTTTGGACTCATTTTACTGTTGTATGTTGCCTGCTGCTGCTCATACAACCATTAATCAGGCTTGAAATTATGATTGGTATACACAGGCACATAGCCATCTTCTCCTTTGCGCACTGCACAGTAATAGGAGTCGTCATTAAGAAGTAGCCCTTCCTTTACAAAAACTAGGAACTTCATTTAACCGCGATGCATACATATGGTGCCTCTATGTATGCATGTATGCATGTATGCATGTTTGCATACATACGGTGCCATATTGACTGGTCAAATTCTCCTCTCAAGAAAAGAGAATTTGCCCAGTCAATATGGCTGACTTCTGGCTTCATTGCAGCTTCACAACAAGTGACATCAGGGCCTCTCCTACCTTTTCTTTCTCCGTGCCATTTATTGAGGCGACAACACCAGTGTTGCATGCGGTGTTGAGCTGCCTATAATCAAAAAAAGAGCACGCCCAAGTAGCGATGCAGTGCTTTGTATTGTCGCTTCCAGATGGCGTGACGATCGGCTCACTCTAGCTAGGTCGGGCAATGGATTGTCTGGGTTTCGGAACGCAGGGCGGCGCAAGGCGGCGCAAGGCCCACCACAAGGCGGCGCGAGGTTCTGACACTACCTGTTCAGTAAGGGTACACTTTCCTGGCAGAGTAGAAAGTGCGGAAAGCCCGTACTTGCCAGCTTTCTTTTTTTTTAATTGTATCTGCGAAGTCACCTGCATAACTAAAGTTTATTGTCGGCGTGAAAATGCATAAAGCGGAGGATCCAGAAATCCAGCAAACAAAAACATCAGGATGATGACAGAAAAGAGCCAGTACGATGAGTTTATTCAATTCATTTCTTTATAAATACTGCAATCTTTTACAAGATCTTGGCAGCGTGGTACTATACATACATATAAGTGCATAAAACAGAAATAACAAGGGAAAACAATCAATGTGTTTGCACATTAGTTATTTCAACATTCTTCAATCTAACAGACAATGACTTAGCATCAATAAAGAAGGAATAAAATAACAAACGCACGAAAAACATCTCTGCTAGGCAAGAAAATGCTTCCTACTGAAAGACATGGTCTTGTAGGAAACAAAATTAAACTCCATTGATAAAAAAGTTGAAAAAGCAGAAGCACCACTTTCATACAATGAAGTGTTTTCATTCCATTCCTTTCCAGATGCATCACTCCATACAAACGATTCAAAGTTTAAGCACTTTGCACAACAATGTTTTTTTTTAATATAATTTGGCCACTGCATTTTGGTCAGTGATGTCTAATGCATGTTCAGAAAGCAATGGTTTGATAATTTTTTTGCATATCAATTTCACAAAACTTGTCCTGCAGTTTTCATCAGATTGATCACATCGCAACACAGGTAAATTTATCACAATATTGACACTATGCTTCGTGGACTCCTCAAGAGGCTTTCGCAAATATTTGCAATCAGACAGCATAATGTCTACATACCGCTTAAGAGCATGCAATACTCTGATAAGCTGCTGTGTAGGATAGAACAGACCACCTCTGTCTTGGTGTGCGATCAGCCCATCCATACCAAAGTCCTCTTCCGGATTCTGGAGATATGCAACTTTTACACACAGTTTTTTCGCTCACTACACGAGATATGTATCCAGCGACAAGTGCAATGGCAGCCATATGTGGAGTAGGTATGAAGCTGCTTGTCAACATGCACAGTTCTCGAAGTGCTTGCTGAGCAAGCTTCACATTTGCAGATACCGCGACTGTGCTGCCATCCACTTGAGCGACAGTTACTGCTCGGGAAGAGCAGAATGATGCAGAACTGCTCACGTTACTTTTCTGTGATGCTACAACGATTCCTGTCTTCAGCATCTTCTCTACCCTACAAAGGGCACTTCGCACGTCCATGACCTCATTGCAGCCTGTCGTTCGTCTCAAAAATCCAAAAAAAAATTTTATTGGGTCGCTAAAAAACTTTCTTGGGAGAACAAACTGAAAGTTGCACTCGATCAAAAGAAATCTTATGCACTCTATATTTGAGACAGTTGTAAACACTAGTGCATGTTTCCTTGCTTAGGGGAAGATGCGGGTCAAAAAATGCGAGTTTTTTTCAAAATTACCGATTTTTTATTTTTGCCTGTTTTGATAAGATTAGTATCTCTACTGTTATGAAAAAAAAAAATTACATGTCGAGACTTGACTGGAAATGCTTTAAAATTTCATCTAAAGAGCATGAGGGGCCTGTTAAAAGGTCGAAAGTGTGCAGTCTTCGAGCACCTTGCCGCCGATAATGCGCCGCCGCTCGCCATTGTTGATCGCATTAGCCGAAGAGTCGAGCCTCACTCTTCAAGCAACAACAGTTTTCCTCGCTGATGCGGTGCAAAAAATAATAAAAAGAAGCACGCTTCTGCGCGTTTTTCGAGCACCGGGACTGGCTTATCACGTGGTACGGATCGGGGACCGCCATTGGCCACTGCGCACCTGTATGTGCTGTGAAGCCTATTTGCGGGGTCCATGTCTTGTCGAGCAGCGCAGCTGAACAATGCTTTTCTCGTGTAATTATCTATTTATTTATTTACAGGATTTCTGCTGGCTTCAAAGTGAAGCCATAAGCAGGAGTGGATAACATATAAATATAGCACACTGAACATTTTCACAATATATTATGCACAGAGAATGCCGTGGACACACAGGTTTTAACGCGGTAAAAAGAAAAATATACAGTGCATGACATGCAATTGCGCATAGCATAATACGTATATAAGTGCGTACTAACATCACTTGTGTACTAACAATGCAACGTCACAAAACAAAGAGTACAAATACGGCAGGAAGATCTCTGTTATGAATGAAAAAAGCGTTGCTCGCAAGTGAAAGCCGTTGTGCAGCGTGCTCTGTAGCAATAGGCTACGAGCAGCTGGTCCGATTTGTGGCAGTTGTTGGCTTGCAAAAACCAATGCATCAAAAGTCATTCACACCCGTCAGCCGGAAATTTCGTGATACGGCAATGGATGACGTCAGCACCAATCTTGCCAGGTTGAAAGAGCTCGCAGTGAGAGAACTTAGTAGGGACGACATTGCCATTATGTGCGACGGTATGTGGCACAAACATGGCCGCAAAATGGCATGACACTGGACTTAGTTTGGATATCGCAGTCCTTTCGAACTTCTTCCTAGCTTGCAGTTTGCACAAGGCTCTGCCAGATGAGGCGGAAGTTTGGCAAGCGTTTCATGGCCCTGCCTGTGAGCGAAAGGTCTGTGAGGAGTCGGCTCGAAAAAGCCGAGAGGGACAAACTCATGGTGCTGGCGTATTTTAGTCGTAGGGACCACTAGAAGGATTGTTCTTTTTGGTGTGCAAATTTCATCAGATTTAATGATATCTTTCATAAATAAAAACTCAATTTTAACTTGAAAACTCGTTTTTCTCAAAACACAAATTTTGCCATTTTTTTCAATGTGCCCCTCGTTTTTTGGGCACTTCTGGTGCTCAGATATGCATGAAATTTTGCCCAATTTTTTTTCCAATGTATTACGAATGCAATTATCTAGTTTAAATTTCACTATTTTATTGTATAATAAAAAAGTTTTATGTAAACCTTTACCAGGGTAGGTGAAATATGGACTTTTTACGTCTATTATTTTTCATGACTATTACATATTTTGTATGTGCTTCCTAATTAGTTATTTGCATTCTACACTTTATTTCAAACATAAACTATGAATGGTAAAAAATTACCGAAGTTCAGGGATGAAAAGAGGGAAGCAAAAGGGTTAAGGTTTTTGCTTTGTCATTTTGCAGAGCTAAAAGTAAGCAACTTGCAAGAAAACTAATTATATATTTGAAATCAGCATAAAAAGTTCTATAAACAGGTCAAGTTTCATTGCTCTAGGGTGAATATTAAAAAAAGTGTCTTCGAGTAGCATCTCCCCTTAAAAAGTTCTCCTGAAGCTGGCTTCCTTCAAGTCTTCCACATACTCAAAAAAAAATAAGTTCAAGCCAGTGCAGCCTTACGCCTTCGGGGTCAGAAAATTCTTTTGTATCAGGATTGTTTTGGTGAATGTGCTGTTGGCAATTGCTGACATCCATCAGCACAAACCACCTGTACATGTTCGACATGAATTCCACGGTTGGACCTACATTTGCGAACTTTATATCACAAGTGTGACCTGCCTGATCCTTCATGAAGTGCAAGGCAGCTGTGACCAGAGGCGAGAGCACTTGGATGGCTGTTCTCACTCCCATTTTTTCAATGTTCGTGGGAAAAATGTACTTTGTAGTAAGAAAGCGAACTGGCTTCGTTGTGGAGCCTTGCTGCATCTTGTACAAGTCCTTGAGATATACAGATGAGATTTCTTTATTCCCACCGATTTCTTTTGAGAGAAACTGCGACCGTACATTCTTGATTATATGGCTTTGGTCAAAAGCCAGAAACAGTTGCCTCGAAGCATCAGTTGGGTGGGGTATCGGGGTTCGCAGTTGTCCTTGCGACAAAATTTCCATTGCAAGAATGTTTATCTTGTGGCTGTCCGTCGCTAACCGCAGAATGTGGTATCCCACTTCTTCAGTTTTCTTTGTGAGGAGTTTTATTGCCTTAGCAAGTAGCTCACCTGAACATCCTTTAGTAAAGAAGTAGCCTACTGGAATTTTAAACCTGCTGTGCAGACCACAAAGCAGAAAACATAAAAGGGAATTTGCAAGCTGGCTTTTTTCCGACGTAGGTGGTTCAGGCCAACACCTAAATCAACACCTCCCAGAAATGCATTCCTCTGCTTATTATACTGAAGTTTTTGTCGGATACGCATCTCATCCACGATGAAGCTTCAGTGTTTTGGCAGTGGAGATGTGAGGCACTCCAGCTCAGTACTCAGCCGTGCCTTCACCAAATCACTGAATTCGACCTCACCTACTGAATTTCACAGGTGTTTTTGTAGAGTGGCTCAGCAGGGAAGAGCAAGCAGCTTCTCAGTCCTAATGTGCTCATTGGCTTTTGCTGATAGGTGCCGTAATATAGTGCACTGTCAGACTGTTGGTTCGGACCATGTCGGCTTTTTTGCCTTGTAGTTGATCATTTGATCTAAGATTAGCTGGGCCTTAGTGCTTGCCAGTTCTGAATCTTCAACGACTTGCAGAAACTTGCTTACATGGCACTCGTCTTTCAGGCGATCAAGCCTTTTCTTATATCTATCTACAGTGAGGTGCAACCTTTTATATTGTGCCTTCAAACTTTTTCTTTCTCGCCCCACTTCTTTTTTCGCAAGTAGGCTGCTGACAAGTTTGATCCGTTCGTTTGTGTGCCAAAGGACCTCATAGCGCGTGCCGTAGGCACGAGAAGTGGCACATTTCTGGCTTCAGGCAGTTAACGATCCTCCAAGAACTCACTTGTGATGCCAGAAATGCCGCATCGCGCAGTCACTGCGTCTGCTGCTGCTGTTTCAGGTGCAGAGGCATCCAAGCAATCCACAGTCGCACTGTCCACAACACTTGGTCCTGTACGGAGGTCTACATTAGGAGCGCGAGTATACACTCTAGGTGAAGCTGTCTTTACCGGCGATGGTTCACGCTTGCGTTTGGCGATGCTTGTGTCGCTCCGCAGCCTTATTGGATGGAGGTACGACGGATAGTATGGAAAAACGCTCGGCACGCTACCTTGCTTCAACATGCGCCTCTTGGTGTCTCCTCGGAAGTCGCTTTTGAGGAAGCGGACACTGCAGACAGCAAAATAGTTGTTCGTTGAATTTGGCTGCCAGTTTTTCCTCGATATCACTTTGAGCCATTGTTCCCTCAGCGTTGTCTCTGCAGGGATCTTGTGAAACGACACGCTGGGTTGTTTCTTACATTGGCTCGATGTACAGAAGGGCACGCAGCAATAACACATGTTTAGATCGCACTCGGGACTGGCACCGGCCGGCATTCGCTGGATTTGTTTGCGTCATTCGAACTCGGCACGAAACCACTCACGCTGGTAGCACTCGCAGTCGTTCGTCGTGTTGTTTTAGATTACAAAGCGGTCTTCAGAAACGTTCGGAGTAGTATCCGTGCTTGGTTCCAGCATTTGGCCGAGCCTGCGAAGCGGCGGCCATTAGGCACAGCATTCGGAGGCATCGTGGCCTCTGGTTGGTCGGCGCACGGCCCCTGGTTGGTGGGCGCCACTGTACGCGTGGCAAAAATATAAAGCCCGGCTTGATCCCTCGCGTATGCTCCTCCGATGCTGACGCCGAGAAGCGCATTTGATGCTTTTGACGCGTAGACACGAGCATACGCGTGCCAGTGAAGTGATTGGCTCTTTATGTGGCAGAGAAGGGAAAGGGGGAAGCGTGGCACCGGCGCGTGGGAACACTCCCCCCCCCCCCCCCCTCAAGGCACTAAGAAGCGCTATTGCACTGTTCTTTTCTTATAGTGCCTATAAATGCCTTTTTCTGACGTTTATGCCTAAATTTCTATAAGCGCCTATAAATTTTGCTTTCGACGGCAGTTGGCGACAGGTATTCATATTACCAGGCAAAATTGAGCTTTCAAAACTTTTTTCGGGTGCAACCTATACTCCATCTCATAAGTTCTTGCCAGCACTCTGAAGGCTACAAGGCCCCTTAGCCCATATAAAGACCGATTAGCATCTACACATGAATTCATCCGCTTTGCGTCATCTACTCCGCATCTCCCTGGCGTCTGCTCGTATGCGTAGTAAACAGTAGGCGTTTCTGTGCAGCCGTGGGATGATGAAGAACGAATACGAAACCATTGAGTGTCATCAGGGGAAGGTAAAGTGTAGATAAAAAAATGACCATGTGGTTTTCGTTTTGTTGTTTATTTACTTTTCAAACGGCACTTCAATATAAGTCTCATGAGAAATTTTACTTAGACTCTGGAAGTTTTTGCATGCCCAATGAAAATCTTTGCACCATTATACTTTTTTAATTGGGTCATTAGAAGCTGCGAAGGCATGATGAGAGGAAGTGAGCTTGAAACCCTTGCCACTCGCCCAGTGTAGACTTCGCAAGTAAAATTCCTTCCCTGTCTTCTTCAATATCAAAGCAATTCAGAGCCAGAAGATCACATGACGCTGACGCATCAACACGTCATGCACACGTAAGGTTACATTCGTATGACATGCCCTTGGCGGGTCGTGCATGCAAGCAGTGTTGTGTCGTTTCAATGTTCTCTGTATTGTACTGCCTGTTGGATGGATCCCTCTATGTATGCATGTTTGCAGAGGCTGGCATGAATCATCTGTCCTCGCCACGATAGACAGCGCCGTACCATTGGATCTCCTCTAAGGAACGATGCACCAAAAACACGCCAAGCGTTGTGAATGCTGGCATTGGCACGATACAAGAATGGCGAGAACACCAACGTAAACAAATGGAGGCAGCTTAATCTTGCATCTCGCCTGATGCAAGGTTAGGAAAAAATAACGTGCGCAGATTCTGTTTGTATGTTTCAATATATTAGTTAATCTTCATACATTTATTCAGGCAACAAATAGCAAGAAGTACACATGTTGCCCCGAATAATTCTCGCAGAGTCATGAACTACTTTGACGTACACAGGACCATTCCTAGTTGTATACGTCACCTCCAACAAGCTGGGTGCGCGCCCATGAGTTGATGGCCAAGAGGCATTCAGTCTGATATTTCACCTCTTTCCAAGACACGTAGCATTGTAAGTGTTTGCAGATGAAATTGTGAGTGCCCACTGCATACATTCCTGTAGCCTGCTAAAAATTCTCAAACCTAATGAAGGGACCTTTAAGGTGTTCACAGACAGAAAAGAAATTGGTCCTGTGCTGTTCGACCAACCTAATACACAGCAAGAAGACCTTCTGGCCTGTAAGCGCTTTCACTATTTGCTCCTGCATTGCCCTTTTGAGCCATGCCGAAAAGAAAGCTGCTCAGGACCCTGTTTATTCGAAGGTGGACACCTAACCCACCATGCTGGACCAGAAAACAAGAGACCGTATATTGCAATCTCTGCGAGATAAAAAAAAACGTGTGGCTAGGCTAAGCCATTGGCACCTTTGTACCATCGTAAACTAAAACATTCCTGCTTGCTTTCCTGTCGTATACACTGATCCCACACGTATTTCTTCAAAAGTTCAAATTTCGCCAAAGCTTGTTGTGCCTGTAATTATGATTTCACGGGCCTTGAACAGTGTATTACAACCTATTTTTGGCACCTAAAACCTGGTTTTTTAGTGCCTATAAGTCCGGCCTCCAGTGAATACAATTAGCATTTTGTCTGTTCAAAAGCTGCTATGAAACACACACTTTTCAGTGGCTTCTAAACTTATTTGCTCATGCTCCAATTCTTCTCTGAAACAGGTTTTTGCTTGCTCCTAAAACAGCTATATATATTAAATATATTCTAAAAGACTAACATTACATTTGAATTTGCTGCTACCTAATTATAGCTGTGTTTTTCCGGTGTTATTTTGGAGGCAATGCATACGATAAAGGTTCTTTTTTGTGTTCGCTGAAATCACTGCAGCACCTGGCGGATGCAACGCTCGATTTCCATGCCTCCCACCAGCAATATGGCCAGGTGTTGAGTGAGATGAGCCTTCGGGATGGCCCTGGGGTACGAGGGGACCGTCTTCAGGCAGCCGGTCAGTTTATGGACCGGATTTCCCAGGCAGCACTGCCCTTCCTCGAGGAGCAGGAGGAAGCCGCTGACTGCCTCAAGGAGTACCTGGCCTACGCCAATGCACTCATGTATGTTGCTGCTTTGCCAATACAACCACTGTATCCTCCTTGCATGTTTGCCCTTAGTGCATGCATGTTATGCAGGCATGGTAAGAGAAGGTGTGACACAAAGTGCAAAAATCTCTTCTGGCCAACTGATACGAACCGTTGGCATTTGCAACGTTAGAGCGTAAGTTGTTAAGAGCTTGCAACAGCCAGTTTCTATGCCAACACACCATCACCAGTGTCTCTTGCACTTATTGCGCACATTGGGGGCTAAAAAAGTCCAGAATTTGAACTGGCAACAAACCCAGGCATTTCGTGGGGTAGTTGAGTGTTCTGCCACAGAATGACATCAATGCTTTAAACTAGTTTGTAATTAATTTTGTAAAGCATCATGTTGGGTGAGGAATCGCACTGGCGGCAATAGAAGTATTTTATGGCAGAGGGGTATAATCACACCAGCACACCAGACACAACATCATGTGAATTGTATAGCGAGTAAGTAGGTAGTTAATTTTTTTATTTACATATACTGCCGTGTCATCACAAGAAATTGCAGGGGCGGGTGCAGAATTTCCTTAGAAATCAGGCATAACATAAAACAAATTAGCATACAAAATGAATGCTGAAGTGCATGCATTAAATAGCATATTGTGTAGTAATTCTGACCGTACCTGTATGGCCGACCATTCTCAGTTATTATGGACCACCATGCGCTTTGCTGGATCTTCTCACTCAAGGAGCCCACGGGACGCCTTGGTCGCTGGGCGCTGCGCTATCTGGACAACTTCACAAGGATGCCGACTGCTTGTCCCGTTACTCAGTCGATCCCCCTGACATGATGGAAGATAGACAAGAGGCCCTCGTTCTTTCAATTACCGACTTCACCGACATAGCTGCTGAACAACGCCGCGACCCCTCTTTGCGTGCTATTATCAATAATCTGCACTCTCCCCACCCTGACCACTCCTTACAACTGTTCATTCTTCACAACGACATCTTGCACCACTACAATGCCCGCCCTGATGGTGCTGAGCTTTTACACGTTATTCCTGCGCATCTTCGCTCAGAGGTTTTGGCCCAGCTCCATGGTGCCCCCTCCGCTGGACACCTAGGGGTGTCACGCACATATGACCGCGTTCACCGCCGATTCTTTTGACCTGGCCTCTACCGTTCTGTGCGACAGTACGTTGCGGCATGCGACCTCTGCCAGCGCCGCAAGACA
The DNA here is from genome assembly GCF_043290135.1 of Rhipicephalus microplus. Classification (NCBI taxonomy): domain Eukaryota; kingdom Metazoa; phylum Arthropoda; class Arachnida; order Ixodida; family Ixodidae; genus Rhipicephalus; species Rhipicephalus microplus. The sequence continues at coordinate 6,202,386 of NC_134700.1, read as the reverse complement.
CCTGCTCTGGGACCTGCTGGTACCCTCCAGCCCATTGAAGTACCAGATGAGCCATTTTTCCGAGTCGTCCTCGATCTTCTAAGACCTTTTCCCGTGTCGGCCATCGGTAATAAGTGGATTGCTATTGCTACCGACTACGCAACGCGGTATGCCGTTACACGCGCCCTCCCCACCAGCTGCCATCATTCTGCGCAGTGGTTGCTCCTCGTCAGTTGATCACCGACCGCGGCCGCTGTTTTCTATCTAAAGTAGTCGACGAGCTCCTGCGATCCTGCTCTACCCACCACAAGTTCACTACAGCGTACCACCCACAAACCAACGGCCTCACGGAATGCTTCAACCGTACCCTGACGAATATGTTAGCGATGTACGTCTCCAAGAATCACAAAGATTGGGACATCCACTTACCTTTCGTTACCTTCGCATACAACACTTCACGTCATGATACAGCTGGATTTTCACCTTTTTACCTACTGTTTGGTTATGACCCGCCTTTACCCATGGACACCATGCTCCAATCTGACACCCCCTCATCGACTGCTTATGCTCGTGATGCCCTGGCCTGAGCTGACATCGCCTGCCAAGTCGCCCGGGATCGTTTATGTGCCTCGCAGCTTAACCAAAAGAGTGCTTACGATCGCCGGCCCCGCAACGTACAGTACTCCCCGGGGTCGCTCGTCTTGCTGTGGTTACCATCACGTCGTGTTGGTCTCTGCGAAAAACTGATGTCCCGTTACGTTGGCCCCTACCGCGTCATACGCAAGGTCACCAGCGCGATCTATGAGATAGCTCCACTCTATACCACGTCAGTACCAGCTTCAGTCCAGACCGATATAGTGCACGTCTCACGGCTTAAACTATACTACTCACGCCTCGAGAGTTGATCGCACCGGGACGGTGCTTCTGCCGCTGGCGGGTAATGTGACGGGCTAAGTAGATGCCTGAGGATGACGACGATGAAGGGCTGAGGGGAACGGGCTCAGACTGTAGCAGCGTTGTACGCATTTGCTCGCCAGTATATTCATCGTGTATACTTTATTCCCGGTAACATCATAAAAGAAAGTTATAGCAAGAAAGTTATAGAAAGGTATAGCAAATCAGCATTGCATCAAATAGTACTTGTTAGATAGTAGTAAAAGGCACCAGAATACAAAAAGCACAGTACTCATTTAGAACATTAGCAGTGTAAAGCTGCTCGTTCATGATTGTGACAGGTTCGTGTGGGCCCATGTGCTCAAACGACAAAAAATGCAACCAAACAACGACAGCACGTTTATACGACATGGACACACATATATGAAGGGTTTAGACTAACATAAATGACCTTAAAATCCTTTGCGGTGCTATTGTCCCTGTGCATCCTTAGCTACAATACATTGTTCTGCGACCCTGACACCGCGCAGCTATTTAGCACAACACTGCACGTGAGCCACTCACTCGTCGCTGTCGACGAGATGGTCCGACGTGTGTTGCCTTGAGGTTGTGGTGCTGCTATCATGACAGTTGCTGTGACGGCTGCTTCGCTGTAGCTTCGCCGGCCAAACGCGTGCTTGACCACGCCTGGAACACCAATAGGCCAGTCTCGTAGCTAGGCTTCAGCTTGCCTGGCTCGGTTGCCCCCGGAATCACCAACTTGCTCGTGGGTGTCGATGGTGACACACTGTCGTCGCCCGGCATCACTTGCCATCCAAGTTCGCCTCGAGTTCACCACTGAGAAGTTCGGCGCCACAACGGACCGGTAGCCGTCGCAACCCTCGTTCTTTCTTGCTGTCCAACTGCCTCAACCCGCCTGGCTTCTCGAGCGTTCCAACCTCGTTCGTCTTCTTCCCACTCTCTCATGAGCGGCGCCGCCGCGCACCACACATATTTTCATCCTCTTTTCACGCCTAAATCCACGTTGTACTAAAAAATGTACTCCACTTGTCGCACTCCCCCACCCATTTGAGAACACACACAACACTGCAGCAATCACAGTGGTCACTAGACAAGGGAACACACTGATTGTCCTGTGAGTGCACTGAAGATTGAACACTCAGTGGAAGTTATGTGTTAGCTGAGCTCAGATAGTGTGTTTCCACATTTTCTGAGCCTCCTATGTAGCTAAATGTAGCTAACTGTGAAGTCATATTGCATGAGTCGCAGACTCCAACAAAGTACACGTTGATAAAATGTTTGGCAGATTGAATATATACCAGTGGTTGGTGGTCGCATTGCAATATACATGGTTGACCATAGAGGAAAGCATGGTATTTTTAATTGCCCATACCACGGCGAGGCATTCTCTTTTGATCATGGAATACGCTGCCTCGTGCGGCAGCAGTTTTCTACTGGCATATGAAATTGGGTGGAGGCGCCCTTCATGTTCTTGGAGTAGGCACCGCGGCCAAGCTGTGCAATGATGCGTTTGTTCGCAAAACGAATGGCTTTTGTAAATCAAGTGATTGCAATAGAGGTTGCGTTGTGAGCAAGTTTTTCACCCTCTGGAAGGCCACCTCATGCTGCTCTTTCCAGACAACGTTATTTGACACCCTCTTCTTTGTGAGATCTATTAAGACGTACATCAATTCTACATAATTGGGTCCAAAGTCTCTGTAGTACCCGGTGAGGCCCAAGAATGCTCGTACCTCTTTTTTTGTTTGTGGCCTTGCAGCCGCTTGATTCTTGTTGGTGGTATTTTTCATAGTCTGTAGTTTTCCTTGGCCGACGATATGACCTAGTAACCTAGTTTTGGGGAAGCCCACTTCACTTTTTTTGGGTTTTATAGCAAGCTTGGCCTGCCGGACGCGGGCGAAGAAAGCTTGGCCTGCCGGACGCGGGCTGCAGGGTGTTGACGTGCTCTTGCCACGTGGTTGTAGCGATAAGCACGTCGTCGAATTAGTGCAGCACATTTGGTATATCTCTGACGACTGCACACGTGAATCTGTTGAACACTGCCAGCGCGGTTTCGATGCCAAAGGGCATGAACTCGAACTGGTAGAGTCCAGAGTCACTGGAAAAGCTATGAGTTCTTTTGACTCGTTGCCTTTGGGTACTTGCCAGTATCTCTCCGTGAAGTCGAAACTTGAGAAGTAGCGGCAGTTTGTCAGTTTAGCAAACATCATATCAGTGCGGGGAATTGGCTCACAGTCTGGGACCACAGCCTTATCCAATTGGTGGAAATCAATACATAACCTTATTTTGCCGTCTTTCTTCTTAACAACAACAATAGGTGCATTGTATGAAGAGTCGAGATTTTTGAATGATCTCGAAGTGTACCATCTCCTGTATTTCCTTTTCCACGTCCTCTTTTATCGCGAAGGGCAGAGGGTACTGACGGACTTGAATTGGTGTGGACGTTGTGAGTTTTAACTGGCACTGCATGAGGTCAGTTTTTCCTGGTAGAATGGAGAAAATCTTTTTGTGTTCTTCAAACAACGTCTCTACTTGAGCCTTCTGTCCATCCGTGAGTGCCGGCAAAATATCGATGTCTCGCCAGCCTTGAGATTGCTTCAGCGGAACAGTTTCATCTTCCTTGTGAAGGCTGTCCGCGTCATCAATTTCATTGCCCATAGCTGCCACTACAGCCATCAAAGACAAGTCGGCTGTGTCTCGTTCTTCATATTTTGTCAACATGTTAATGTGAAACACTGTTACTGTAGTGGCGGCGTGTGCTGCCGGTGAATGAACGACTAGACAACTTGAGTGCCTATCGGAACAAAAGCCCCCTTATTCCATACTTGAAAAATTGAATTGCCGCACAAACTTGAAGAAAAAACAAGAGAGACAGGAAAGAGTGCAGACTACCAACTGTTTATTGTCGTTTTTTGAAGCCAATATATACATGCTACGCTGCGCTTCCACGATGCGCACAAAACCAAAGACGCCGCAAACAAAGCCGACCAAATCAAATCAAAATTGACTGTCACCACAATGACAAACGTGAAAAATGGCAAAATACAAAAGTGATACCCACCACGATCTAAACTGCTTACTCCCAAGGTGTGCGCTCATCTTTTATCTTTTATTATTCATTGCACCAAGCATCAACTAAAGCATGAAAAAATGAAAACATGTTCTAAAGATTTTCGTTTTAAAACCCTAAAAATAGCGCTTAGCACCAAATAAAACAACATTTCGTGCGTGAACAAACATTTCGTGCATGAACTTCAGTGGCCTGAAGTTCACGCACGAAATGCCGATTGATAATGAGATCCAGTTTCTGGACCTACAGCTGAAGTTTGCCAAGGAGCACATCTGCTTCAAGTACAATCCGCGATCGAAGAAAGGCTTGTTGCCTTTTGATAGTGCGCACTCGAAGTTGATTAAGAGGGGCATTGTGTTGTCAGCTTGTGCGGAAGCCCTCGACAAGTCTTGCCCTCATCTGATCTCTGAAAGCTTCGAGGATCAGGTAGCTCGTCTGGGTGCGGCTGGGTACCCAGCACAGTTTTTAGCTAGCGCTTGTGAAAGCCTTCTTAAAAAATACAAGGGCGGGGGTCCAACTGTCGAAGGAAGGGAGAAGAGGCCTATTCATGTTATGCCTTACTTACATAGTGTTTCCCACAATGTAAAAAAGGTGGCTAATAGGTACGGTGTTGATGTACTGTTTTCTGCGCTTACAAAGTTACGTCAGATCTGCTCGTTAATGACTAAACAGAAGAAGGAAAAGTGCACAAAAAAGCATGCGAACGTGTTCATTAGGTGTGTATTTGCGGTTGTGTATCTGATTCCTTTGTCGTGTGGGAGGGTGTACATAGGGCAGACGGGGCGTTGCCTCAACGAACGCTTGCGTGAGCACAGTCTGGCCGTAAAAGGAAAAAATGGCGGTCATTTAGATTTCCACTGTAGGACATGCGGTTGCTCCCCCCGTTTCGAGAGTGCGTCAGTCATGGCTAAGGCGCGTGAAAAGACCGAAAGAGAGATAATTGAAGCGTACTTTATCAGGCAATATGATGACAAGTGCATAAGCATGCCTTCCATTTCACTTTCGGACAGGGAAATGGTCTTCCTGCAAGGTCATGTGTAATGTTGTGGCTAACGCCTTGCATTGTGTTCTCTTCCATTCATCTTTCTTTGTGTTGTTTATTAGTGTTCTTGTTTTCTTTCCCATGTGACGCTACGGAATGTTTTGTTAGATTTTATGTTAGTATAGTTTTTGACTCTCTCGGCGTACTGCTTCTTCTGGTTTCTCATTTGGGGCTGCTTGGAGTGAATATGAAAATGTTAATTTATTGTTTTATTTGGTGCTAAGCGCTATTTTTAGGGTTTTAAAACGAAAATCTTTAGAACATGTTTTCATTTTTTCATGCTTTAGTTGATGCTTGGTGCAATGAATAATAAAAGATAAAAGATGAGCGCACACCTTGGGAGTAAGCAGTTTAGATCGTGGTGGGTATCACTTTTGTATTTTGCCATTTTTCACGTTTGTCATTGTGGTGACAGTCAATTTTGATTTGATTTGGTCGGCTTTGTTTGCGACGTCTTTGGTTTTGTGCGCATCGTGGAAGCGCAGCGTAGCATGTATATATTGGCTTCAAAAAACGACAATAAACAGTTGGTAGTCTGCACTCTTTCCTGTCTCTCTTGTTTTTTCTTCAAGTTTGTGCAGCAATTCAATTTTTCAAGTATGAACCAACTAGTCTGCAAAAAAGTATTGCTTCCCTTATTCCAACTTGTGCATGCTTATATACATAAACAACACTGGCGCCACCAGCGGCAGTGATTGTGGAACCGAAACCAAACAGACCAATATACAACACATTCCCTTCCTTAAAAACAGCTATATGGATTAGTGATTTAGTAGTTTAGTGTGTTAGCACATATGCAAAAAAGCACTATACAAAAATACCACCTGTACAATGAACGTAACTATTTAGTACTATAAAATCACACAGTTTACAAAAGGAATCCACCGCACTGGATACGTCCGTTTCATTCACTTTAGCACAACTTCTCTTGCTACACCTAGTAGCCATAACGCTCTGGTGGTAGTCTCTTTCTTGGTGGTTGCACCCTGCGTTGTTGTGTGACTGCTCCTGGAGACTTGGCTGACTGTGTCGCAACAGGCGACCCGTGCGCCTGCGAAGCCGAAGGAGACGTAGGTGCCTGCGCAGCGTACGCTGGAGACGTGGGTGCCTGCGCAGCCAAAGGAGACGTAGGTGCCTGTGCAGCATACTCAGGAGACGTAGGTGCCTGTGCAGCATATGCAGAAGACGTGGGTACGTGTGCGGCGTACGCAGAAGCGTGGGTGCCTGCGCAGCCGAAGGAGCAGCAGCTGAAGTCCTGGTAGTTATCTCTGAGGTGGGGCCCCATCATGTAGGCAGAGGTCCTCCCCCCCCATAGCTGTACCGTTTCCTCCCCACGTATAAAGGGCGGTAGAGGCTCGTGGCACCTTTGAGAACTTGGATGCATTCCACATTTTGCCGTCAGCCAGGCGGAAAGAAGATGGTCCCTTTCTGCTGATCACTTCTCTTGGGTGGCTGAATTCCAGGTCGCTATTAAATCTAGTAGTGGGTTTCTTTATCTTTACTCTGATGAAGTCACCAACGTCAACTTTGGTTTTTCTTGCAGCCCTCCGAGCGTTTGTGTATCGTTTGCTGCTCTGTTGCTTTTACTTTACCCGCTCACGTAAGCGCCGGAGTTCCGAGTTAGGGTCATCAAAGAAGGTTACCGACGGATGCCCGACGACATCCAACTGAGTTCTTGGCAGCCGCCCGTGTAGCAGAAGAGCTGGAGCCCTTGCCGTTGTAGCATACGGTGTGCATCGGTAAACACCAAGATACTCTGTTACCGCCTGGCGCAAAGGTCGCTGCTCAAGAACCGCCACTTGAATGAAGCTTTTTAATACTCTGTTAAAGCGCTCCACTTGGCCGTTTGCTTGTGGATAGTATACGGACGAATGTTTGACCTGGATGTCGCGATCTTGAAGAAATACCTCCAACTCCCGAGATGCAAACTGTGGACCGTTATCACAAATAACCTCTTCTGGGTAGCTTTCACGCACGAACACAGCGACTAAGAAGCGTATTACTGTGCTGGTTGTAGTCTCGCTACAGAAATGCACTTCGGGCCATTTGGAATAATAATCTACAAGCATGATTGCATATCTGCAATCGTAGGGCGCCTTCTCAAATGGGCCTACAATATCCATGCTGAGTTTGAGCCACGGCTGCTCTGGAAAGGGGACCGGTTGCAAGGGTGTAGCTGGCACCTTGACGCTCTTGTCTGCTTCCTGGCATATGCTAAACATCTGAATAGCTAGCTCGACTTGGCGGTCCATGACCGGCCACCAATACTTTTCTCGCAGCCGCGCTTTTGTTCGCACCACTCCGGGATGCGACTCATGTGCTGCAGCGATTACCTGCTGCGTGAGTGACGTGGGAACCACAAGCCGTTCGCCACGCAAGGTAAGATTGTCTACCACAGAAAGTTCGTCACGTACTTTGAAGAATGGCTGAAGCTCGGCCGATAACGATTTGTGTGCAGGCCACGACGATTGTACATAGATTTTGCTTTGTTGTTTGCTTTGTTGCAGTGCGCTATCTTGCAATTGGGACTGCTCAAACTGTTCTCTGGTAATGCAGGAAGGAATTTGAGAACTGATACAACCTCGTCAAACAGGGTTTCTTCTTCCTGGAAAGAGGACGCGGGCAGGCGTGAGAGTGCGTCCGCCACTTGGTTTTGCGACACCTTGCGATACTTGACTGTATAGTTGTACCGTAGTAGGCGCTCTGTCTATCGTGCTACCAGCAAGCCTTCCTGTTCCTTGGGTTGAAAGCAATGCCACCAAGGCTTGAAGATCAGTGAGCAACGTGAAGTGGCGTCCCTACAAGTACATGTGCCTCCGCTCGCACGCCCAAACACAGGCCAACGCTTCCCGTTCTCCTACCGAATATTTCCTCTCAGCTGGCGAAAGGACTCGAGACCCGAAAGCAACGGTGTGCAGTTATGCCGTCCACCTGCTGTAGGACCGCTCTAACTCCACACTCTGATGCGTCCATCGACACTAAGACTGGAAGAGATTCATCGAACATTCTCAGTATAGAGCTAGATGCCAGCGTGTCTTTGGTCTTTCTGAAACTAGCGTCTACCTCATCAGACCAAACGAATCGCTGCCCCTTCTTAGCAGGACACGCATTGGTTCAACCATGTCAGCGAAATTGGGAATAAACCTAGAATAATATTCGACCAATCCCAGAAATGATCGAAGGCCTACTGGATCCGTAGGCGTTGTAGTGTCTCGGATGGAAGCAACCTTTTCCTTCAACGGCACAATACCGTTTGCGGTGATCCTGTGGCCCAAGAACGTAAGCTCCGGTGTATCGATGACACATTTCGTGTTCAATTTGAGTCCTGCCTCTTTTATGCACCTCAGCACTGCGGTAAGATTCGCCATGTGCTTCTCTCTGCCCTTCCCAAACACAATGATGTCATCGATATAGAACAGGACGCCGCTGCAGCCCTGCAGAATTTTCGACATCATACTCTGAAAAGCAGATGGTGTCGTCGCGAGCTCAAAACACACGCGCTTAAAACAAAAGGGGCCGTTGTGTGTTATAAAAGCCGTTCTCGGAATGAAGCATGACCTGATGGTACGCTGATGCAAGGTCAAGCTTGGAAAAGTGGGTTGCCCCCACTAGACTATGGAATAGCTCTTCTGTATGAGGGAGGGAAAAGCTATTTGCTACGACGGCTTTGTTTACCTGTCGAAGATCTACACAAAGGCGGATACCTCCGTCTTTCTTTTCAATCACAACGATGGGGGACACCCACTCGGCTGCCTCTATTCGCTCTATCACGTACATTTTTTTCGAGCGGCGCAGTTCTTCCGAGACTCGTGGTTGCAGTTAGAGGGAAAGGCGCCTGAGTTTTGAAGCAACTGGCTGAACTGTCGACCGTGTTTTGACGCGATGAACAAAACCCTTTGCGATGCCAAGTCCTGGATTGAAAAGAGCGCCAAACTCTTCGACTAATTCTGATGGAAGGTGAATGGACTCCTCTGCCTCTGTCATGACTGCGGTGTGCTCCGTTCGAGCCCTAGTACGCACCGCTGTCGTATCAAGGCACTGTAGTGACGACCCATCAATCTGCAGACTGAGTGCCCTAATTGCATCAATACCTAAAAGCGAGGTGCCTTGTTCAACGACATAAAAAAGAAGCTTTGTTGTGCAGTTATTGTACGTGACATCAGCAAAGAAGCAACCGCACACTGGAATGGGTTTCTTCGAATAGTTCAGTAGTCTTAATTCGAGCAGCTGAAAGCTGCCGACCTGCAAAATGCTGCCTAAATAGGTCATGCGTCAAAATCGATACTGATGACCCTGAATCCAAGAAAAAAGTTAACTTCGTTTCCCCAACTGCTACCGATACGTAGATTGCGAGACGAGTGGATGTCGTCACGGCAAGAATACTCAATACTTCTTCTGTTATTGAACTTTCGTCGTCTAGTTCACGAACAGGAGCGGCGTTTCTGTTGCAGACTCTGCAAAAATGACCCATAATACCGCAACCATGACACCGCTTGTTTTTGGCGGGGCAGCGAAATGAAGATGCGTTGCGCCGAGGTGAACAGCAGCGATAACACTGGCCCCGTTGGCTGCGCGACCGCTTCGAGGGGTCACTGGCAGAAAATGCGGGCGGAGGGATGTTTTCGCGAGCATTTATGCTCTGGACATCTGCAATAGCAAATTCTCTGCAATCATTGGTTGCCTGCTCAAACTGTGTCGCTATTAGTACAGCTCGAGCGAACGAAAGAGAAGACCCTTCAAGCAGCAACCGCTTGCGCAAGTTCCAAGATAATACACCCGCAATGAACTGGTCACGCAAGGAATCTTCCCGAGAAGGAAAAGAGCACGTAGCAGAAAGCTCACGTAACGCGGTAATGTACTCATTGATTGTTTCACCGACTTGCTGCACGCGCCTACCGAACCGGTGCTGTTCGACCACAATATTTGTTGTTGTCGTGAAGTGTGCATGCAGCGCTGCAACAGCGGTATCGTACGACGACGCTTCATGCTGTGTCTGAGAACTGTACTTGACATTTCCCGAATCTGTATCAGTAGTTGACTCACCCGGACTTTGCGTTGGTCGAAGACTGAAGCGGTAGTGTGTGAAATATACGCTGGCTTTCTACGCCGAGGCTGTGGATTAGGAGAGCCTTGCCACGGTCCGGCGCACAGTCCGAAACACCAGCTGCGAGCAGAAAATTCTCGAAGATGCGGATCCATTGCGGCCAGGCGTGGGCAGGAACGGGGGCGGTGGTGCCAGTCCAGAGACACTCATGGTGCGGGAAACAGTCGGCGAAAATGACGAAAATCAGACCCCCTCCTAGACGAGCACCCTCGTCGCCAATGTAGTGGCAGCGTGTGCCGCCGGTGAATGAACGACTAGACAACTTGAGTGCTCATCGGAACAAAAGCCCCCTTATTCCAACTTGCGCATGCTTATATACATAAATAACACTGGTGCCACCAGCGGCAGTGATCGTGGAACCGAAATCAAACAGACCAATATACAAAAGTTACCTTATTTCCAAAGTTAAGAGCATAGTCCAATTCATTGCAACTTTCTACCATAAAAAACGGGCCTTTCCATGACAAGATTAACTTGTTTTTATCGGCTTACAACAAAACTAGCACTTTATCTGTCGTAAATAGATCTTGTTTCTTTTCTGTCGTGATATTCTTTTTGCAGCAAATGCGCTTTCTCAAATTTCTCTCTTGCGATAGTACATGTCTTCTCTAGTCGCTGGCGCAGTTCCATCACGTATATGTATGTCGCTTCAGTGTCCGGATCCAAGTCCGTGTTTGTCCCCAGCTCCTTGTTCGTCCCCAGTCCGTGTTTGTCCCCAGACAGGGCGCTGTACAAATGACCGTCTAAGAAAGCATGCCTTATCAATTAGGAGTGAAACAGGGTCTCATTTGCCCTTTCACTGTGCTTCGTGTGGCTGCACGCCACAGTTCGATCGCACGCGAGTACGTGGAAGGAGCCGGGATGCGCTGGCGCGGGAGTTACTCGAAGCCTTTCACATAATGAAGAAAGGTGACTCATGCGTCAGCGTGCCTTCAGTTGTGCTGCATTACAGTGAATTCCAACTGTTGGATCTAGATGTACTTTAGTTGGGTGCTACGAAGTGTCTGTCAGTCCTTTTTTGCTGGTTTTTCCTGGCATTTTTTTTTGCGCAGGCTTGGGTGTGTTTGGTTTTTTCGACGTCTTTACATTAGGCATATCTGTTTGTTGGTGGTTCCCAGATTTCATCATTGCAATTATCAGTTATTACATCATAAAAATGTTCATGCCTGCACTTGCGGTGAATGAAATGGTCTGCGCATGTCCCCCAAAAGCCTATATATTGCGAATGCTTCATGAAAAGAAACTTAGTTGTGAGTTGGCGCTCTGTCTCGTCTTTTTTTCTCTTTGTCAACCTTGCGCCACGTATTTCAGCCTATACGCTCCTGCCCAACCCATGCCCTCAATTCTGTATCCTTCAGTCCTAGCTCTTTTTGAATGCTGACAACATTGTCGTTATCCATGCCTCACCCCTGTGTTTGAGCGCTGGCTACCAATATAGTTAGCCTATCCTGGCAGGCTCGCCAATTATGACAGGTTCGTGTGGACCCAGGTGTTCAAATGACAAGAGATACAACGTATACAACGACAGCACGTTTATACGACATGGACACACATATATGAAGGGTTTTATCATCATCATCATCAGCTTGACTACGTCCACTGCAGGACAAAGGCCTCTCCCATGTTCCGCCAGTTAACCCGGTCCTGTGCTTGCTGCTGCAAATTTATACCCACAAACTTCTTAATCTCATCTGCCCACCTAACCTTCTGTCTCCCCCTAACCAGCTTCCTTTCTCTGGGAATCCAGTTAGTTACCCTTAATGACCAGCGGTAATCTTGTCTACGCGCTACATGCCCGGCCCATGTCCATTTCAGCTATGATATCCTTAACCCCCATTTGTTCCCTAATCCACTCTGCTCTCTCCTTGTCTCTTAAGGTTACATCTACCATTTTTCTTGCCATTGCTCGCTGCCTTGTCCTCAATTTAAGCTAAACCCTCTTTGTAAGTCTCCAGGTTTCTGCTCCATAGCTAAGTACCGGCCAGATGCAGCTGTTATATACCTTCCTCTTGAGGGATAGTGGCGATCTACCTGTCATAATTTGAGAGTGCTTGCCAAAGGTGCACAACCCCATTCTTATTCTTCTAGTTACTTCACTCTCGTGGTTCGGCTCCACGGTTATTACCTGCCCTAAGTAGACATAGTCTTTTACAACTTGAAGTGCACTATTACCTACCTCGAAGCGCTGCTCTTTTCCGAGGTTGTTGTACATTACTTTCGTTTTCTGCAGATGCATTTTAAGACCCACCTTTCTGCTCTCCTTGTCTAACTCCGTAATCATGAGTTGCAGTTCGTCCTCTGAGTTACTCAGCAATGCAATGTCATCGGCGAAACGCAGGTTACTGAGGTACTCTCCGTTAACTCTTATCCCTAACTGTTCCCATTCTAGGCTTCTGAAAACCTCCTGTAAGCACGCGGTAAATAGCATTGGGGAGATTGTGTCCCCCTGCTTTACGCCCTTCTTGATGGGTATTCTGTTGCTTTCTTTATGAAGCACTATGGTAGCAGTTGATCCCCTGTAGATTTCTTCCAGGATGTTTATATATACTTCATCGACGCCCTGATTCCGCAGTGTCTGCATGACGGCTGATATTTCTACTGAATCAAACGCCTTCTCGTAATCTATGAAGGCTATGTATAGTGGTTGGTAATATTCTGAGCATTTCTCTATTACCTGATTGATAGCATGAATGTGGTCGATTGTTGAGTAGCCTGTTCGAAATCCTGCTTGTTCCTTTGGTTGATTGAATTCTAATGTTTTCTTTACTCGGTTAGCAATTACCTTTGTAAATAGCTTGTATACTACAGAGAGCAAGCTAATCGGCCTGTAATTCTTCACATCCTTGTCATCTCCTTTCTTATGTATTAAGATGATGGTAGCGTTCTTCCAAGACTCTGGTACCCTTCCTGTCAGGAGACACCTCGTATACAGGGTGGCTAGTTTTTCCAACACAATCTTTCCTCCATCTTTCAGCAGATCTGATGTTACCTGATCCTCACCAGCAGCTTTGCCTCTATGCACGCTCTCCAAAGCTTTTCTGACTTCTTCTATTATTACTGGTGGGGTGTCATCTGGGTTACTGCTAGTTCTTATTGTATTAAGGTCGTGGTTGTCCCAGCTACTGTTCAGATCTCTGTAAAACTCCTCCACTATTTTAACTATTCTATTCATATTGGTAGTTATTTTGCCTTCTTTGTCCCTTAGTGCATACATTCGACTTTTGCCTATCCCAAGTTTCCTCTTCACTGCTTTGACGCTTCTTCCGTTTTTCAGAGCGTGTTCAATTCTCTCCACGTTATACCTTCTTACATCGCATACCTTACGTCTATTAATCAACTTCGAAAGCTCTGCCAGTTCTATTTTGTCTGTTGTACTTGAGACTTTAATGATTAATTAGATTCTTCGTTTCCTGGGAAAGCTTGCCAGTGCCCTGTCTAACTACCCTGCCTCCAACTTCCACTGCACACTCCGTAATGATACTCGTCAGATTATCATTCATTGTATCTACGCTAAGGTTGGTTTCCTCACTAAGAGCCGAGTACCTGTTCTGCAGCGACACTCTGAATTCCTGTACTTTCCCTCTCAGTGCTAGCTCATTGATTGGCTTCTAGCGTATCAGTTTCTGTCGTTCCTTCTTCAAGTCTAGGCGAATTCGAGACCGTACCATTCTATGGTCACTGCATTGTACCTTGCCGATCACTTCCACATCCTGCACGATTCCAGAGTGTGCACTCATTAAAAAGTCTATTTCGTTCTTATTTTCATCATTAGGGCTCCTCCATGTCCACTTGCGGTTTTCTCGTTTTCAGTAGAAGGTATTCAATATCCATAAATTATTGCGTTCTGCGAATTCTACTAGTAGCTCTCCTCTGGCGTTTCTAGTACCGATGCCATAATCTCCTACTGCCTTGTCTCCAGCCTGCTTCTTCCCTACCTTTGCATTAAAGTCGCCCATCACTATAGTATACTGTGTTCTTACCTTACTCATTGCCGATTCCACGTCTTCATAGAAGCTTTCAACTGAAGCGTCATCATGGCTGCATGTAGGCGCGTAAGGCTGTAGACCGTCACCTTGTATCTTTTGTTCAGTTTAATTACGTTACCTACCACCCTTTCATTAATGCTATAGTATTCCTCTATGTTGCCAGCTATGTTTCTGTGAATTAGGAGCCCCACTCCCAGTTCTCTTCTGTCTGCCAAGCCCCGATAGCAAAGGACGTGTCCATTCTGTAGCACCGCATAGGCTTCATCTGTCCTCCTAACCTCACTGAGCCCTATTATATCCCATTTAACACCCTCTAGCTCCTCGAATAGTACAGCTAGACTTCCCTCACTAGATAAGGTTCTAGCATTAAACGTTGCCAAGTTCAGGTTCCAATGGCGGCCTGTCCGAATCCAGAGATTCTTAGCACCCTCTGCTGCATTGCAGATCTGACCGCCGCCGTGATCAGTTGCTTCGCAGCTGCTGGGGACTGAGGACCCTGAGTTATTCGACGTATGCATGAGGAAGGTAGTGGCCAGATACTGCACCAGGGTGGCCAATCCTCTGGTGAGGGAGTGCGTTCCTGGCGGTGGTTACCGGTGAGGCCGCATCCCAGGCTTCTTAATGCAGTTGCATCATCACGCGGATTTTTTTTTATCCTGTTGGAAACTGCACGGCACCGGGATTTGAACCACGGACCTTTTGCATGCGAGGCAGATGCTCTAACCACTACGCCATCGCCGCAATGAAGGGTTTAGACTAACATAAATGATCTTAAAATACTTTGCGGCGCTATTGTCCTTGTGCATCCTTAGCTATAGTACATGGTTCCGTGACCCTGACACCGCGCAGCTATTTAGCACCACACTGCACGTGAGTCACTCACTCGTCGCTGTTGACGAGATGGTCCGATGTGTGTCGCCTTGAGGTTGTGGTGCTTCTACACGACAGTCGCTGGGACGGCCGCTTCGCTGTAGCGTCGCTGGCCAGACGCGTGCTTGACCACGCTTGGAACACTGGTAGGCCAGTCCCGCAGCTAGGCCTCAGCTTGCTTGGCTCCGTTGCCCCCAGCATCATCAACTCGCTCGTGGGTCTCGATGGTGACGCTTTCACCGTCGTCGCCCGGCGTTCACCTTGAGTTTACCCGTGCGAGGTTCGGCGCCGCAACAGACCAGTAATCGTCACAACCCTCGTTCTCTCCTGCTGTCCGACTGCCTCGACTCGCCTGGCTTCTCGAGCGTTTAACCTCCTTCGTATTCCTTCCACTTCCTCATGAGCAGCGCCGCCACGCACCACACACATTTTCGTCCTCTTTTCACCTCTAAATCCACGTTGTACTAAGAAATGTACTCTACTCGTCAGAATTATGTACAATCGTGATACCAGGGACACAAGCTACACACGAGAGTGCCTTGAGCTATCAAGGTGGTGGCCCTTGGCCCCCCTCATCAAAGCTGTTATCCACACTGCTTGGAAAGTTGGCAAGCTGAAAAGTAAAAAGCATGAAAGGTAGTGTTTGGGGCCACAATCAAGCTCCGGCCAATGGGCTGCCCATCTGTTTACCGGTCAGGAAGCTCCGAGCCCTTTTTGTGAAACACAGGTGACATTTCTAAAACTATCGGAATTCGAAAAGCGCATCAGTACTTCTGCATCAAAAAAAGTCAGCTTCACTGCAAGGGCAAAGCAATAATTGTGATACCAACATATTGAGATGTCACGTGAATAACGGCAAGCAGATCAAAACATGCAGCATGCTGCTCAAGCACGAAGATTGCCTAAAAGGAACGCACACAGGTTGAGCGTGAACAACGTTCACAGCTCAATAATGTGCGCGTGAACATGAACGTAAACCATGCATTAATAGCGCAAATTTTTGTGTTGCAGATTTGTTTACACCGATCTTCTAGCTAAGCCTAGAGATGTTCGAAATGGGAAGCTATCACAAAAACTATCCTACGTTATTCGTAATACCCGGTCGGCGAGGCTCCCTAATGTCAATCGAAGCCATGTTGCATAGTTGTTAGCTGCGAAAGAAGTAGATCGGTCCCCACGATCGCTGAATTCAGTTTAAAGCGGGCGTCTGAAACCACCGCAATGCTCGAAGTACACTACATATACTATGCAAACACGGTAATGCTAAATCTGAAAAATTGTGTGCATATGGTACACGCTATGGGTTCTTTAGCATACTGTACATGCCCATTTCAATTGTGCTACTTGGTCAGCTTGTTATCCCGCTGAGTCCACTAAATTATAACTGTCTAGTACGTTCTGTGTGTGAGTGAGAAGGCTGCCGATGAACGACGCGTGAGATGAAAGGAGTCAGCTGTCTTCTTTGTGCGAAATGCTCATGAAGATTGGAGCAGGAGAGGTAGCACAACTCCGGAAGAAAATGCACACTTTGTACCAACGGCTGTATTTTCGTGCAAAATCTTTAGAGGGAATGAGCAGACAGTGCATACCTCTATACAAGTTGTTCACAAAGTTTTCGGTGATGATAAAGACAGATCATTTCGCATGCTAGAGTGGCCTTTTTTTTTTTAAGCGGTGGTGAGCTGCTACCACTGGGAGCGAAATTCAGGAGGTTCGAATCCTACCTAGTTTTTTTTTATTTTGTATGCGTATAAGTACACAAACACACCCACTAACATACATAAAGCTTGATTGAACTCCCCTCCCTCCCGAAGGAAAAGTCCTGCCATCTCCACAAGGTGAATTATGATAGAGGAGCTTACTCGGAACTGATAGGGAGAGCCAGTGGATCCTCTTGTCGAGGCGCTTTTTGCAGGATGGCTTGTTGATGAGCCGGCGCTTGAGGTGTACATCGAAGATGGCGGCGGCAAGCACGTTCCGCAGCAAGCACTGCACGGTGTTCGGCACGTCGATCGGGACATTGACCACCTGCCCCTTTGCGACGTACTGGCCGCTGACGAATTAAACGCCTGATGCTCATGAATGATAGACGAAGAGCAGTGAGGTGTTCTTCAACTAGGTTGAGCATGGGCTGGCGCTCTGGCCTGGGAGGGTAGGGGTATTCGTGCATTACACTCGTGGTCAGAACCTTTCCTGCCACCAAATAGTCTTTGCACGGGGAGCAAACTCGGTACTCAGTCTAGTTGCTTGGTGGTGCCGATGACGCGGCAGGGACAGGAAACTGTCGTTGGAGCATGGCAATGGCATTGGCTCAAGTTTTGTGGTGAGGTTGTTGTCAAAGCACGAGCGGTCGCATACCTTACAGTTGTGGCCAACCGATCGATCATTCACCCTTGAAGTTGCGCTTAAAGTGTGCAGCAGTGCCACCAACCTCAAGTGACCGATTTAGGCCCTTGCCACCACTTCCTGCGCCCGCTCCGATTCAAGGTGCACTTGCCGTCGCTTGGGTGCTGCCTCTGTTTTACGGGCTCTCACTTCAGGGTCTGCCTGTTGATGAGCCTTCTTCACTTCAGCGTCGTGAGCTCCTACCGCAAGATCTTGGCCGCGGGTCCGCATTGCAGCCGTGTGCTCTTTCTGCCCCGCTGCCTGTTTCGAAGGTGTTCATGACAAGTAGCTGTGCAGAAATGTGCACAAACTTAGCTTGGCGAGCGGCCTCCTAGAAATTTTTGGCTATGCCGTGGCTGCTGTAGCCTATATTCATTCAAAGTTTCAATTTGTTGATATCACATTATTTCTTTGTCCCTACGGAGAAACTGCGACTGATTTTTTTCGAGCATGCGATGTACAGTTTTCGATGTCGTAGATTTGTCGCACTGAAAACAGAGCAAACAGGTTAGCTGGGTTGATAGCATCGGCTTTGCGTTACTCCGGACAACACCCAACATTTTGATAACAAGCAGTGGCAGCAGAACAGGTGCAATCACACAGTGCGTCAATCCTGCAATTATTTCATCCTTACGCACGCTGCACTGGTGAGGCATCAAATGAATGGTCGAATGTCACGGGCTGCAGAGCGAGAGGTTGCCCTTTCATGTCTGTGTGTCGAAAAATACTTTTCTGATTCTTTATGGGACATGATGGCTACGACAACGGTAGCAGCTAAAACCAGCCAATAGTGCCCATATACTGACATCGTTATAACAAATTTGCTTGCAATAGACATTTCGATACCACATAGAGAAAGACTCTTTATTAGAAAAACAGAAATTTTCGCTGGCGACCCAGCAATCCCAGAACCCCCGCGGGCGCATTAAGCACTTTGAGAGAAGTGTGTGCATCGAACCAGTCGAGCACACCGGCTGTTTTCTGTCACCCGCAGCTTGTGGGTGCACCAAATAAAAAAGAAAAATGAAAGTGGTCTTTGAATGTTGACGATTAGTACATCCAAAATACAATATATCCCTGAACACACCTGTGTGTTAAATACGAAAGAAATGACGCAGTCAGTCTAGGTATAACAGAGCTGATGTATACAGGATGTAGCAGTTAAGCGACATGCGATGAATGATCACGTCTGATACACGCAGTCAAAACGTGCTGTCGTGAGCAATGGGAGCTGGAACACCAAATTCATAATTGTTCAGGGATTCATAGGTTGAACATATAATGAATTAATAACGAAACTGCTGAGGGGTTTCGCAGTGTTCAGGTACAGATATTATTATTTTATTTCAATTCACAACTCACGCATTGTACAAAAAAGTGAGCACATTCCAAGTGCGTTTAAACAAGGAATGGAACTAGAATTCATCTGAGTAGTTCTTTGCTCTAATAATTTGCAGTTTCTTGGTACATGGTTTAAAGTTGCACTGCAGGTTCATCAAAACTGATGTTTTAATTTTGTGTCGGTGCATTTGAATATTCTTAAATGAAAAATTGTGACATTATGCTACACACAGAATCAAAAACAAAACTTGCACACATAAGATGAGCAGTAGTTTTTAGCTGAAAATCGCTCGCCAAATCCCTGTCCTTGCATTGGTTTGATAAAATCGGTTCACATGGCAAAACGAGATAAATATACGGACATTTTTCACCCGGGAATATTAAGGAAGCTAAAAATATTTGAGGTCATTGACATATATATGCGAAGTTGCATAACCTGAAGAATGTAAAGAAGCGATGTGGGGCGAGGGTTGTTTGCCACCACAAATAAGATTAATCATATTCGTTCTATAGTGCACAAAAGTCGGCATGGAAGTCTGCTGCGGTAGAACAGTGGCTACAATGCTCGGCTGCTGACCCAAAAAATCGCAGATTTGATCCCGGTCATGGCAGTCGCATTTCGATGAAGGCGAAATGGTCGAGGCTCATGTACTGTACATTGTCAGTGCACGTTAAAGAACACGTTATAGTTGAAATTTCTGGAGCATTCAACTACAGCGTCTCTCCTAATCATTTCTTCGTTTTGGGACGTAATCACGAGATATCATTATTATTATTATTAGTCTCCAGTGACCAAAGAAAAATGCAGTCAGAATCTTGTCAGCAGTTTTCTCATCTGTTGTGTAGCAGTTAAACACAAATTTCTTTCTAACCTTTTCCTCCCTTTTTTTTTCCAAAAGTATTTCTGCTAGACTGGTCGATGACTGTGCCAACTGATACGCCAGCAAGCGGCGAAATTCATTTAAAGGAGCCATCTCATTTCGCTTCACTGTGTCAGTCATGTAAATGTGACCCAGTCTTCGAAACCACAGTAGTTTTGTTCGATCAACCTAATCAGACAAAGCGTGAAATTGCGGAGGCATGTTATGTCACAAGTAATGCCACACGTTCTGCAAGCCTACCGTAATTACTCGAACCTAACGCGCACATTTTTTCCGGTTAAGCGGGTTCATAAATCCATGCGCGTTAGAATCGAGTACGAAAAAAAAAAAAAATTAATACGGTCATTCTATTGCCATCGGCATTTCCAAAATGGCCGCCCCCTACGCGCGTCGGCTTGGCGCGTCGGCCATTTCTGCCTATGTGTTTCCTATGTGTGGCACTTCGTACGTGTGCTGAGGAGTTCGTCATCTTGTAGTGCATTAGGATCGACGGCATGGGTGTGCTCAGATTTGGGTGCACGTTAAAGAACCCTAGGTGGTCTAAATTTCCGGAGCCCTCCACTACGGCGTCTCTCATAATCATATAGTGGTTTTGGGATGTTAAACCCCACATATCAATCAATCGACGGCATGGAAGGGCCGACTCCAAAAACTCGACGAGTGCACCACAATGCCGCTTTTAAAAGAAATGTCATCGCGTGTGCCAAAACGGACAGAAATCAGGCCGCATCGCGGTCATTCGGAGTTCCCGAAACGTGCGTGCGGGACTGGCGGAAACAAAAGCAGAATATTGTCGACAGCAAACATTCACGCAAAGGCTTCAGTGGACCACAGCAGGGTCGGTTTCCGCAAATTGAAGAGCTGCTTGGCGGGTATATGATTGAGCAGTGAGCGGCCCGTGACGACAGAACTGCTCCAAGTGCAGGCTATGCAGTTAGCCTTAGAAAAAGGGCTAATGCGGAGCCAGTTTAAAGCGAGCAGGTGCTGGCTAACTAACTTTATGAAGAGGAAAGGCTTTTTCCTCCGATGGCGAACGGGCATATACCAAAAGTTGCATCACAACAACGGCTACCTGCTTGGGCAAATCGGGAATGCCGATCAGACGTCTCTTTACTTCGACATGCCTGGCACCACAACCGTCGAAAAGAAGGGGGTGAAGCAAGTTCGCGTGCTGACATCGGGCCACGGTAAAACTAGAGTGACGGCAATGCTTCGCTGCACGTCAGATAGGCCCAAGCTTCCCCCGTACCTCATATTTAAATGGAAGACGCTCGCGAAAAGAGTCGTTTTCCCGAGTGGTGTGATCGTGCGGGCCAACGAGAAAAATGGGTGCGCGTTGCAATCGATGTCTTACTTTTTTTTTTTTTCGCCGTGGAAACCGGGTGCGCGTTACAATCGAGGGCGCGGTAGAATCTTGTAAATACGGTACCTTTGCTGTTGTTACAAGACAAATATTTCGATTATTTTTATCAACTGTAAACATGCGCCTTCATTGTTTGACTTTTCGTGCCTCTTTACGACACGCACGGTGCATGCCCATTTTTGTAGATTTTTTTTCACGCAAGTAAGAAACTTTCAGAGTGTGAGATGGTGATGTATTTTCTTCATTGTCTTGTTTTTATTTTCACTGTAAGTACTATTATAACTTGTAGTTATAGTGCCAATGAAAGTTAGTACACTCTTATCGTTCGTTACATATATTGTGTGAGCGACGCACATGCTATTTAGTGAATGTATCTTATTTTATTAAACGCCGACTATACTTTCTATAATACTCTTTAAAAATCAAAACCTCAAATTTTACTCGTCGACAGTGTCAATTGATATTCAATTCAAATGCATCCGCAAATCTAAAACAGCCCATGCGCTTCATCGGCAACCAAGATGTATTTCTCTTTTAATTTTATTTTTGTCATAAAGTACTGGTTTAAAGGGGAAGAAAAAAAAAACGTGACACTTCTGAGTTGCTCAACAGATTCTCAGTGAATCGAAATAGTCGAGAGGCCCTCCCAGTGCTTGTGTGCCCATTGGTGGCGCTGGTGTGCTTGAAAATGTAAGCTTTAGTTGCGGGTTGAGTTAGTTTTGCGATGGACGAACGTGCTTTGCGAGGGCTCCAGATAGACTGTGCAGATAAGTGTTTTTGCATGCTTTGAGCTTGCTTTTATAGTTAATAAGGCAGCAGTGTAAAACTTTATAGCACTTATTACAATGTTGGACTGTTGGGGGTGTCAGCGACCTGGTATTTTTTTGTTTGCATTTTTTTTCTCCTGCTACCATGTGGTGGAAGTGCAAGTACACCGACCTCAAATTTTTGTAGTAGAGCTTGGACTTTTTATACTTAGGACAGTGTTCGTCGTACGCGGCGTCCTGTAGTTATCAAGTGTTACAATTAAGCTACATGTGGACACTGATGAATTGGTGTCAAAAATACTGTCAGAAAGACATGGTTAAAAAGACTGTAAAATGTTCAAAATGCAAGGTGGGTTTGCAAATGAAGGCTAGTGCAAATGTGAATGCAAAGGAAGCTGATGCCAATTGTAGGCAATGTGAGGTCAAGAAAAAAATAGAGAAAGTTATGGGGACCCAGGGTGAACTGATGATGAGAATCGCTGAGCTGGAGACTGCATTGGTGGCAGAAAGAGGTAAAACGAGGGCTATGAAAGAAAGGCTTAGGTCAGCCAAAGAACCCCTCAGGGGTGCCTGCGCAAGTAGGCGTTTGGTGTGTAGCGACACCACGGACCCGAGCTAACGGGGGAGTTTCTACTCCCTCCCACGCCTAGCCGTGCGTGGCTTTGCCGTGTCCGGGGAAAAAGGGATCCTGGGGGTTGAGCCGACGCAGGGTGATTGGACCTTTAAGGCCCCCCGGCATAGGCAACACACCCCTTTGGGCCCGGCTTCACGTAGACGGCACCCCTGGGCTGACCCACCCAGGGGAAATCGGCAGTCGCATTTTCCTATCTTTCTCTCCCTACATCTTCGTCTTTATCCCTCACTATTTATCTGTCCTGTCTTCTACTCTCTTCTGTCTACTTCCAAACTTCCTGGCGGCTAGGGCTAACCCTGTGAAAATAGCCTATCTTGGTCTAGGCGCATTGGGTTATAGTCGCGTTCTACGGCTGGCGTCTGCAGGTTTTAGCATCCGCAAACTTGTAGCGTCCCCTCGTTGGGCTCCGTGGTGGGTGGCCGCCAACGCTTCTGAAGAAAATTAAACTGGAATGCATAGAGCATTTCCCTTGTTAAGTGATCGTACCATCTTAAAGCGCGTACGCACCGAAGACTTTGGCTTTTTCAATCGATCAAATGAAAACTTTCCCCATTTTCATGTTATACATAGTGAGATAAGCAGCAAGCAAGCCAGAACTGTATCCCCCTTTGTAGTAGCCAGATGTTTCACAGAAACTCTTGGAGCTGGGTACAAAGTTACCGAAATGGCCAGCGGAGACCTCCTCCTTGAAATTCGAGAAAAAGAACAGTTTGAAAAGCTACAGAATCTTTCAACTTTTGGTGACACTCCCATCACTGTAACGCCACACAGATCTATGAACACAACCCGTGGAGTGTTATCTAATGCTGATTTGCTCGGCTTGACCGAAGAGGAACTTCTGGAGGGGTGGAAGAGTCAGAATGTGACCAATGTACAAAGAATCATCATTAGAAGAGACAACAAGGTAACACCAACTAAACACTTAATACTCACGTTCGCTTCCAGTAATCCAACTAAACACTTAATACTCACGTTCGCTTCCAGTAATCTGCCAGAGAGTATTCAAACAGGGTACACGAAGACGTCGATCAGACCATACATACCTAACCCACGTCGTTGTTTTAAATGCCAGAAGTATGGCCACGGCTCACAAAGCTGTCGTGGTCACCAAACTTGTGCACAATGTGGAGTGTCAGGCCACAATTCTGACGATTGCGAAGAACCATCACACTGTGTGAACTGTGGCGGAAATCATGCCGCATACTCACAGTCTTGCTCATTTTGGAAAAAAGAAAAAGAAATTATCACATTGAAAATTAAAGAAAATATCGCATTCAAAGAAGCAAGACGAAGAGTGTCGCCATTTTACGGCGCTACATATGCTGATGCGGCGCGTCAGGGGGCAACGCCGCACCAGCCCTCGCCACCCCTTCGGCCAGCGCAGAGCGAGCCGTCGGCTGTGGCGCCTGCCCCCAAGGGGGCAGTAGTTCAGTCTACTCCGCCTCCTAGCGAATCGAGGCCGGAGACTCCAGGGTCCTCTGGTCTCAAGGCCTCCCCTCACCAGGTGAGGCCTAAAATCCGAACCACCAGCTCGCATGTGCGGGCACCCAGTGCCTCTGAGGAGGCAATGGATACAACGGTACCCTTGGTACCAAAAGTGCGGCGCGGCTCCTTGGAGCTCGCCAAGAAAAATAAGAAACCAATAACGGGGCCGGACGACCGTTCTGCCACCTGAATTAACGAGCTCACTCCAACACAGGATAGATACTCTTTGTACACACAGCAGCATCTCTCTTGTTTAAATATGCAGACAGAAATATTACAGTGGAACATCCGAGGCCTTCTTCGAAACCTCGATGACTTACAAGAACTCCTCCATGAACACAATCCTAGAGTGCTGTGTGTACAAGAGACACACTTGAAACGAACAAACACAAACTTTTTACACAACTACGTAATCTTCCGAAAGGATAGAGATGATGCCATGCCACCATTCAATGGTGTAGCGGTTATAGTTAGTCAAGATATAGCATGTACACAATTACCCCTTCAAACTTCCCTCGAGGCGGTGGCTGTCCGAGCAGTTATTCTAAACAAACTCGTCACTGTCTGCTCTTTGTACATACCTCCGCACCACCGTCTGGAAAAACTTCAATTCCAGTCTTTAATAGACGAACTACCTGAACCTTATCTGGTCCTTGGAGACCTGAACGCACATAATGGTCTGTGGGGTGACTCTCGCTGTGATGCACGAAGTCGTCTCATTGAACAATTCCTCATTTCATCAGGTGCTTGTCTGTTGAATAGGAAAGAGGCAACATACTGTAACCTTGCCAACAAAACTTACTCTTCCATAGACTTCAGTATCGCATCTCCTTCACTTGTACCATTACTTCAGTGGAAAGTCATAAATAATACATATGGAAGTGACCATTTTCCTTTAGTTTTGAGTACACCAATAATATATTAATGTCCTTCACATGTTCCCAAATGGCTGGTAAACAAAGCCGACTGGGAACAATTTCAAAAGCTTACTCACTTAAATTGGACAGACATATGCGGATTAGGCATAGATGAAGCTGTGCAGTACTTCACGGCTTTTCTTACTGACGCAGCAGCCAAGTGCATTCCACAAACATCTGGACTGCCCGGCAAACGACACGTCCCGTGGTGGAACACTGAGTGTCAGAATGCGTGAAAGGAACAGAACAGGGCATGGAGGTTGCTGCGGAACTCGCCGACAGCGGAAAACCTTGAGAGCTTTAAGAAAATAAAATCTCGAGGCAGGAGAACGCGTCGGCAGGCCAGAAGAGAAAGCTGGCACAAGTTTTTATCAGGGACAAATTCATATACACAAGAGGCCAAAGTCTGGAACATGGTTCGTAGGGTAGCAGGAAGACAAGTACACTCACTGCCACTCGTAAACACTCAGAGTGATACCTTGGAAGATCAGGCAAACTTCCTCGGTGCACACTTTGAACGGGTATCCAGCTCGTCCCACTATACTGACACTTTCCAAAAATACAGAACAAGAATAGAAAAGCAGAAACTCGAACACAAATCCACTAGATACGAGGCATATAACCAAGCTTTCAGTCTAGCTGAGCTCTGAACATCTCTAAACTCCTGCAGTACTTCTGCCCCAGGTTCTGACCGTGTGGTGTATGAAATTTCTAAAAAACCTACCAGCCGAAACACGGAAAACCTTACTTTGTTTGTACAATGCTGTCTGGTTTTCTGGTACTATCCCTACCTCCTGGAAAGAGGCTATTATTATTCCCATTTTGAAAGAGGGCAAGGACCCTTCTTTAGCTTCGAGTTATAGGCCTATTGCACTTACAAGCTGCTTGTGCAAAGTCTTCGAAAAAATGATAAACTGCCGACTTGTACATATCCTTGAAACAAACAATTTGCTCGACCCATTTCAGTGCGGGTTTCGAGAAAGTAGATCCACCACAGACCACCTTGTTCGTATCGAGGCACAGATCAGAGACGCCTTCATCCATAAACAATATTTTCTCTCTGTGTTCCTCGATATCGAAAAGGCTTATGATACAACATGGCATTTTGGAATTATAAGAGACCTGTCCCACCTTGGTGTGCGTGGAAGAATGTTTCACATAATCGAAAGTTACCTGTCAAACCGGACATTCCGTGTCCGTGTGGGCAGTGTTCTCTCCCAAACATTTGTCCAAGAAACAGGCGTGCCACAAGGTGGTGTACTTAGTTGCACACTTTTTATTATCAAAATGAATTCCTTGCACTTGTCCATCCCCCGCAATATGTTGTATTGTACATATGTCGACGACGTTCAGCTTGGCTTCAAGTCATGCAACTTGGCAATGTGTGAGCGGCAGGTTCAGCTGGGTTTAAACAAGGTCTCCAAATGGGCAGATGAAAACGGATTTCGACTTAACCCACAAAAAAGCACGTGTGTCTTGTTCTCTCAAAAGAGAGGCATGCACTCGGAACCTGACATTCGACTGAAGGGGCAACGTCTCTCTGTCAAAGCCGGGCATAAATTCTTAGGCTTAATCTTGGGCAACAAGTTGACCTTCGTACCGCACATCAAGTATTTAAAAACAAAATGTTTAAAAGCCATGAATGTTTTAAAAGTGTTGTCACGTACTACTTGGGGTAGTGATAGGCAATGCCTCATGAATCTGTATCGAAGCCTCATTCGCACCCGCTTAGATTATGGGGCCGTTGTTTATCAGTCTGCAACTCAAAGTGCTTTGAAGATGCTGGACCCCGTGTATCATTTGGGCATCCGCCTTTCTACGGGTGCTTTTCGCACCAGCCCCGTAGAAAGCCTTTACGTTGAGTCAAATGAATGGTCGCTTCATCTACAGAGAACTTACATGTCCTTTGTATATTTTCTTAAGGTGAAAGCAGACAAGAAGCACCCCTCCCACTCTACTATTAATGATCTGTCGAGCTCCATTCTGTTTCAAAACAGGCCTTCGATGAGGCAGCCCTTCTCAGTTCGCCTGAGGGGTCTAGCTGAAGAAACTGGAGTGTCACTTGAACACAGTTTAATGGCTCCTGTAGCGTACCCGCCACCGTGGCAGTGGCAGACTATAGACTGCGATGTGTCTTTCCTAGAAGTTACAAAACATGCACCTATTGCCCATATCCGAACATACTTTCTGGAACTTCAACACAAATACACACGTCCTGAGTTCTTTACAGATGCCTCCAAGTCTAACTCCTCTGTGTCCTACGCTGCTGTCGGCCCATCCTTTTCGGATGCTGGCCCTCTACATCCAGGCACAAGTATCTTCACAGCGGAAGCTTACGCGATACTTGTGGCAGCTAAACACATCAAACAATTACAAATACAAAAAGCAGTAATTTATACAGACTCCCTCAGTGTGGTAATGGCTCTGCACAGTCTTAAAAAACAAAAAAACCTGGTCCTTGTCTCACTTTACTCCATTTTGTGCACACTCTACACACTCAAACAACATGTTGTAGTGTGCTGGGTGCCAGGGCACCGTGAGATCCAAGGCAACGTGAGGGTGAATCAGCTCGCTGCATCCGTCCACAAAAGCACTGCCCCTACACCCATATTAATCCCGGCCCTTGATCTTAAGCCGTCTCTCAAACGAAACCTCAGGTACTACTGGCAGAGCAAGTGGGATACACACACACAAAACAAACTACACGTTATCAAGCCACACCTTGGCCATTGGCGACCAGTATCAAAATCACGTCTAACGGAGGTAACACTAACAAGACTCAGGATAGGACACACATACACGACACACATCTTTCGTCAGGTGGTGATCCACCATTGTGTGATAAATGTGGTGAGGCGTTAACAGTTCTTCACGTTTTAATTCAATGTAAACAGTTAGACACTCTAAGAAGACAACACTTTCCATTACCCTACCGACAACATATACCTCTACACCCTGCAATGTTCATTGGTAGGGAACCATTTTTTAGTAATAAATCATTGTTAGCGTTTTTAAAAGAAATTCATAATTTTCATATCATATACCCGGGCATTCCAAAGCACGACCTCTCCAGAGAGGTTTTTGCTGCGGTGGCTACACAGGAAGGCACTTGCCTCACGGCCCTTGGATGCAAGGGTATGATAGAGTGAGGTACTTGTGCTAATGCCATACATGTCCACCATCGTTTTACATTATCTCCAACTTTTGTCACCTATTCACACCACACACACCTTTCACGGCATGGTCATGATTTTATTACTTGTATGTTTTTAACCGCCTTACTGCGAGGAATTTTATGGCCCTTATACAGCCGCTAATCACAATCATTATCCACATTCCTTGTCCCATGAACTGGCGCTCTTTGGCCATTAAATGGCCCTTGCGCCAAAAAACACCATATATCATCATCATCAGCCAAAGAAGCACTAGCGAAGGTGAACAAAGAAGCAGCCAATGGAGTGAACGGTAGGGTACCGGCACCCATAATGATAGAGAAAAAAAGGGGAAACAGGTTCAGAAAAAACAGGTTCAGTCGGTTCAATGGTCACAAGACCCAGCTTCTGTGAAGTAATTGTGGGGGTGGGAAGGAACAAGGTAGCTGGTGGTACAAATGCAAGTAAGCTCCAGGTGCGGGACTCTCTAGCAGAAAATTCACAGCATGTGATAATCACCGGGGACTCGAACCTAAATCGATGCGCAGAAGCAATCAAAGAGAGGGTAAGAGGCGACAAGAGGGTTTCAATAGAGACGTTCCCAGGATATAAGCTGGAAGCAGTGATGAGGCAAGCGAGCGGGAAACTCACAACTAAAGATAATGGACGAAACCTCGCGATAATTGTGGGCTGTCTAAACGATGTCTTGAATGAAGAATCGGCAGGCCTAGCGACCACATTGGTGAAAGGGGTTGATGACAAATGATGTAGGTGGGGGACCAATTGGTCATCCAATTTAAGCTCACTGGTGCCCAAATGGCTAACCAGTTAAAGTGAGCTGGTGTGGAACTGGTAATCCAGTTAATCGTAAATGGTTCCCCAGTTGAAACTAGGTGGTCTTCAATTGGTTAACTAATTGGAATAGGTGTATTCATCCAATTGAACGTAGCTGGCGTCTAAATGGTTTGCCAGTTGAAGAGAACTAGTGTCCAACTAGACGGAAAGTCTCAGGTACATGGTTTTTAATTGGTTAAGCAATTGAATAGATGTGGTCATTCAATTGAAGGTAACAGGTGCTCGACTGGTCAGCCAGTTGAATTAGGCTGGTTGCCAACTGGTTAACCGGCTGAGCGCAAATGGTCATCCACTTAAAGTAAACTAGTGCTCAACACAAAGAGCCTTTATTAGACAACAATAGTTCTGCGAAAATGTCTCATGCAGAGTGAGCTTTGTAGTAAAACTCCCCAATTTCTGCTAGTGAGGGTATTTGTAGTCAAACTGCCGCCTGTTCTGCTGCAGCTTCTGGAAAGGAGGTCGCTGGTGCTCAGTTTTTTTTCTTTGTTCCGAGTTGCATCGGGAATCATGCGGGCAGGCTGTGCTAACGAAAAATATAAGACAGAGAAAAATGGGCTACATGGCTGAAGTAAAGAGGTTAATACACTAGTCTAAAATGTTGTAACTGAACGCTCTGGCACTTTCCAGATCGGGTAGTTCGAGAAACTCCACACATAGAGAATTCGTCCTAAGCGGTCAT
Organism: Rhipicephalus microplus; assembly: GCF_043290135.1. Lineage (NCBI taxonomy): Eukaryota > Metazoa > Arthropoda > Arachnida > Ixodida > Ixodidae > Rhipicephalus > Rhipicephalus microplus. Next base: position 6,172,964 of record NC_134700.1, on the reverse strand, counting down.
GCATGCCAACATCGACAGTGCAATTCGGAGTGCGTCATTCGAGTGTTCCAGACGAGTGTGGTTATTTCTGCATGAAGAATGGAAATGTTATCGATGTAACAAGGCTTACCGCGTACAGCAGCTCCCACACTTCATGCCTGCTGCGCCCGTGCACCGTGTCCGCTGCAGTCGCGAGCCAACACTACTTAGGGTAACGAACAAAATGTGCAAAAGGTGCTAATGATACAGCAGATAAGGTGGTTCAAAAACAAAATACTTGCCTTGATTGTGAAGAAATGGGGCTGATTCAATGGATCATGCCAACATGATTATTGCAAAGACGCTGGATATAAAACACGCCGGTAAAGCTTATGACTTGTGTTCGCTGCGGTGGTGCGCTGCTGATGACGATGCTGATGGCACTTGCCACCATGCTTGCACTGTGAGCGCATGCACTTTATGAAAGTATAAACTACATGACTATTGCTTTGGTCAAAAAACAATACAAAATTTTATAGTGATAATTAATTTTAAAGTTTATTTTGACCTTACTTTATTACTTCGAATGCAGCGTTTTTGGAATGGTTGTCAGTACTAAACCATGCTTGCTCAGCCGCTCTCTCACTGTGTTCTCTTATGAATAAACTTCGGCGGCTGCTCGCATGATAAAGATGTCAAGTGGCAAGAAAAGTGTGCAGTAGTACTGTAGTAAGGTGTTTTATGATTTTAAAAAAATGTTAAAAAATTTTTACCACTTTCACTCATTGCCGATTTCACAGAACTTGCACATGGCACTCCATAGGTTCAACCAGTTGAAAAGAACTGGTCTTTAGCTGGTCAGCCAGTTGAAATTAACTGGTTTCTATTAGGTGAACCAGTTGAACACTCACAACATGAACTCTTTGCAACTAGAATGTTTCCACTAAAGGGTCTTCTCCAATTGGAAAGTCTTTTCCTATTTGGGTGTGCACATCCAATTGGACCAACAAGCATTCTAATTGGGAGGCCGATTGGAATCCACTGTTCCAATGGTTTATCAATTGGTAAAGTAACGCTATCTCCAGCTGATATTGATGTAGCCCACTGGGTACCGACTAAGGACAGAAATGTGTCAAACATTGTCATAAAATTTATGTCCTGCGCAGCCCGCGATAAGCTGCTTTATGCTACGAAAAAAATGCGACTGAATACATCTGACCTTGGAATTGCCGGATCGACGCCTGTGTATTTTAACGAACATCTCTGTCCTTCGTATAAAGCCCTACTGGGAAAAACTATTGCCGCAAAAAAAACGTCACGATTGGCGACACGCTTGGGTTGCAAACGGGCGCATATTGATGAAAAAAGCCGAGAACTCGGACACTATCCGCATCCGCAACGAAGCCGATCTTGCGCAGATAGCATAAGCCCTTCTGTTATGCTGACTCCATCTGTAGATGACAACTTCCATAAAACAAAAGGCACACGCTCTATACTTCACTGTAATATTAGAAGCGTTTCAAAAAACAGCGATGCTCTTTGCTCCCTTCTAACCCAGCATTCATGTATGTACGATGTTATTGCGCTTACAGAAACCTGGTTGATGCCTGGCGAAAGCTATAACATTCCTAAGTACTTGTTTATATCCCACCCTCGAGAAGCAAATAATAGGGGAGGAGGAGTAGGAATATATATTAGGAAGCCTCTCGCATATAAAAAATGTTCATACTTACCTGCTGCTACTAGTTGTGAATCCTTATTTGTAGAAATTGATGATGTCATTTACGGTGCTGTATATAGACCCCCGTAGTCGCATCGCAAGCAGTTTCTGAAAGACCTTGAAAGTATTTTGTCTTACCTAAACGACAATCATAAGAATACAGTAGTTGTGGGCGATATGAACATCAATATCTTAGGTGACAACTGTGATGACTATCAAAACTTGCTAAATTCTTATGGCTTCCAAAATCTCATTTCATATCCCACTCGCATCACTTCAGACACCTGTGCATGCTTGGATCATGTCCTATGCAACTTCAAACCTGTCAGTTCCCTTTCAGGAACATACGACATTCCTGTAGCTGACCACTTGCCAATAGCATTCCTATATCGTCTCGGCAACAACCACATAACCAGCAATAATTTTCATGGCTATACTACACGGCTTGATTACGACAGGGTGCCCCGCCGCGGTGGTCTAGTGGCTAAGGTACTCGGCTGCTGACCCGCAGGGCGCGGGTTCGAATCCCGGCTGCGGTGGCTGCATTTCCTATGGAGGCGGAAATGTTGTAGGCCCGTGTGCTTAGATTTGGGTGCACGTTAAAGAACCCCAGGTGGTCTAAATTTCCGGAGCCCTCCACTACGGCGTCTCTCATAATCATATAGTGGTTTTGGGACGTTAAACCTCACATATCAATCAATCAATCAATTGATTACGAGAGGGTTTCGCAGCTGCTCTCTGCAGCCAATTTTGAGGACCTTAACGGTATGGATGTCAGCGAACATTGTCGGACCCTAGTCGAACGGATAAAGTCGATTATCAAGGACAGCAGTAAAAAATTAAAGAAAACGTACCATACGCATCCAATATGTCCATGGATGACAGCTAACGTACTAAATGCTATAAAAACGCGAGATTTCTGGTACACCAAAATGAAACAAAACAGAGGGAACTCTTATTACAATAACCAGTTTAGAATATATAGAAACAAAGCAGTTGCAGCTATGCGTAAACAGAAGCGACTCTACTACAAGAAACAAGTAACTTCAACTTCCAATGACTGTGGCAAACTTTGGAAAGTTATTAACTCTATTATACAGCCAACTCCATCAAAAAGAGTCCTCCCTGAAATGCCGCAAATGCACAATCTCGCAAATCAGTTCAACGAGCACTTCTGTTCAGTCGGCTCAAACCTGCATAGTGGCCTAAGTTCACCAAAAGAACCTTCTTTACCTCCTTGGCATGGTCCGTCATTTGGTTACATCGACATAACTGAAACAGAGGTTATAGTAACTGCTAAAAATTTGAATTCAGGGAAGGCTAAAGGCATTGATGGCATACCTATTTCAGTCCTTACAAAAAACATAGAAATCCTAGCTCCAACCTTAGTATTACTTTTTAATAAAGCGTTCCATACGGGTATATATCCTGAAATTCTAAAAATAGCTAAAGTAACCCCAATTTATAAAACTGGAAACCAAAATGAACTCAACAATTACAGACCTGTATCCGTCTTAAGCTGCATTAATACGTTGTTCGAGAAGTTATTAGCGATGCGAGTAAAAAATTTCCTGCATAAAAACGGTATTCTACCGCCGGACCAACATGGCTTTCAGAAAACCAAATCAACTCTATCTGCAGTACTTTCCGTGACAGATGTAATTAATGAGGCCCTCAACAACAACCAATTTGCTATAGGTGTGTTTCTAGACATTAGAAAAGCATTTGATACAGTTCATCTTGAAATATTAAGCCAAAAGCTTGAGCGATACGGATTCAGAGGCCAGTCCCTCCAGTTTTTTAAAAGTTGTCTAAATGGGCGATACCAAAGGGTAGTTATTGACGAGCATGTTTCCAGTTTAAGACCAGTAGATGCAGGAGTACCACAGGGCTCCGTTCTCGGACCCATTCTTTTTACGTTATATATTAACGATTTAACCAATTGTCTTTCTAGGGTAAGTGCTGTAATGTACGCGGATGACACAGCGCTAGTTTTCACCACCCCGTCACTTCATACTGCGGCACATATTTTAAACGACAAACTTTTAAAAATCAGCGAGTGGTTCACAACAAATAGGCTTACTTTAAAAACCGATAAAACCAAATATATAGTTTTTAAATCCCCCTGCAAGCCTGTAGACTTCACTATGGGCAAGCTGAAGGTCAATGATAAAGAAATAGAAAAAGTCGGTAGTATCTCATATTTAGGCGTAATGCTGGACGATGCCTGTAACTGGAAGCCCCATTTAGACACACTGGGGAAGAAACTTTCCTCTGTCTGTTTTACCCTGACCAAAGCTCGACACCATTTGGAAACTGATATCTTGCGCACCATCTACTTCTCTCTGTTCCAATCTCAGATAACATATTGCATCGACTGTTGGGGATTCACCTATCACACATACATCAAGCACATAATATGCCTACAAAAGAGAGCCTTGAGAATAATAAACCATGTTCCCCCTCGTACACCCCCTCCGCCTCTATTTTCCAAAACCGCAATAATGCCCGTGCTTACGCTACGAGATTATCGTATAACTCTCTTGGTATATAAAATCATTTGTAACAACTTCCCCTTTCCTAGAACTATTTTCCAAACACCAGGTAAAAGTAGTCGCTCTGCCTCCGAAGGCAAATTTTTAATCCCTCTCTCTCATAACACATACGGACAACGCCGTCTCAAGTACGCCGGCGTTTGGAATGATCTCCCATCATCCGTTTTACAATCAACCAGGGTAGATCAGGCTTTAAAAGACTTTTTCTTGCATCACACAACATCCAGCTTATCGAAGAACAAAAAGTAGGGGAAAAAAAATTGAAAATAACATCAACTTATAATACCTTGTACATGTTTTTCCTACTGCTGTTGTTTTGGGGACGATAAAATTTGCAGCCTCTACCACTGACGATGTACTGCAGTCCTGACGTGTGGTCTTCTGTATGTGTGTTATTGCAATGAGAACTATACACAGCTGTCTTATTCATAGTTTTTGTATAAACCGAGCGTTTGTTTTTAGCACTGTAATTTATCTTGAATGTGTCTTTCTTATTCATACACATGCTTTTTATGGACAATTTTTTGAACACCTGTATGTACTACATTTTCCCCCAAACATGTGGTTGTACATACATAGCCCCTGATTCATTTGTATTATGTTTTTAATGGATCTATTACTAGCCAATAGGCTAAGGATCCAGACATTCATGCATGTATTTGGTGAAAATGAAAAAGAGACAATAAACAATCTTGAATCTTGAAATTAACTGGTTTCTATTAGGTGAACCAGTTGAACACTCAAAACATGAACTCTTTGCAACTAGAATGTTTCCACTAAAGGGTCTTCTCCAATTGGAAAGTCTTTTCCTATTTGGGTGTGCACATCCAATTGGACCAATAAGCATTCTAATTGGGAGGCCGATTGGAATCCACTGTTCCAATGGGTTTATCAATTGGGATGTGTGCAACCAATTGGACTGACAAGCATTATAATTGGGAGACGAATCAGAAACTGGTGGGCCTATCATAACTGTGTGGTCCAATTGGTCCTGCACATTGAAGCGCCACATCCCCGCTGCTTTCCAATTCATTCCATTTAGGACCAATTGCTAGGAACTGGTATGACAGATTGGACCAATTCACTTTTTTTGACTGGGAAGCAGGAAACCTCGCCTTTGACTGCACGGCGTGAAACATATTTTGTGATTCTTCTAGCTCAGCAAGCAAACAATAAAGAGTAAATCATTGCTACTACGATCTGCAGCACCTGTCCGACTTCGGTAGTTTACTACCGAATTCAGAATAACTGTAGTAGAAATTGCCAGCGACAAAATATAAAGCACCAGCGAACCACCAAAGTGAGGCCAACTGAACGATGGCATGGGCTGGCTGTGCGGGCATCCCCTAAACGACAGTTACAACAGATGCCGCATGGTGTTGCCACCATCTGTGAAAGTTGCAAATACGTAGCTTATCTGGACATCACTGGGGCGTAGGACAATGTTAACCAGGATATTTTGTAGGACATATGGAAGGAAGTGGGCATAGGCGACGACTATATACAGCTTTTGAGAGAAATGTGCAGAGAAAATACAGTTTGCATAGAATAGGAAGGAGTAAGTAGCAACGACAGCGTTGAAATCAACAAGGGGTTTAGACAGGGATGTCCTTTGTCCACGCTGTTATTCATGCTGTACGTACATGGTGAGGATGGAAAAAGCGCTGGAAGGTAGCAACATTGGGTTTCATCTGTCTAGAATCTCTATAATCTTCATTTTGATGTTGGCGAGGTCAATTTGTCGCAATCGGTGATGACGCGTGCATGAGCTGTGCTGTATCTTAACATCATCTTTTTTAGGTTTTATCAGTCTACTGTTATTGTATAAATAGCATGTGTGATCGCAAATAAAACATTAGTTGCAGGTTAGCACTGTGTGTGTGTCTCTTTTTGTGTCCTTGTTGTGGCATGCTATACTCATATAAATGACAAACAGGCTGGCGCTATGGCTGAGGACAAGCTTTCAGGTCTATTTTATGCAGAGGATATTGACCAATTTTCTATTTTATATTGACAATATATTTTTCGGAGATTTTTATCGACAATATTGTCCTATTTTATAGTCAATACGATATACAGTGACTGGTAGGTATATGGGGAACAGAGTCAAAAGATGGGTTAGTTGGATATGCATGGTATAACCGTAGTTTAAAGCAATCAATGTCAATGCATGGGTTGATATTGATTGCCTCCTTATATATTCTTCTCTTTCCAATAAGTCTTTTAGTTGTGAGGAAGAGCTTGTCCTGTGTTCTTTTGTTTCCTCATGCACTACAATTATACCATATATGTGGAAGGGAAGGCAAGGCTCTAGGACTAGCATTCAGTGTAAACAAAATGTGGATTGATGGTATTCAATGATCACAAAGACCACGCGGTCTCAATAAAAGGCCAAAAAATACCGAGGGTAAGCAAGTACAAGTACCTTGGAGTATGGGTAATTGAGGGAGATAGACATATGAAGGTACAGGAAAAAACATTGCCAGCAAAGTGAAAGAGGAATGATTCAGTAATGAAGCACAGAGCGTTATGGGGGTACAATAGGTACAAAATGCTTTGAGGTCTGTGGAAAGGCATAATGGTTCCAGGGCTTACATTTGGGAACTCAGTAGTGTGCATGAAGTCAGAGGTGCAATCAGAAATGGATGTAAATCAAAGGACTGGGGATGTACAGGTTGGACGCTCACGAGAAGACACCGAATAGATTGTAAAGCGGGATATGGAATGGACAGGTTTTGAAGTAAGGGAAGCTCAGAGCAAAATGAGATTTGAAGAGGGGCCTTTAGGAAAAAATGAAGAAGCGTAGATAGGCAGGGAAGGTGTTTAGGTATTTGTCTATAAAGAGCGTGGGCACGAAGTAGAGAAAAATAACTAGGAGGCTTGCCAGTAAATATACAGCTGGCAGTGTGGGCGACACGTCGACAAAAAAAAATTGAGCAAAAAGTCAGTGAAGCAGAGAGGATTTATTGCATGGCAGCGATGGAAAAGAAGCCGACTCTCGGGAACTAATGAAAGGGCAAGAACAAAATAAGACAGGGCAGGTTTTATTATAATTCAAGGAAAAGTGCTTTACTGTTATAAGTGAGGTCTGGTCGCCTTAGAATGCATAGTCATAAAGCAAGATTCAGTAAAAAAGAACAATGTCCACACTGTGGAGGAGTTAAGGAAATGACGGAATATGTTCTGATTGAATGCGGGTACAAGCCTACATGAGGCTTTGGTTCTCAGGGATAAACATGGAAAGCTGAACATATCCACGATAGAAGCAAGGAATGGTTAGAGTGTTGGTGACAGAAAATCGGAGATAAAGGACAGAAATAGTGAGAAAACAGTCATTCTGCCTGAAGAGGCAGAGAGATGGAACACAAATTATCATTTTCTTTCTTATAATAAAATTGATTTAATCAAAGTAGATAAAGCATTAGGCCAACATAAAAAGAAAGCTTTCATTTTTTTTCTTGCGAGCCTGGTGGCACACATGTCACCTCCCCGTTATAAAGGGGACCCTCATAGCATTCGTCCATCCATGGTCTATTGGCAGCTTTACGCTGACCTCCCTATTTATTACATTGATTTAGCTTCATTTACTGCTGATTCTGGCACAAAGGCCATTCGGATATATCTTACTAAAATGTGAAGCCAGCAAAGTGGTCAGGTTTTTTTGTTTTTCGGTCTTCGAGGTAGTCAATCAGCGGGCTTAGCTCTATGTCGTCGCGTTGTTGTTGAGCCAAGTCGGTTGCTTGTACAGAGGAAAGGGATGTATCGTCCTCTTCAACGTCCGCATTCGTACTTCCGATTGGCGCACGTGAGAGACAGTCAGCATCGGTGTGTTTGCGTCCTGACTTGTGAATGACTGTAACGTCAAATTCTTGCAGCCGAAGGCTCCACCGTGCTAGACGACCAGAAGGATCTTTGAGGTTGGCGAGCCAGCATAAAGAATGGTGGTCACTAACTACCCTGAATGGGCGACCGTACAGATAAGGCCAAAACTTTGTTATAGGCCAAACAACGGCTAAGCTTTCTTTTTTTGTTGCAGAGTAGTTTCTCTCTGCAGATGATAGTGTTAGACTTGCCTAGGCAATCACGCGCTCTATGTCATTTTGTCATTGAACCAATACAGCTCCAAGTCTGACGTTGCTGGCATCCGTGTGTAGCTCTGTGGCAGCGTTGTCATCAAAGTGACCGAGTACAGGTGGGGCTTGGAGATGGTTTCGTAGCGTGTCAAAGGCGTGACGCTGATCCTGACCCCACACAAATGGTATGCCATCTTTTGTAAGTTAATTTAGAGGTTCAGCGATCTTATAAAAGGCTTTGAGGAAGCGTCTGTAATATGTGCACAGTCCCAGAAATCGGCGGAGATTGTGCTTGCTTGTTGGGACAGGAAATGCGGCAACAGCTTTCATTTTCTCAGGGTCTGGGCATATACCGGCGTGGCTGACAACGTGACCAAGAGCCTTCTGTTCCTCGAAAGCAAAGTGGCATTTCTCAGGTTTGAGAGAAAGTCCAGCTGTTCGAATCGCCTGGAGAACTCTCTGTAAGCGCTGGACGTGCTGCTCAAACGTGTCCGTGAAGACGACCACATAGTCAAGATAGACAAGACACGATTGCTATTTTAGCCCGAAAACAACCGTGTCTATCATTCTTTGAAAAGTAGCTGGCACCGAGCATAAGCAGAAGGGAAGGACTTTGAACTCGTAGAATCCATCAGGAGTAATGAAGGCGCTCTTTTGGCGGTCACGCTCGTCAACAGAAATTTGCCAATAGTCGCTGCGTAGATCCATGGAAGAAAAGTAATGAGCGTTGCGAATAATGTCCAGCAAGTCATCTATTCATGGTAAAAGATACACGTCTTTTTTCGTGATCTCATTCAACTTTCGGTAGTTGACGGGAAATTGTATGGTACCATCTTTTTGAAAATTGAAAAATGAAAAATTCGATATCAAAAAATACAGGTCCCGAGAGCTTACCTGTAGCAGACCATCGCCTACAATAGGCGCATCCAAGAATAACAACTAATCCTGGAAACGCGCTGCAACAGAATAATTTATTTGGGTGAAAAAAAATGCTTATCTTGGCCAGCTTCTTAGTTTTTGAAGTGAAGTTGAAGGCGCTAGTCTCGATCCTATTAAGGCTGTCCAGGTGCGGAAGCCCGGTTCACTTCATCTGGCTAATAGAACGGTGAATGACGCCGAACGCTGCCGCTACTTCAGAGGCAGAGTACATGTTTGTGGCCAGCGCCTCGTTCGGACGATTCTCCTTATCACTTGAGCTGTCGGCCTGGGTATCCTGGGTCCCTGCGACCGCAGCTACTATGCCCTTGTCAGCGAGGCTCGCAACGGCCTGACATTGCAGTCCGCTTTCACTACGTCGTCCACAGACACTTCATGTGGAACTGCTGCTGGGAAGCAGGACAACTCGCAAAATGCGTCTTCTATCAGCTCGTCGTCGTCTTCCCTGGTTTCCGCAAGTTACACCATCATAAAGCCTGCCTTGCGGAAGCAGCTAACCACTGTGTCCGTCTTCTTTTCTCACCAGGTGAAGATCTCTGCAGCAGAAACCTTTGTGAAGATTTCCGGCCACTTCTTTGTCTACCACAGCTAGATATCTTGGCTGCTGACAGCTTCGCTTTCGCCAGAATTGGTTTTGCCAACGATGTAGTAGCACTGCTTAAATCGGTAAAGCTTCCTGGTGTTGTCAGCAAAGTTCTTTCACTGAGTGCAGCGGCAAACCATTTCGCCTTGGCGATCAGCATATTGGGCCATCCACCGAAATGTTTTTCGCGCGCACTTCTAAAAACCAAGATAGAGTGCCTTTTCTACATTCTCGTGGGCAGAAGCGCGCGCATGACAGGCACCCGATGTTCGCTGCTCCGCCGCCTTTGCCCTGATATCAACTTCGTTCTTCAACAAGGTACTCAGTGCTCCGTGGTATCCCGAAGTCATCCACGACAGTCGAACATTTTTCGCCCGCCTCAACACGCTGTTAGCCTCCAACTTCGTCACAAAGTAATGGGTCTTGCACTTCTTGACACTGGCCACAGCTACACGAGAAGTCGACAATTCAAGAATTCCCCAGCGGCTTTGCACACCACGCACGCAAAAGAGAAATGCTGCAGATGCGATGGTACATAGGCAACACGCCAACACAGGCGAAGCGCTCGGGAGGCGATAGCCACCTGTGAGGGCAACAGCAAAAGGCGCGAGCGGTGGTTGGCTAATCAAACCTCGCAAAACAGCAAAAAAAAAAATTTAAGAAAAGGCAGAATGAGGAGGACGTCAACTTCTTTGTTCCTGCTCTTCGAGCTGACGGTTTGGCAGAGAAAGCATGAGAGAGAGAAAGAGAAACGAAAAAAAAAGGCGTTCTGCAAGTTAGAAATGATGCAGTCCGAGCCCTCTCGTCCTTACCGTTTTTTTTTAGTGTTTCGGGTTTTGACGGAGGCGTGGTGCCGCGTGAAGGTCACCAGGCGTACGAGTGCCAAAGTGCACCTCTCCACTCGCACGCCTAGCCGCGCTGCCGAGGAGATAGCAGGGCGTTGTGAATGTCGAAATGCACTTTCCAACTCGTGCGGCGTTCGATATATCTGAAAGCAGGTAAAAATATCGTTCAATATAAACCTGCGATATTTTTTACTTTAACAAAAAAATTTTAAGGTGATACTTGACGAGTTCGATATGCCTGAAAATTCGATATATGTGGCTTCACTATAACCGTGTTTGACTGTAGCGTGCTTGTTCTCGCGTTTCAGAGTGCTGACACGCGAAATTGCTAGCCGCTGCCATTGCTGCTTCAAGTAATCACTGTGCGGCAAGCTTCGCCAGTGAGGGGGAGGTCTGCTGCCGATGCTCAAAATGCCAATCCACGGTTCTGAAGAACCAGCAAGCGATATACCATATTTACTCGCATAACCGTCGCACTTTTTTTGGCGAAAAACTGATGCCAAGTTGGCGGGTGCGATAATTACGCGGGGAAAACTTTCCACAAAGACGTACAGAGCAAAACTGAAAACGAAGTGATCGCAAATCGGGATTCTCACGCCAGCAACTAACAGCAAGCTTTGAGAAGTGCTAATTAAAACTTACCTCAACAATGCACAGGTTCAACACAAGACAAGAGTTATTTGAGACACAAAAGGCCCAAGTAAATAGTTGAGAATTAATATATCGTACATTAAGCTTGTAGGCGTTGCGGGCGTAGTGGCAGTGTTCGTCGCTCAACCGGAGCTCGCAAAAGGTAAGAGTCGAACGCCAGTATTGGGCTGATGGCCATTTAACAGAATCGTCCGCAGTTGCCTTCTGACGAAATAACGTTTACCACCATCAACGCCAATCTTAGGAACACGGAAGGGCCGTGTCATGGTGGCTTTCAGCTGCTATCACCAGCAGCGAACACAGAACTCGTCGACTCTAAAAGGCCTACCGGCAGACCTGTTGCTGTTGTTTAGTGCATGGTGAATCACTTTCAAGTTAAAAGCAGCCGTGTAGTTTCTCTATCGCCCCATAATGTAACAACATTACAGACACAACGTACAAAACACTCCGCAACGCCCACTTGCCACTTTGGCTTGGCTTGGATTGAATTGAATCACTGTGCAATAATAGTATGCTCTATGCTTAGGAAATGGTGCCAATTAGGGTGGCTAGGGAGGTGTGATGACTGGCCTCCGGAGGCTGGCCCAAAAGCGCGTTCCTGTTGCGCGGTGGCACTGCCGGTGGGGGCGCTGTGCTTTTCTCGCGTCGTCTACTTCCCTCTGGGCGGGTAAATAATTCGACCGCGCTCAGTTTTATGGCTGTAGTCTTTTCAATTATGTTGTTGACGTTGAGAAACTTGCACGTGTAATCTACAAGCGCAAACCACGCAGCCGATACAGAGCGTGGGTTTCGCGGCCACTTCTTGCGAGGTGGGAGCGCTTGTCACGCGAAAATTAGTTCAGAGGAATCTCTCCCGCAGACCAGCAGGTGTCAACAACCTTGCGTGTGTCACTCGCAGATTTATTATACATTTTCGATTGCAATAGTACTTTAAAAAGTGGAAGTCAATGCAGTTTTTATGCAGTGCGGCAGAAGAATGCAATAAAGTACAAGACTGGTGACTTGATTCAAGTTTATTAGAAACAGTACATTAAAACATTACATAGTACAGGGTTTCACCTTCTTGGCTTTATTCTGCACAGCATGCTGGTTTAGCCCTTTCAGCAGAAAATGGACACGCGTAATGCTGTAGAACCTGACAACCGATGTTATTAAAGAAGCTGAATGCTCACTGCAGCCAATTTGTGGCACATTGGCTGCTAGGCGCAAAAAAATCCTTCACTACTTTGGTGTGCAAGCGCGTGGTGCTAAATGCACAAGTTAGTCTATCCTCAAGGGTTTTGATTAGACTATATAGACGGACAGAGGGGTAAAGAAGGCCCCCCGTGTCCCACTTTTTACACGCTTCTGCTGGCAATTGGTCCATCACACTATCACGTGTCACGAGGCAAGCATCCTTGCAAGCTTCGCATTGGGTTGAGAAGATCCGCTTCCTGGCTACATATCCAGCAATATAATAGGTGAGGCAGTCATCACTGCGTTCTTCAACGTAGTCAGCGTGTTCAATCGCAACCTCTGTTGCTTCGACAGGTAGTGTAACGTCGTCACAAGCTGGTGCTTAATTTTCAGACAGCTATCTTGCTGAAGGCAACAGGAGGTACTTTGCTTTTATGATGTTCAGCTGTTTGGTAACTCGCTATGTTTTTGTTTTGGAATGTCTGACGTGACCAATACTCCGATGGTAGTCAAAGACCAAAAATGAAGTGTTTCCGAGGTACTTCATCGTTGACTATGTCCAATTCGTCATGAGGAATGAGCTGAACCGATTCGCGTTCTGAATCATCAATATCCTCGCGGCTCTTCTTTGCAGGCACGGAAGAGCCCTGTCCCATTCTCCCGTTCCTCTCTTTTGGCAGAGTTTTCATCATATACTTTGGAAGGTTCGGGAAAATTGTTAGAATAGCACTCTCCTTAAGGGCAGGCACATCGCGTGGTATATGGACCTCCTTTTTATTCACAATGTGCACTTGATGTCTCATGATAAACCTGAAAACATAATAAAAAGTGAGCGTAGCCTCTGTAATGAAGACTCTTCGAATTTCCAAGCAACGAAACAATAATTAATGCATGTGTTGCAGCGTTAGGTGGCACACATCTAGCTGCGGGTCGATAGAGGCAGAACGCAAAACGCGCCCACGTGGAGCAACATGCCAATGTAAGTACAAGAACAACCGATCATCTGAATTAGTCTGGCTCTTTCCACTGCACTTCTGCTGCTCATGACCCATGTGTCACACCGGGTCAGTGTGTTAACTTGTAGAAACCTCAACTTTTCTATATGCTTAAACATGTACGAATTCAATACGTACCTTGGGTCAAAATGGCTTTCGCAAACTGCAGAATTCTCTTGCAGGGGCTTGCGGCTCAGCCCTTGGTATGGCACGTGCCCACTTTTCAAATTCATCCTCATGGGCAGGTGCACGAAAGAGAGACAGTCTTTCACCGCAGGACTTGTAGCCGGCGTCGCAACCTGGCACAAAGCACCACCTCTGCGTTTTTTTTTGCCCGTCGACAGCATTCTTCAAAGTGGTTCAAAAAACGACAACCGCTGACATCATCTCCTTCAAAAAATCGGGAAGCGATAGAAAAAGCAGGCCGTACTTCGTGAACAGCGACTGCTAACTTGCGCTGCTCCGTCACCTACGAGACACGAGCAACACATGCTCACAGTCGGCACATGCCAACAGCGCCCCAGACTGACGCACCAAATTTCCCCCCAGCGGCGAGAACACGCAGAGAGGCCTCGCTAGGCAAGAGGCCGCCGCCGCAGTCATCACACCTTCCCATTCTAGCCACCCTAGCCAGATGGCACGCGCTCTCATCATCAGTGACTGGAACAAGCAGACGACATTGTTGTGGCAATTTTCGGGGGTACAATAATTACTGAAGGAAAAAAAGAAATCGTATTTTTGTTGGGCGATGGGGGGGGGTGCAAGGATTACGCGAGTAAATATGGCAGTTCATTGCTTTTGACAAAGCACATTACAGCGTGTTCGATTTCGCATGTCCGCTAGTTGTCTTGCCCGCAAAGTTTGCAGCCGAGTTAGGCCTAGCCACGACTTGGAGCAGAAAGCTCAGTTGTGGCTGTGGTGCCCGATGTTAACAAGCTCGTCATGCTCATTCACGAGTACATAGAGTTGCCCTGCGGGGGTCTTCGCTGTAAGGTCCTAAGTACTGGTGAGCAGAATATCTAACAGCGGATCCAAGGAGTCGATAATATTACAATGGGTTACAATGTCAGTCAGTTACAATATCAGTCGATGACATTACAAGCTAAGGTGCAATTCTATGCTAAATTATCGTCTACCTGTGAACACAAAAAAAGCGTGAAATAGTCACTAAGTAACACAATTTTGACAGCCGTGATGGTCGTAGCCCGGAGATACGCAAGCAGCAGACGATGCTATTCCTGTGCAGGCATTAGACCAATGGCATGGCATGTTGTCACATGTCAGAAGCAGTCAATCACTAAGGCAGCCATTTCAAATCGTGCTGCCTCTGATATTAAAGCAACACCTACTGCCTTCTTGAAAGCAACACGGTTGTGTTTCTGTGATGGTCTCCCTTCCGAATCTAGCGTAAATGATCATGTCGGCTGCCAGTGCTCCTCACGGAGAAAGCACTGAACCACGAGGGACGTCCTATCCCAATGGTAAAGCATGTGACATCGCAGGCATCTTTCTAGACAAGGCATTGAGTACACACATGAAGCCGACATTTTGATGATTGTGGCGAGTGTTGAGGCGAGCCATTCATCATTTCTAGTCACACTTTGAGTGGTGTGTGTGTGTGGAATAGCTCAAAGCACTGTATCTTCAAAACTGTTATTCAGGTTTCACCCAGCATTCAATTGTTTTCTTAGGATTGCTTTTGTCATCACCATAACTATCATGCATATCATTCCTGCTTGGAATGGTCTGCTGTCTTTTGAAATAAAATAAAAATAAATATTTAAAAATATCAAAAGGTGGAAAATTTTTTTGATATCTCCACTAGAGCACTTCTCATAATCATATCGTAATTTTGAGATGTAAAACCCCCACAATACTAGTGGTTATTGCTTTGGTGTGACTGATGGCTGTTTAATGTTGTGTCTGTAATGTTGTGTCTGTGATCAGGGAAGTGTGCAGTCATCAAGAGGTTCTGCAGTACAAGCTGGAACAGAAGAAGAGCCTCTACGCCTCCAGAAAGTCACAACAGGCTGAAATCGCAAGTCTGCCTTTTGATTTTAGCTGTACTACTTGTAATTACTATTAGTGTAGCTGAACTGTGTCATACATTCTTCATGGACAGTTGATGTGTTTTTTTCGTATTTGTAAAGCCAAACAGCATAACTGTTGATCATTGTTTCAGAAGGAAATGGTCAGGGAGGGCCATCACAGAAGGGCTTGCAGTAGCTATAGTGCTTCAAAAAACATATAGTCGAGCCTGCTTGTAACGAACCTGAGCCTAACGTGGCATCCGTTCGCTCTATCCTGAAGTTCATAGTAAATGAAACACAGCTTTTAAAAACGTTGCGAGTGAAAACACCAAATTTTTGCCCAAAAAAGTCCGTGATGCAAGTGTTTCAAAGAGCAGAAGCGATAAGGGGGGTCTCGAGTTTATTTCAAACAATAGCATGCTCGTTTGCCAAGGCCCCTGCCATAAGCTGCGTTAGGCACTGGATTCAAAGTTTCGTCGTTCTAGAAATCTGATTCCTCCAAATCGCTCTTGCCGTGTACTTCATTCACAATGCCCTAATCTGTGCACGGTTCCGCGGTGTGGGCATTATCATCGGCCATAATGAAACCATCGCAACAGATGTCCCACCTGCTCTCCCATGTTGGAGTCAATGGTGCGCTGCCACAAATCGCCGCCGCAGTGGCTCTGTTCGGAAGCTTCAGGATCGGCATCTGGCCCGACGACGTTGCCGAAGTCGGCTTCACGAAAACAGTTTTGCGTGCATGTAGCTGTCACTGTTGCCCACTAAATATTCACCATCTCCACAGCTGAATACCGGAACGCCCGAAGCGGCAAGTTGGCTGCCAGGTGGTCAACAGCTATGAGCAAGCACTCCGCAACACGATACCTAATGCGCAGATTACGCTCAAGCCAAGCAGTCACATTTTCGACGTTTTGTTGAGCAGCAGGAAAAAGTGTGCAAGTCCTCCCGTCTGCAATCGTGACCACACATGCACACCAAGAGCGAGCAAAATGCGCACAGGCGACACATATACTAGAACACTTGGAACAGCTCTGGGCCCGTTTCTAGTTAGAAAACGAAACTAATTCGAGCCAGCATGGCTGGCGTTGCGTAGTGGTGGAGACGGACCAAAGGGTTGTGATCAAGGCAGGGGAGCAGATTTGCGAGAGAAATGGGCAAGGAGTTGTGATAGAGTGAAGAGAGGGGAGGATACGGGAGGGCGACCTTAAAAACCAAAACACGCGGGAAGCAGGCAGGTCGGGTAGCTTGCTTGAAAGGTCCGCGAAACGCACAACTCCCGCATATAAAAACATGAAAGAGTGCCTGCGCGCGCAGAAGTCAAAGCACGGCAGCCTGGATCAGCGCGCGCTGTGGTGCTCAAAGAATTGGCAGCCGTGGTCAAAAACTCGTTTTGTTGCACCGGCGGGTTTGGGTGGCCTCACTGACTTCGATATTTCGCAATTCGTTTCGCACAAAGGAACAGCCATTTTCGCGCTTCTGCATGCGTGTGAAGGGCATGCTGAGCTGAGTAAAAAGTGAGCGAGAACAGGTCATAAACACGAATCGAATTGTGAATTATCAAAGTTGGTAGGGTAACGTATGCGCATGCACTAGATACAGACGATTGGATACAGTCGGTGGCCGACAATGTTGGCAAATTGTCTGATCACTCCAGGCCGGCGACGCCAATAACAGTAGGAGCGATCAAAAACAGAAGAGATGGCCGACCGGTCTTCGAAAAATCGGTGGCAGTGTGAAAACACGGGCCTCGTCTGGAGATGCGGGGTGCTCAGAGTAGTGGTGGGACAAAGGACGGAGGGGTGCCTGACAAAAAACAGTCGGGGAGAACGGCAACTAGAGGGGGGCGGAGGCAGGGTGGCTGTTTAACAATAAGAATGTATGGCCACCTCGCCGATGCCTGATCAGTGGTCGAAAGTGATTTCCCAGGAAGTCGGCAGAGCGCCGACCCCGTTCGCTGTAACCGATCAGCGGCGCTCGGAAACCTTTGTTGTAAGTGCGATTTCATGCCATTGAACCAATGTATATTTTCACTATCATGCGGATATTGTTCGTTCTAAGCGAAAGTTCGTTTTAAGTGGGGTGGTTATATGTGTGCTCGACTGTAATGCATGAACAGCATGTGTGCCAGGGAAACAATGTTGCACATGAGGTGATGCGTTTCAGACGCCATTTCAGTGGAGGTAGCTTGGCCAATATTTGGCTGAATAGAAAACTGGTCAGGCTGATCGATGGATTCGGCATTGGCGTTTCGAACTTCTGCATCCCCCCAGTGAAAGAAAAGGCTTAACTGGAGCCATATCAGAGAAACCAATAGTGCAAGCGTGAAATGTATCAGAAGAATGGACCATTGAGCGAGTAAATGGAATTAGTGCAACTGACAGGGATGCGAAGGAGAAGACCTGTAATCTCTGCATACACTGTAAACATTGCAAATGTTATCCTTTACGAAATTAAATGAAATTTCTGTTGAGGCTCGAAGATACACTGCACAAAAGATTGTTAAGGCCTTGTACAATTTAAAAGTTCAGTGATGTGTGTGGTAAGGTCATCGGTGAACCACCATAAAATTGACATTGATTATATGATCATAAACCTGTGATCTTAACCTCATGCCCTCGAATGTTTTCTAAACAATTGTACATTTCCATCAATTATTTTTTAGTTGTTAATTTAGGCTTGTCTAGTGGTTTCTCTTATTGTGTTCCTGCTTTTTGCTCAAATGCCATTCACATGCAATGTATGTGGACATTGTTGGAATCTGCTCTGAGGATGGGTGTCTCTATGGAGGCTGGTTTGAGGCAATCTATACAAGACGACCGTCTCCTCGTGTTCATGCTGCCCAATGACAATGGTCGAACAGCTGCCAGCTTAACCAGGCGAATACATTTTGCCAGTAGGTATGCCCTTCTTTCAAGAACCTTTCATTATCTGTGCTGCTGCCTACTCGTTCGCCACTTGTGCCATGCAGATGCTCTCGCTTCTTTTTTTTGCATTTATGTCTACTCTTCCAATCATGTGTACCAAGTGACCTCCTCTCTGCAACGATTTCCGAAGGCATCATCCTTTTCATGCCCAACTTTTTTTGACAAAGCTTTGCAAGCAGAACCTATACAAAGGAAGGGAAACCCACCAGAAAAAGCCTAGAAATGTGTAGTTAGAATGTTTTTTTTTTTCGAAAGGTATGGGGATGAGACTTAGCTCTACCGTTTAGCCCTATCTGCAAGCTCGGGCTGTTGCTTTGTGCAAGGATTATCATGACCTCTTTAAGCAAGCAAAGAACATCACTATGTGCAAAGGAAAAAAACTCCGCATTTTTTAATGCGAAGACTCATAAAGCAGGTATGCCTACTAAGGCTTTTGTTAGTGAGAACAATTCTTGGCAAGTGCTTGTTAAAGCATTTAAATAGTGTTGCTTCCAATGATTCTTTCAGGGCTATGAATTCGGATGATGTTATTGCAATTTTTAATCACAGAAGTACCGTATTTACTCGCATAATGAATGCACTTTTTTTCTTTATTATGCGGGGTAAATTTTTATGAGAACTTTTTCGGGAGGCGCAAAAAGTTGCAGTAATGTAAAAAAATTTAGGCCGCTTAAATACACGTACAGTGTTTGGAAGCAGCTTTATTGCACTTTACTCATCTTCGGTGCTTGATGGCGGTATCTTCGGCAAGCTATCTCCGCGCCGCCCGTGCACCCCATAAAGTGTTTTGCGACTATCTTTTCTTGCAATCATTTAACTGCAACAGTGGTATCTGCTGTGATCTTGAGGGGCGCCCAAAAGCATATGCTACGACGCACTTTGCCAACTTTGTGGCAACCTCGCATGACGACCGTGACGAGGCCATTAACATTGTATTAAGCTACCCCCGAAGCATCAAAACAAACCGTCAAAATACACCTGCTGCCTTGCTTCTACATGAGAAGTTCCTGTACGTGCAGATAACAAGCAAAGCGAGAATTGGGAGTGCTACCATGTTGCGGAATAAAATTGTCACAATCTTTTCTTGAGGACAAGCGATTTTTTTGGGTTTTCCAGAAACCTGTGACGCAATAGCGACAAATGACCCTTCGCGACAGCAAATCCCGTGGTCGTCACCTAAAAATGGCATGCACCTTGTTGGACTTTTTCGTATTCGCCGGAAGCGACCGTCGATTGGCGCAGACAGTTCCATGACCTTCGCACACTGTGTGCTTATCAGCTGCAATGTCTCTACACTCCCACCATTCGTGAACCCCCGCTGTGCCGCACAGATAAAAAAGATGGGGGACGTGCCACGCTCAGATATAAGAACTATACGGCATGGGGCAGCAGGCAAAGAGGGGGAGGGAGTGACCAAGGGGAGTCTGCAAAATAATAAAAAACAGAAGAGATTCAACGGGTGAGGGGGCGCCAGGTGTCTGTTAGCAGGACTGCATGGAATGAATATAGGGGGTGCGTTTATTACGCAAAGAAAGGAAATCCAAATTTTGATAGCAGAAGTTGGGAGTACATTTATTGTGTGAGTGCATTCATTACATAAGTAAATACAGTGTGTATAATTGTGCTAATTTTGCTATAAGGTACTCTATGGAGTTCTGCCTCTCCTGCAAGAAGACATGCATCGGATACCTTATTTACTCGCATAATCCTCACACTTTCTTTGGCGGTAAAGTGATGCAAAAATGGGGGGTGCGAGAATTATGTGGGGAAAACTTTCCGCAAGAACATACAGAGCGGAAAAGGAAACGAAGTGGCCGCAAATGGGGATTCTCATGCCAGATCTAAATGCAAGCTTTCAGAAGTACACTCAAGCCTCGTTATAACGTAACAGGATATAATGAAATAATATGTGTAGAAGTAAACGAAATTCCTCTTGAAAGCTATATTGAGAACCATGCATTTTAAACCTCTTTGTAAAGAAGTAAAAATGACCGGTAAATGGATATAACGAACTAAATTAGTCTATCAAGAAAAAAACTGACCATAGTGTGTTAAGTATATAGTTTTTTGCGAAGTTTGACGCTTGTTCGGCGCGGCTGTTTCAAAACTCACGCGCTGACTTTACAGCCACGCCTCGCGCGGCTGAGAGAACCATCCTTTTTTCACAGCCAGCAGAGAGGATTGAGGAAGCTCTCAGCGGGTCACATGACCGAGAAAGGGTGCCGTGGTGCAAAGCGATTTTCGTCTCATTTGGCAACGGCTGCATCTCCGCTCCTACCCTCTGCACCGAGAAAGGAGGACTCTCTGCGACAGCTTTCTTTTTAAAGATGATAGTCTTTCTTGGGGGTCTTCAATGCGAGAATGTTGGTTTGTTGGTCTGTCTGTTTCTCTGTCTGTCTGTCTGTACGTTTGTCTGTCCACCCTTTACGGCACCCTAATCGGTACCAAAGTGACCAAATGATACTCCAAACGGCCGACCTCAGCTGCAGCACCCACCAATATTGCTCAAAGTTCAGCATTAATACTTGTGTGATTATCAATTGAAAAGCAATTATTGCGCATATCTGAGGCACCATAACAACGCATCAATATTATGTATGTGTACTTTTACTAGAAAAGGCATACATAAGTAATTTTAAGGATCATAGCCTTTAAAACGCTGCGCTGGCCATGCAACGCTTGCACGAAACGGCAAGCGTTTTCCAACGCTTTGCTAAGACGACACAGTGGTGGCACCTACCCGTCGCCTTGCGTTCTACACCTTATCACCTCAGAAACGAGCGCGCACGGCGCACGCCTCGTTTTCCAGGATAACTGCCAGATAGGGCTCAAGTCTCACGTGTGACGTGACTTGACGCGCTTGTTCGCCTCTGCTGCACGCTCGAGGCACTCTCTAACGCAGTGCCTCCAGAATACCATTCACCAATTTTTTTGCGCAGAACATCAAATAAATGTTTTGTTCACTCTCTCCAGGTACAACACAATCGTCTTTCAGTGACATTTGTGGTGTAACATGCAAATACGTGGCCAATTTTTTTTCTCTCTCTTTCCATGCGCGGCCTTAAAAGGAGAAGGGTCTCTGTGTGCAGAGAGACAGAAAAGGGAGAAGTGTGGCACAGGCGCATCAAAGATCGGCATTTGAGAGAGAGCAAACAATTCACCACAGTCTTTTCTTCTTTTCCTTCTTCGCGCGCAGCATTGAGAGGTGCCGCCGTGGGATCGAGCATGGTGCTGGGAGCATTTTTGGAGCGCGGTATGTTCGAATTAACCATCGCAAGTGCTTGTGCATTCGAATTAAAAGGCGTTTTCGCCCATTGGAACACACATAGCTTTGACGGGACCTCAGCGTGAGTTCGAATTAACCGGAAGTTCAAATTAAGCATGTTCGAATTAATGAGATTCGACTGTGTTTATTTTCCGTCGCACACGTGGTCACGTAGCAGTACATTGGGCCGCGAGGCAGTTTCTTTCTTTGCATGTCTATAGGTGTGCGCTCATCTGAGCATACATTGCCACAAACTGTTATAATCAATACCGTATTTACTCGCGTAATCCTCGCACTCGCATAATTCTCGCACCCCCCACATCGCTTAAGAAAAATACGATGTCTTTTTTTCCTCTAATAATTATCGCACCCCCAAAAACTGCCACAATAGTGTCGTCGGCTCGTTCCAGCCACTGGATGGATGGATGGATGTGGCTGTACTCTTTAGATCGGGTGGCGGCTAGCGCCACCTAGCCGTAATACTTAGTGAACTAACCACTAGATTTTTCTTTTTTTTTTCCTTTAAATAGTGAGGTTGAGGATTCGTACTTTGCAGTGAAGGGTTTAATTTTCACTCGTGCCTTGACTTAAGCCACCAATCAGATAACCTCCTTCTAGTTAATTGTACCCGCTTAAAGTCTATTTTGCCCTCCCTGTCCCTAAACCCCAGTGCTTTGAAAAACTCTGCGCCATCATCCTGTACTATAGGATGAAGCCCTTTACAGAGCATTATCAAGTTTTCGGCAGTTTCTTCTTTCTCTCTACACGCAGTGCATACTGTGTCTACCCCTTCGTATTTGGCCCGATATGTTTTGGTTCGCAATACTCCCGTCCTGAAGTGGTTCTTGAGAGAAAGGAAGAGAAAAGTGAGCCCCGTTATTGTCTGCTTCAGTGAGCGACACCGCCACAGAGCTCACAAAGGGATGGGGGTAAGGAGGGATAAAAGGGTAGAAGTAAAGGTATAGGAAAGAGGAAGAAGAAGCAACAACAAATTGAGGGGATAGGAGAGACAGGAAAGATGGAAGAACGGTCACTGGAGTCCGAGGACGGGGTACACTTGCGTGAGATGGTGTCGGCATCTGTAGATGGCGTAGAGCAGGACCAGTAAATCAGAGCTGCGCTGTCGTCGAAGGTCGTCGGCGAGAGGAGATGACGTAGGACGAGCCCAGTCGGCCAGCGCTACGATGACGCCGAAGGTCGCGAGCGCGCGGGCGCACAACCGGTCGGCACGAAATCCAGGGAGCGTCTGCTCCCGTCCTGGCCTCAAACAGTAGAGAACTACCCCGAGTATTATCATAGATCCTTTCCTTGGCAATTTCCTGCTTAAAAGTTCGATAGATCTCTAGTGCGGACTTCTTCATCATGCCAATTCCCCACATGTCAGTCTCCGTTTCCCTTACTTTCTTCTTAACCGATAGTTCTGTTTGGTTTGGCCACCTGCTGTTTTTCAAGTATTTACCAGTCATTCTCCTGGTTCGCTTCCTCCATTTTGTATTGACATTCTTCATGTACAAGTAGCTGAAAACCTTCCCAGCCCAACGCTCCTCCCCCATTTCTCTCAATCGCTTCTCAAATTTTATCTGCTAGCTTCCCTGCCCTCAAATGATGTCCATCCCATATCACCTTGTACTCCCTGATTCGGTGTATTCCCGTGAGCCCCTAAAGCAAGCCTACCTATTCCACGTTGCTTAATTTTTGATTTTGCTTGAACTTCTGATCTCATGCACAAGACCGCATTGCCGAACGTCAGCCCAGGAACCATGACCCCTTTCCATATTCCTCTCACAACGTCATACCTATTGTAATTCCACAGTGCCCTATTTTGCATCACTGCTGCATTCCTGTTACCTTTAGTCGTCACGTATATTTCGTGTTCCCTTAGATACACTGTCCCATTCCTTATCCATACGCCCAGATATTTGTTCTGTTATCTCTAACGCGACCTCCTGTATTCTAAGCTCACTACCTTCGTTATCATTAAAAATCATGACTGCTGATTTTTCCTTACTGAATCTGAAATCTAATCTATCTCCCTCATTACCGCAATTGTCCATCAATCTCTGCAAATCTTCCTTGTTGTCGGCCATTAGCACTATATCATCTGCGTACTATAATGCTGGTAGTGCCTGATCAATGAGTTTTCCTTGTTTTACTAAAGAGAGGTTGAAGCCAAGTCCACTTCCCTCTAATTTGGCCTCTAATCCTTGTAGGTACATCATGAATAACAAGGGTGACAGAGGACACCCCTGCCTAAGTCCCCGTTTCACCTCTGTGGGCTTGGATACCTGTTTTTCCAACTTTATAACTACCTTGTTAGTTTTATAGATTTCCTTTAAAAGATTAGTGACTCCATCTTCCTCACGCAGTGTGTCTCGTGTTCCCCACAAGTCCTCTTGAACCACGCTATCATACGCTCCCTTGATATCCAAAATGCTAGCCACAGGGGCCTGAGTTCCTTTACTGCTATTTCGATGCACTGCGTCAATGAAAACAGATTGTCTTCCAACCTCCTGTGTTTCCGGAACCCATTCTGCAGTTCCCTCAGCACCCCCTCATCCTCTATCCATGCCTGCAGTCTTTCCTTTATAATCTGCATCGCCAGCCTGTAGACCACTGATTTCACTGTTATGGGACGGTAGTTGTTTATGTCATCTTTGTCCCCCCTTCCTTTATAAATCATGCTCATCCTGCTAAGTTTCCATCCATCAGGGACTTCACCATCGATTATAGTTTTGCTCACTGCCTCTCTCGAAGTCTGTTTAGACTTCGGATCCAATGTCTTTATCAGCATAATTGAAAGCCATCTGGGCCTGTTTATGTACTACTTGGAACCCTCTTCTTAGCCTTTTCCCACTCTCGTTGTGAAACTGCGTTATAGTTGGATTTGGGAGCGTCTATTACCGGCAAGCCATGCAGTGCATCAATACATGTGCACCTTGTTCTTAGGGCCACCAAAGTCACAATCACGTGTTTATTTTATTACACTGAATAAAGAGCTGTCGCACATGCGTCCTAAAATTCATGATGCTATGTTTGGTTGTACAACTCTGTTGTGCAAGTTATCTTAATAGCGAAACGCACTCTCCGCAGGGGCTCGTGATGCCTAGACGAATTGGTAGCGTAAAACTTGCGGTGATTCATCAGCGGATGTCCTCCATTCCAGGAACCCTGCTGATAAATTGTTTGGAGAGTTGTGTGGCATGTAACAAGGCAATTTCCACTAATAACTGCACGCGTGCCGCCAGTATGTCTGTCACGTCTATGTCTGCACATCATGATCAAATTTTTATGCCTCGCGTCTGCAGAATAACACGTAAATGGTCAGAACACATTGACACTTTTCCTCTAATATACATTATTCATCTACAGAATAGCTGTTTCATAATTCTTTCCACCACCATATCCGCGTTTATAACTGCTGTGGCGGTAAAAGCCCCTAAAAGACCCTGCCCTTTCGAGCTCGAGGTTGCTATAGGGTTCGAATAAAATTCTCGCACGCTTTCTTTTTAAATGTCATCTCATTTTTTAAAGCAAGCGTCCTGGTCGGACTAGCCGCAATTCGGTTTTAATACGCGCAGCTATAGTGAGGACATCACTGGCGGCTCTGGTGGTGGAATGCCTGCGAAGTGGCTACGCCTTGTTTCACGTCCGCCTCTTGCTTTGCTTGGTCAATAGCTGTCGGTTAAAAAATTTTATAAAATTGAACATGCGGCGCAGCATTTATTGCTTCATTTTGAAGGGAGGGGTTGAGGGGACGCTGCTGCCTCGCTTGAAGTAGCTGGTGCGTGCTGGTGCGGCATGATGAAACTGCCCGCAAACTTTCTGCACTAATAACTAGAGACCGGATTATAGGCAAATGCCTATTTCGTTTCTTGCATGCCTATCGTGCCATTTTGACATATGAGCATGAATAAGAGGCCAAGAAAAGCTTTTATAGTGTTTTTATAGTGCCTATAAATGCTTATTTTGGACATCATCATCATCATCAGCCTGACTACGTCTACTGCACCCTCTTTGTATGTCTCCAGGTTTCTGCTCCGTAGCTAAGTACCGGCAAGATACAGCTGTTATATACCTTCCTCTTGAGGGATAGTGGCAATCTACCTGTCATATCTTGAGAGTGCTTGCCAAATGTGCTCCACCCCATTCTTATTCTTCTAGTTACTTCAATCTCGTAGTTCGGCTCCGCGGTTATTACCTGCCCTAAGTAGACATGGTCTTTTACAACTTGAGGTTGGCTGCTCTCTTCCGAGGTTGCTGTACATTACTTTGGTTTTCTGTAGATTAATTTTAAGACCCACCTTTCTGCTTTCCTTGTCTAACTCTGTAATCATGAGTTGCAATTCGTCCCCCGAGTTACTCAGTAAAGCAATGTCATCGGCGAAGCGCAGGTTACTAAGGTACTCTCCATTAACTCTTATCCCTAACTATTCCCATTCTAGTCTTCTGAAAACCTCCTGTAAGGTAAATAGCGTTGGGGAGATCGTATCCCCCTGCTTTACACCCTTCTTGATTGGTAATCTGTTGCTTTCTTTATGAAGCACTATGGTAGCAGTTGGTCTCCTGCAGATTTCTTCCAGATGCCAGGATGTTTATATATGCTTCATCGACGCCCTGATTCTGCATTCTCTGGATGTCTGCTAATATCTCTACTGAATCAAACGCCTTCTCATAATCTATGAAGGCTATGCGTAGTGGTTGGGTGTATTCTGAACATTTTTCCATCTCTTGATTGATAGTATGAATGTGGTCGATTGTTGAGTAGCCTGTACGAAATCTTGCTTGTTCCTTTGGTTGATTGAATTCTAATGTTTTCTTAACTTTGTTAGCAATTACCTTTGTAAATAACTTGTATACTACGGAGAGCAAGCTGATTGGCCTGTAATTCTTAAGTCCTTGTCATCTCCTTTCATATGTATTAAGATGATATTAGCGCTCTTCCAAGACTCTGGTACTCTTCCCGTCAGGAGACACCTCGTAAACAGGGTGGCTAGTTTTTACAACACAATCTGTCCTCCATCTTTCAGAAGATTTTATTTATTAATTTATTTAGTATACCTCAAAGGCCCCAGTCGGGGTATTACATGAGGGATGGGCATAATTGGCAACATATTAACGATTCAATCACAGTCTTGAATACATGTGGGTCGGGGTGGTGCATGGGGAAGGCAGGCAAGTTGTTCCAGTCCCGGGCGGTTGCAACAAAAAAGGAGCGAAGGTGGGCAGTAGTTTGTGCTGGCGGTGGATAAACGGCTCGGGGATGGTTTGTACGGCTGGATAATCGATGAGCAGGCAAGATGGCTGGAACGTTGAAAGGAGCGTGATAAAATTTGTGAAAAAGACAGAGCCGACATATATGACGACGTGATTCTAGGTTGTTGAGGTGGCCATGAGTTTTAAGTTCGGAAACGCTGGAATGATAAGAGTACACAGAGTAGATGAACCGGGCTGCGCAATTTTGTACAGATTCGAGAAGGTTAGATAGATTAGATTGATGAGGGTCCTTAACAGAGCATGCGTACTCCAATTTAGGGCGAACAAATGTGGTGTAAGCTAACAACTTCACTGATGAGGGAGCAAGTTTTAAATTCCTACGAAGAAAACCCAGCGCACGATTAGCGGAGGATGCTACGTTGTTAACGTGAGTGGACCAGGTGAGGTTGCTTGAGAATGTTACGCCGAGGTATTTATAGGATTCTGCTGTTAAGATTGTAGAGCCCAAAATGGTGTAAGTCGCTTGCTGATAATGTTGCTTACGGTGAAAGAATATTAGCGGTCTTATTTACGTTTAAAGACATTAGCCAGTCGTTACACCAGGATTCAATGAGGTTAAGGTCGTTTTGAAGTATAGCAATATCGGTAGGGTTTTTTATTGGACGGTACATGACGCAATCATCTGCAAACAGGCGAATATTTGATGAAATGTTAGCTAGGAGGTCATTTATATAAATTAAGAAAAGTAGGGGTCCGAGTACTGTGCCCTGTGGGACGCCAGAGATTACGGGAAGATGGTTAGATGAATGGTTGTTAGCGTACACAAATTGTTGCCGATTAGTCTGAAAACTACGAATCCAGTTGAACGTCGATGTATTAATGTTTAAGGAAGAAAGCTTGAGGAGTAGCCGTTGATGCGGAACTTTGTCAAATGCTTTTTCAAAGTCTAAAAAGAGGGCATCGGTGGGTATATTTAGGTCAACGCTGGAACTGATGTCATTGTAGAATGAAGCAAGTTGTGTGTCGCTGGATAATCCTGAGCGAAACCCATGTTGACTATGAGGAAAGAAGTTGTGGCGGTTTAAGAACTTGACGGTGTTAGAGTAGATCACATGTTTCATTAGTTTAGAGCAAATGCTAGTGAGCGAGGTGGGACGATAGCTGCTATGCTGGGATAGAGGGCCCTTCTTTAGGGACTGGTACAATCTTACCCACTTTCCAGTCTTCCGGCACCACTCCTGAAGACAGTGATTGCTGAAAAATATGGCATATTATCACACTGACAATGGGTTGTGTGTTTTTTAACATTTTAGCGTTGATGCCATCAGCGCCACAAGAAGATGTAAGCTTTAATGAGTCGATTAATTTAGCAATGCCCTGTTGAGAAAACCTGATGTCCGGCATCATGTCGTAATCACGAGGATGGAATGAAGGTAAGTTGCCGTTAGGTTCGATAGTGATAGTGAACATGGAAGAGAAAAAATGATTAAGTTGTTTGGCGGCTTCATCGTCGGGGATCGGAAGGTTATGACAGAGTCCTTCAATGCTTTTCTGGTCACGAAAGTGCCGCCTCAGCTTCATATGGAGCCAGCACTGGCCGCTAGGGGCGCAGCTGTGCTCGTGAGGGCATGCTGCCGTCCACTACCGCTGCGGTAGTGTGTTGGTCTGCTTTGATTTCCAAGCTTTCTAAACTTGTGCAAAAGTCGTTTCACTTTCCTTCATTTACTTGGAACATTCAGCGTGCGTCGGTGACTGCGTGAACGCGCCGTCTGCCTTGAAATGAGCACCCGGGAGAAAAGAAACTAACAGCTCTGGACAAGCAGCTCGCGGCAGTCGCAGTCGAAAATGACAAAAAAATTCGGGGTTTGCCGCACAATAACGATGATATGATTTTGATACACGTCGTAGTGGGGGATTCTTGATTAATGTTTAACAGCTGGGATTGTTTTTATATGCATGTAAATCAAAGTGCACGCCTTTTTTTCTGCTCTTGCGTTTCGCCTCGTCGAAATGCAGCCATCAGGGTCGGGGGAGCGCCGCTCGTTCGTCGCAATACTGCAACTGGTCCAGCTTTTCAAAAATTGCCTGAAATCAGACACTGTACATTCGCAATAACGCACTTGCTGTGCCACATGTAAACAGAGGCAAACATACGAGTTGTTACACGTCCATTCGCCCGGAAGTGAGCGAAATCTCTCGACTGCGAAAAGTTGCGCATAAGGCCAGATGGTTCGCACGGCACGGCCGCTCAATTTCTATTAAACTGTGAACATTATCAGACTCCTGGTGTCATTTTATTCGCAACAGAAAACCCAAACAATTAAACCATTACTGCAAGAAATGCTTCCGTAGAATGCCTTCTTTTCATGACAAGAAAAAAAAAAAACCTGTTCTATGCGCTTCAAATTTCTGGACCGAACGATTAAATCCCTCTACGAGCCTTAGGTACAATATATGTAATATCAGAGTCATTAAATGCCAGCAATACTAACCTCATAGCAGTCTTCGGTGCGGCGTGTTGCCCCGCCACGGTGTTCTAGCGGTTATGGCACCCGGCTACAGATCCGAAGGTTGCGAGATCTAATCCCGGCCGCGGCGGCTGCATTTTGGTTGAGACGAAATGTTGAGGCCCGTGTACTTGGAGTTTGGTACACGTTAAAGTGGTCAAATTCGTTCTGGAGCCCTCCACCACGGGGCGTCTGTCATAATCACAGCTGGTTTTGGGACGTAAAACCCCATCAGTCAACCGGTGCGACGTTTAGTTTATGATCATGACGAACGTGAAAAGTAAGGTCGAACACAGTTGACAGTGTATTGTAATTAGGCCATTGTTTTATAAGCAGTCTCATATAGAAGAGACAGTAAACCAGTAACTTAAGCCGCTCGTGATTTCGACAAAAACACACAAGAAGTTATTTTGATTCTTCTAATGGCCGACTATATACGAGGGGTTAAGATATTCCAATAATCGATGCTAATATTGTTGTCAGTGTCAGAAGGAAAAAAATAATTCAACAAGAAAAATACATACAAGGTGCCTGTGCGAAAGCAATATGCAAGCACAACCATTTATTAATTTTATTTAAAACAAACCACATACACAGAACACCAGTGCACCAGTTCATGAAAAGCTAATTAAAAAACGTGAAGAATGGACAGCAACATATGTGAGATATGGATTGGGTGCAGAGTTACCTTTGAGTGTTTGGTTTTTTACCACCCCCTGCTGGACATGAAGCGCACCCTTTCGCTTGCATCTGTTTGTTTCTTTCTCTGTAAAAAAATGCAAACGCACCTTGAGAAAAAACTGAACTTCTGCAGTCGTGCTCACAAAATGTGACTTGCAACCGACAGCAGCTGAAGCAGTCCGAGGGTCCATCAAAACATCCTCCACAATATTCATGTACACACCAGAACAAGCAGTTTTTTCAACTGCGTGCGCTTCCATGTGATCCTCCACAATTTGAAGGAGTGTGGCGAGCTGGCTGTAGGGCCCAAGGAGAAAACCTTTAGACTTAACAAGAATCAGGCCAGTTGCCGGTCGTTCTGAACTCCTCAGGCTTTCTACGCAGCTTGAGCATCTCAGCGAGGAAAACTTCTTTGCAACGTATCCAGCGAGGTAGCCCAAGATCTTCTCCTTAGGAGACTGCTGATGTTGCAAAAGTGAAGCCTGCTCCACAGTTTCTCCTGGCTCCAAAAGTACTTCATCAAAGAGAATAGCCAAACAGTCCGCCTGAAATGCAAACACTGTATTGCTGGTGTGCTGAACATAGAAAGTGCACCGAACGAAAAAGATGTACTGAATGCCTAGTATTGCTTTACACCTTTTGTATGACGAAATCCAGGCTTTATCAGAAATCAGCTCGGCTTCTCCAAA
The DNA here is from genome assembly GCF_043290135.1 of Rhipicephalus microplus. Lineage (NCBI taxonomy): Eukaryota > Metazoa > Arthropoda > Arachnida > Ixodida > Ixodidae > Rhipicephalus > Rhipicephalus microplus. The sequence continues at coordinate 6,142,159 of NC_134700.1, read as the reverse complement.
TTAATGGCTGCAAAATCTTTGATACTGCCTGCACTGCACAGTCCCCTGGCACATATGTAATGCTCATACAGCTTAGTGTGGCTAGAAATGAGAAAATTCACACCTAAATGCATGCAGCCTAAAAACTATCCTGAAAACTTAGTTGAAGAACTAATACGCTTTGATCAGTTTCATCCTATTCAGGAGATATCGCTCCGCAAAGCGTTTGTACTGTGTTCTTCCTTGCCTGCACTTTTTTTTCATTTTGTTTTCCCTGACGAATTCTTACCATCTGGCTCAGATTTCTACCCTTTCAACCCCTGTTAATATATTCTTGCTCACGTGACAGGCAGCAGGTTTTTCCTTCTGGAATAGGTCTTGGAGCCTCAGGAGGAGTTGTGGGCCGTCTCCTACAACTGATGCTCGCTGAGGCGGCTGGACAAGATTTCTGACAGAGAGCATTCTATAAATGAACAGAAATTGCTGGACTGTTGGTTGTCCTCCGTCACCAGCCACGTGCCTGATAATGCCAAAAAATCTCTGAAAGAAAAAATAAGAATTACTATTTAACTATCAAGCGAGAACGTGCACATGCTTACCTCTAATGGGTCCTGTCCAAACTTTCCCACCAGTACGTAGCGAAACCCTGAGGCAAGGAGGTTTTCAACCAGTGATATTGTGCTGAGCAAAGTTATTCTCAGCGCCTCACAGGTGGGCTTGCTTAAAAAGCACACCTGCCTTTGCTTTGGCAGACTTTCGATGTATTTGCAGCACCTGTCCAACCATGAGATTCCCTCTTTCAGTGTCTATAAAGTAAGAAAGAATTCAGCCTGAGATCAGAAATGTGTGCAAGAGCAAAGTAATAATTCTTACGTCAACATGCTCAGCTTCACTGTACTGCAAGTGTTCAGGCCTGCGGGAGTTCAAGCAGTCAAAGAATCTGTTCATTTGTCTGGTGAATTCAGATGTTTCCGCAGACCCGTGAAGCTTTTTGCATGATTCCTGCTCACTGTAAAATATCATGGCTGTAGCTGTGGATTCACTGAAGAGCTGAAAAGAAATTTTTTGTATTGCATTTCACTGTGAGTCACATCAAAAAGGCAATTTTTTTTTGTTTTCTATGTGCACTTGAGTGTTGGGCGCCTTACTTGAACAGCAAGTTTGACGCTCATTTTCTGAAAAGCGTTTGGGTATATATGTGCCCTCGTCAGCTTTGGTACAGCACGCAGCCCTGACTGTTGCTCTTCATACTCTAGAAGTGCTGCATAATGACCATGATACACTTCCCGATCTTGAGGCAGCTGTAGAAAGAAGGAATGTCAGAATGTCACTTGAGATGAGATCATATGAGTGACTATATCACAGGAACAGTAATTATTTCACTTACCAAAAACTTCCCAACTTTCTGCAGGTTATTTCTAATACATTTAAATATGTGTGGTGGATCAATGATAGCATAGATCACCTTAGAGGGGTCGCATAGGTGCTGAAACGACACCTGCTGGTCTTTCATGTCACCACGAATTTCTGAAAGAAATGAGCAACTAATAAATTATACCTTTCCAGATAGTCTGCAGCAGAGCTTGTGTGTTAAACACTTACCTAAGGACCTCAAGGCACACCGATTGGTAGTTGAATTATCACATGTCACAGCATCTATAACTGTGCCAGCATTACACAAGTGTACAATGCACTGAAGCACAAGCTTTGCAAGTATTGATCCCAGGGCAGCACTTGATGCACAAAAGGTACCCACAGTCTGCGACCATCCCCCCAGAAAGTGTCAAAACAGGAAGACCAAAACATGATCAGCATCCTTTTCACGGTCTGCTGGCCTGGTATGTTCTCTAAAGTCAACCTTACCAACGACTTTCATGTCAGACTCTCGGACGTGCAAAATTTTCCTGACACTCATTTCGTCGAACATGAGCACACCTGAAAGAAAAAAAAAATTAATTTCTATCACTTCAGAAAGGCAAAACCACACAGCATTCAGGTTAAGTGATGTGCTTTCAAACCTCGTCGTTCACTTTCAGGGGAAGTGAGCAGCTTTTCCTTGAGCACAGTAAATACATGCGCATCAAAGCCAAAATCGGCTTTCAAGCTCTTCATATAGCAGTAGAGTGTGCGTGGATTTGGCAAGGGTAGAAAGTTGTTCTCTTGGAGATATGTATACACAGATGTGGACTTCGTTTTCAAAAGCAGGCAGTCATATAACCAGTCTTTCTTATACCTGGTAAGGAAAGGGTGCAAATCTCATTCACATGCACAAACATGCTAGCACAGTGCTTCCATAATGCTATCAAGCATAAAGACACATTGCTGTTAACCAAGTGTAACTGCATGCCAAGGGGTAATGTGAACATGCACATTGCACTGTGTACACAGTGGAAACCTGATCAACATGCAGGCCAAAACCTTCATAATGAGAGCAGGCCACTATAAATGACACAGATCTATGGTGCATTCTCAATCCAGAACCAATTAATAGAGAAAATAAGTGCACATTGGATCTCCAAGTTTTCAACGAAACTGCGCATAAGAACAATCATTCACTGTCTGTTTATAAACGTGCTCAAAACAATAGCAGTAAGGTGCGAAAAAAAGATCAACACATCACGATAACATGGTTATGAGGGTGTGAATAAGCCACTCGTAGTAGTAAAAAGGGCACATCTTTTATATGGACGAAAATCATTGTTTCATAATTTAAAGTATTAGAGTCAGCGCAGTAAAGGTGGACTCAAGCAGAAAACGTATTTCATGGTAGTTTTGAACGCTAAGCTCATTTTGAATGGAGCCGACACTTGCTCAGAAAACAACGGATATGTAGCTTTTAATTTGATGAATATCTAAAATTACCACGTGAATATTCCATCGCCTTTACACGTAAACCATATTCGTTAAGTAGTGCTTGAAGCTTACCGTACGGCTCTTGCAGACTTCGCGTTTGCCTTCATCACGCACTGATCAATAATCAGTTTCTCGCGATCAGAAAGTCTTTGAAGGCTCTGCTGTTGTCGTTCGTACTTGGCAGTCTTCTTTCGGAACTCGGCGAGTTTTGTTTGGCATTGCCGAAGCTGCTGCTTCGCAGCTCGAAGTTGGCACCTCAACTTTTGCACTGCTGCACAGCTGGCGCAGTCAACCAAGCGGTCTGTCTGACAAGCTGTGTCCGTGTGGTAGGTTTCGACCGTTTCACTGGTCAGTGCCACATCTGCTAAAAAAAGAAAAAAAGGAAGAAGAAAAGGAGTGAAGAAAAACAAGTCATGCAGTTTCAAATTTACAGGCTCAGACGATACCCTCATACACGACGACACGGATGTAATCTGGCCTAGCGCTTACATACCTTCATTCACTGATGCAGCATTGGTGCGGTCTGAACAGGTCGTCGGCGATGCTCGTTGCTCCTCCGTCTCGCACGACGACTCACGTGCTCGTTTGCGCGGTGATCGATTTGTCGATGAGCGGGGTTGAGGTTTACGCTTCGTGAGATACGAAGGAAGGCCACCAAAAATACTTGGGACAGCGTCAGCCTTCAGCGTTGGCTTGTCGCGCTCTAGGGACACGGCGTCGCCGTTGATATTGAAATCATAAGTAGTGACAATGTCCGAGGCGTCGAAATGCTTCGCACACACACGTGTATATTTGGACTCAAAGTTGAAGTCGCCACTTTCCTGCCGCGGTATGGCCCGTTTCCATTTCTCGCGCTGGTCCTTGTCAGGTGGAAAAGAAAACAACGACACCTTCTCGGTCGTTCCTCTGTAGCCGGAACGGCACCCCGGCACGCAACACGTGTTAGGCATCGTCGTCTCACAACATTTTGGCTAACTCAGACACGCACGCACGCTTCTTCCGCCAGTTTGTCTCGCTGTGCGCACGCGTTTCGGTCCGTTTCAGTCTGTTTCAGTACGCGAGCAGCCCGAACGATGCCCTCTGTGGCACAGTGGCGCCGCATCGCGGCAGTTTTGGGCAGCGTATGAAGCTCTCCCATAGAGTGACGGCGGAGTTTCGTGACCAGAAAAGCATTGAAGGACTCTGGTTATGATTATCAAACAGTGCCAGTGGTTGGGAATTTTGAGGGTTGATAACGCTCCAAAATCTGATGTTACCTGATCCTCACCAGCTGCTTTGCCTCTTTGCATGCTCCCCAAGGCTTTTCTGACTTCTTCTATCATTGCTGGTGGGGTGTCATCTGGGTTACTGCTAGTTGTCCCGGCTACTGTACTGATCTCTGTAAAACTCCTCCGCTATTTTAAGTATCCTATCCATATTTGTAATTACTTTGCCTAACTTGTCCATTAGTGCATACATCTGGTTTTTGCCTATCCCAAGTTTTCTTTTCACTGCTTTGACGCTTCCTCCGTTTTTCAGAGTGTGTTCGATTCTCTCCATGTTGTACCTTCTTACATCGGATACCTTACGCTTATTAATCAACTTCGAAAGCTCTGCAAGCTCTATTTTGTCTGTTGTACTTGAGACCTTCATGCTTTGTTGCTTCTTAATGAGATTCTTCATTTTCTGGGAAAGCTTGCCAGTGTCCTGTCTAACTGCGGTGCCTCCAACTTCCACTGCACACTCCGTGATGACACTCGTCAGATTATCATTCATTGTATGTACGCTAAGGTTGGTTTTCTCAATAAGAGCCGGGCACCTGTTCTGAAGCGAGACTCTGAATTCCTGTACTATCCCTCTCAGTGCTCGCTCATTGATTGGCTTCTTGCGTATCAGTTTCTGTTGTTCTTTCTTCAAGTCTAGACGAATTCGAGACCGTACCATTCCATGGCCACTGCATCGTACCTTACCTACCACTTCCACATCCTACACGATGCCTGGGCGTGCACTCATTATAAAGTCTATTTGGTTCTGATTTTCGCCATTAGGGCTCTTTCATGTCCACTTACGGTTTCCTCGTTTTCGGTAGAAGGTATTCAAAATTTTTAGTACCGATGCCATAATCTCCTACTGCCTGGTCTCCAGCCTGCTTTTTCCCTACGTTTGCATTAAAGTCTCCCATCAGTATAGTATACTGTGTTTTTACCTTACTCATTGCCAATTCCACGTTTTCATAGAAGCTTTCAACTGAAGCGTCATCATGGCTGGATGTAAGCGCGTAAGCCTGTACCACCTTGATCTTGTATCTTTTATCGAGTTTAATTACGATACCTACCACCCTTTCATTAATGCTCTAGTATTCCGCTATGTTGACAGAGGACATCGGTGCCTAAATTTCTATAAGTGCCTGTATATGCCTGTTTTCATGATCAGTGCCTATATAAACGCTGTTTAATCTCAAGCTTTGCTTTCAAGTACCGCAGGAGTCCGATATTTATGTTACCTTGCAAAATTGAGCTTTTGAAACACGGTGGGGTGCAACATATACTCCGTCTCATAAGTAGCTTTCAGCACTGTCAAGCCGACTTGGCAGTTTAGCCAAGAAAAAAGTCGATTAGCCTCGCACATGTATTCATCCGCTTCGCGTCGTCTGCTCCAACGTTCTAGTAACGTTGGTCTACTCGGCAACCCGCAGGGGCGCCTGCGCAAGTAGACGTTTGGTGTGTAGCGACACCATGGACCCGAGCTAACAGGGGAGTTTTGACTCCCTCCCACGCCTAGCCGTGCGTGGCTTTGCTGTGTCCGGGGAAAAGGGGATCCTGGGGGTTGAGCCGATGCTGGGCGATTGGACCTTTCAGACCCCCCGGCACAGGCAACACACCCCTTTGGCCCCGGCTTCACGTATACGGCACCCTTGGGCTGACCCACCCAGGGGAAATCAGCAGTTGCCTTTTCCTTTCTCTCTCTCCCTACAACTTCGTCCTTATCTCTCTCTTTTAGTCTGTCCTGTCTACTTATCTCTTCTGTTTACTTTCAATTTTCCTGGCGGCAAGGGTTAACCCTGTGCAAATAGCCTACCTTGGTCTAGGCGCATTGGGTTATGGCAGTGTTGTACGGCTGACGTCTGCAAGCTTTCAGCACCTGCAAACTTGCAGCGTCCCCTTGTTGGGCTCCATGGTGGGTGGCTGCTAACGCTGCTGAACAAAAATAAGACTGGCATGCATGGAGCATTCCTGTCTGATCGAACCGGCCTAAAGCGGGTACGCACCAACGACATAAATTTCTTCAACCAGCCAATAGAAACTTTTCCCCACTTCCACGTCATTCACTGTGAAAAAACCGGAAAGCAAGCCAGGACCGTATCTCCTTTCGTAGTTGCCAGGTGTCTTATTGAAACTCTCGGGGCAGGATACAAAGTAACCAAAATGGCTAGCGGAGACCTTCTTCTCGAAATTCGTGACAAAGCACAACTTGTAAAGCTAGACAGCCTCTCAACGTTTGGTGACGTACCGATCACCGTAACACCACACAGATGTATGAACATCACTCGCGGAGTGGTATCTGACGCAGACTTACTTGGCCTGACCGAAACTGAACTTTTGGAAGGGTGGAAGAGCCAAAATGTCAATAATGTACAGAGAATTATCATCAGAAGAGATAATAAGGAAATACTGACAAAACACTTAATACTCACGTTTGCATCCAGTAAACTACCAGATTCCATTCAAACAGGGTACACGAAGACATCTATCAGGCCGTATGTACCAAACCCTCGTCGTTGCTTCCAATGCCAGAGGTATGGCCATGGCTCTAAAACCTGTCGTGGTCGCCAGACTTGTGCACAATGTGGAGTCCTAGGCCACGTGTCTGAGAATTGCAAACAACCGCCACACTGTGTAAACTGCGAAGGAAACCATGCCGCATATTCACGCTCCTGCACATACTGGAAAAAAGAAAAAGAAATAATTACATTAAAGGTGAAGGAGAACATATCACTTAAGGGGGGACGTGGCCCTTGAAAACCGAAAAATCGCGAAAAAGTCGGTTTTTGAAAAACCACATTTTTGGGTTGTATGTCTCATAAACTACCTATTCTGTAATTATCAGCACCTAATTCAACCACAAAGTGCAAAAAAAATACTATTTTCGAGGCCGCCGCGGGGTCCAAAACAGGCGCAAATCCCGAAATCAAACCAAACTTCGCGCGCGCGCCATTCCCGGACCATGCGGTCGTCCCGCGCCATCTTGGTGTTGTTTTGACCGTGAATTCTTTCTCTCTCGTTCGCCGCCTTGCAAAATGGCGTCGGCAGCACAGTTGAGATGCTATTGGCGTTTTCCTGCGATGCGATGCGGAGCGCTGATTGGCTAGAGCAGCGCATTCGTATCTCGCGGGAGAAAGCGTGCCCGCCATTGGCTGCTGTGCAGCAGCGGGGGCGGTCGCTCCTCTCGATGGCGCGTCCAGCGCGCTCGCTTCGTTGTTGCTCTCTGCTCCGTCCGCCTCGACAGACGTCTGCTTACGAGCCGCGCTTCGCCTTGTGCTATCTTTTCGATCATTTTCTCTCGTTTTTTTTTTCTTTTTGCACTAGTTCTGTGCCTTTCGTCTTTGTTGTTGCGGGCGATGCCGGCAACGAAGCCGGAGTCAGTGCGGAAGTCCGGTGCGCGGAGGCGCGCTATGCGGCTTGTACGATCATTGAAATTCCGCTATTCTGCTGCAGGTGCCGACTGCGTAGACGCTTGCAGCGACGGAACTGTGTTGTCGGCTGTCGCCAGTCGAGAATCCGACACATCGAGTGTGGATTCTCGCCTTGATAAATGCAAATTTCCGCAGGTGTCTGTTACCTATCTTGGCCATCGAATCGATCAGCAAGGGCTGCACCCAATAGAAGAAAATATCAAAGCAATCGTTGATGCTCCCAGCTCGAAAAATGTAGCCGAGCTTCCTTCATTTTTTGGCATGATCGGTTTCTACTCAAAGTTTTTGCCAAACATATTGTCTCTGCTTTTTCCATCGTATCGGCTACTGGAAAAAAACAGACGTTGGGACTGGACAGAAGAACAACAAACCGCATTTGACAAAGCAAAGCGGTGTTTGCTGCAGGCACGGGCGTTAGTGCACTACGACCCTTCACAGCCGCTAAAACTAGAGTGCAACGCATCGCAAAGATGCATCGGCGCAGTGCTTTTTCACACAAAAGGAAACAGGAACGAGCCTATGGGCTTCCGTTCGAGAACATTGTCGAAAGCAGAACAAAATTATTCACAACTTGAACGAGAAGTGTTAGCCCTGGTATTTGGAGTAATGAAGTTCCATGATTATCTTCTAGAACGAGGATTCATACTGGTCACAGACCACCAGCCGCTCCTGGGCCTGCTGAGATCGGATCGGCCAGCTCCACCGCTGGCAGCTGCTCGTATACAGCGCTGGGCGCTCTATTTGGGCGGATTCTGCTACAAGCGGCAGTATTCTCAAGGCAAGCAGCTCCTGAACGCGGACGCCCTCAGTAGGTTGCCACGAGAAACTTCTTAGCCAACCGCGGACGTCGAGCCACCCGAGTACATTTTGGCCCTCGCATCCGTACAGGAGAGTGCAGTATCGACAGCGGCATCGCAAGCGCTAACCGCCAGTGACCCAGTGCTGGCCAAGGTTGTGCAGTACACAAAGAATGGGTGGCCTACAAGTGCTAAAGCACTAGAACGAAAATTACTCCCTTTTTTCAATCGCATACTCGAGCCTTCCCTGACCCACCGTTTGCTCTATTGGGGCCTTAGGGTTGTCATTCCAGAGAGCGCACAGCATAGAATGTTTCACATGCTCCACGAAACTCATCAAGGACCATCAGCAATGAGGGCAATCGCCCGGTCGGCTTTCTGGTGGCCTGGAATGGACAATGACATCGAACAAATGTCAGCGAGGTGCACAAGCTGTATTCGAAATTGACCAGTGCCGGCATCTGCCCTGCCAGTTAGCTAGCTGACATGCCAGGAAAGCTAGTCATGTAGAGTACATGTAGATTTCGCGGGGCCAATAAATGGAAGCATGATCCTTGTTCTTGTATATGCTCACAGAAAATGAATTGAAGCCATATCAGTGAAGCAGGCGACCACATCTTCGACTATGACTTGCCTGCGCAGCTTGTTCAGCAGGTTCGGCATTCCGCGCACCCTTGTTTCAGATAATGGAACGCAATTCACAAGTCAAGCGTTTGCCGATTTCATAAATAAGAACAACATAACTCACCTGTGCACAGCTGCGTTTCATTACCAGTGAAATGGCCTGGCAAAGAGAGCTGTTCGAACCGTGAAAGATGGGCTGAAGAAGATTAACCAGGGCCGATTAGAAGATTGCCTTTGCAGGCTACTCTTCAATTACCGGAGGACACCCCTCACATCGGGCAAGTCTCCTTCGGAGCTTCTCCTGGGCTACCAAATTCAATCTCGTCTGGACACGTGCTTTCCCCCCTTGATTGCAGGAAGATCAGGTGAATCAGATAAGTGGACCCTGGCGCCGGACACGAATGTTTACATCCGCAACTTTGGCAAGGGTGAAAAGTGGAAGACCGGCACGATAAAGTCAGCCGACAGAGCGAGGATGGGGACAGTCGAGACGCCAGAGGGCCTTGTTCGGAGACATGTGGATCAAGTTCACACAAGGAGAGACTCGTTTGAACCCTACCGTGACAAGGAAGGGGAAGTATGCATATGTTGAGAACTACGCAAGAAACTACCGGATCAGGGCCAAACGTAAAGGCGGAACTCCGTGAGCCCCCACACCAGCTACAGTCATCATCCCCAACCCAAGGCCAGAAAAAGCAGAAGTCCAGGGAACCTACAGTGACCACAGAACTCCGGCGCTCAACACGACAGCGAAAAACCTGTGCAGCGTCTCCAATATTATTGATAGAGAAGTGTTGTAACTGAAGTGTAACCTTTATCAGTTTCTGGCTCAGTTATAGCCAAAGCTTTTATCTCTTGTTTCACTTACCTTGTTTTCCTTTCCCTCTGTACTTTGAGTTTTTATATTGCAAAGTACACTGCAAATGAACGCCGATTCTACCAGCTTGTCAGCTTGTGTCTACTTCGTTTGCGCCAACGCACGGGGGTCGACGAGGACGTAACACTAACACCCACTATTCTGATAACTGCAGAATGAATATGCCGTATGAAGAGAAGAAAATGAAACTGAAAAAGTCCTATAGATGCTTCCGTTGCACGAGGCCTCGACATACCGCCAAAATATGGAAGGCAAGCATAAGATGCTGGATATGCGGGAAAAGGCATGCAACGTCTATGTGCCGGGGAAAATAACTCATAGCACAGGGCACAGCAGCTATTCAAGGTAAAAATGAAAATCAAGAAGAGCAAAGAACAACCTGCCAAAGCGTGAATATATCGTCAAGCATTTTTCTGCAGACTACAATGGCAATGGCAGAAGGTAGAAACAAGTCGTGCTATAGTCGGGTTCTGTAGGACACTGGTAGCCAAAGAACATTCATCCTTGAAAGCTTGTCAAAAAAGCTTGGTTGCACGGTCAAAGGAAAAGAAAGACTGACCATAGGCTCTTTCGGAGGAGGACAAGAGGAAAAGATTATGCATTCAGTTGAAGTCAAACTTAGAAGCGCATATAGTGGCGAAGAGGTTTTGCTGGAAGCACTCAAGGTTGACATTATATCAAGAGAAAGAATACAGTTCTGGCCAGCTCCACTGAAGAAGAAGTATTAAGACGACGAATTAAAGTTGGCTGATGGTTTATGTACAAGCACAGACTACAGAGAAATCGAAATCTTTGTTGGATCAGACCAGTACTGGCAAATAATGACCGGAGGCATTTGAAAACATGAAGCGAAGCTGACAGCAACAGAGACCATATTTGGTTAGACGGTGCAAGGTAAAACTAAGTTAGTGGCAACGTTAATGAAACAGTCAACCGTTATGGCACTTCACGTTGAAGTGGACAAGTCCGACATAGAGACAGAGCTAAGGCATTTCTGGAACATAGAAACCATCGGCATAAAGGGCACCGAGCAAGACGCAAAGAAAGAAGAGAGTGTGATGAAGTATTTTACCAAGAACCTAAAGTGTGAAGAGAAAAAGATACTCAGCACGACTTTCATGGAAAGGTACTGGGGAGCTTGATGAAAACAAGGGTGTCCCAATGACCAGATTGAAGCAACTAACTCGAAAGTTACGGAAAGACGAACGTGTATTGCGACGTTACGACAATGCCATCAGAGAGTACTTGACTGGTGGAGTAGCAGAAGTGGCTGAGGAACAAATAGTACCAATGACACACTGCTACTACATGCTGGATCAAGCCGTCATCAAGGAAGATCGTCAAACAACAAAGATCAGAATATTATTTGATGCATCATCATCGCCCACTAAAGGGTCATCTTTAAATGACAACCTCGAAACTGGACCAAATCTCAATTATGATCTCGTGCACATGCTGATGAACTTTCGACACCATCGCATTGCAATGACAGCTGATATTGAGATGAGAAGGCATTCTTACAGATTTCAATACATGAGGAAGACAAAGACGCGCTGCGTTTCCTTTGTTGGGATAGAATTCCGAGTGGAAGCGATGCGAAGATCATAACATGGAGAATGTCAAGAGTGACGTTTGACACCACCTCAGCAAGTTGGAGGAGAAATTTCCGGAAACGATTGAACAGCTGAGGAGAAACATCTACGTCGACGACACAATAATGGGAGCCGAATCATCCAAGGAAGCCAAACACTTTACTGGAAATCAAAGGAGATTTTTTAAGAGGCGTCAATGACTCTCAGAAAGTTCAACACAAATGAGCCTGGATTACAACAAAACATAAAGAAAGAGGAAAATGCAAGCTTCAGGGCTTTCACCGAAATAAAGGTCCTTGGCATCAGATGGAACTTCCAAGGAAGATAGGCTGTACCCACCATCGTTTGACATAAAAGACATCGATGCCAGTGGTGCACTAACGAAGTGCCAAATGTTGCAGCTCACTGCAAGAGTATACGATCCTCTGGGACTTTTTACTCCATTCACGATAACAGCCAAGCGAGAAATACAAAACATGTAGCGGAAAGGGACGTCTCGAGACAACTCACTGCCAAATGATGAAAGGGAGACTTGGAGAAGATGGATTAAAGAGCTGGAATCGATTCAAGAGTTCAGTGTACCTTGATGGTTTGATGTAAGACAAAGGAGGAAGCCTATTCACACGGAGCTTCACTTGTTTTCAGATGCAAGTCTATATGCATACGAAACAGCGGCCTATTTGATAAATCACTGCGAGAAGGAAAAGGAGGAGGCTGAAATACTAATTGCAAAAGGAAGAATAGCGCCAATAAAGCAAATCTTGTTACCACGACTTGAGTTGATGGCTGCGTTGATTTCTGAATACATCAGAAGCAAATTCGTAAGGAATATAAATGCTAGAAGATACTGGACGGACTTGACCATTGTTCTTAGTTGGCTACACGGAAGGAAAAAATGAGAGACATTTGTAGAGAATAGGGTGAAGGAGATAAAAGAGAAAACGAAGCTATCAGAGTGGAAATACATTGCAAGTGAAGAGAACCCAGCTGGTCTCATGACCGGAGGTGTAAGCAAAAAGGCTTTGAGACAGTCGGACCTATGATAGCATGGTCCAAAGTGATTTGTTATGGAAAACAAGACCACAGGGCAGACGGAAATGGAAGAAGACACTGAGAGTAGTGAGTGTTATACAACTAACACATACACGTCAATTCCGGTCGTGATCGAGGCAGAGAAGTATGGAACCTACATAAGATTGCTCAGAGTAACAGCTTGGATTCTGAGATACATACAGATTATAAAAAAGAAGCGGATAATCGGTGATATGAGTGTTGAGGAACTAAAGAATGCAGAGACAGCAATAATAAAATTGGAGCAATGAAAGATACAGAAACATATTATACTCAATAAGAGCAATATGACTAAGACAACAAGGATGTTTCTTTGTAGTAGGGAAGTCTTTGAAGATGAACAAGGACTAATAAGGCACAAGGGTCGTCTGTTTCAAAGTGGACTGACATACAACGAAAAACATCCAATGCTGCTAGCAAAGTGGACGACTGCTACTAAGTTGCTAGTACGACATGTGCATCCACTCGCGTTGCATGGAGGAGTCAGTGTACTAAGCTGCTAGTACGACATGTGTATCCACTCGCGTTGCATGGAGGAGTCAGTGCGACACTGTTGCAGCTTGGAACGAAATATTGAATAATCCAAGGAAGGCAGCTGGTGAAGAAGGTTATTCATAGATTTTTAAAGTGTCAACGCTTTGACGCTAAACCAATTAAGCAAGACACAGCACCCCTGCCTGCTGACAGAGTGAACCACCGACAACCATTCGGACAAACAGGTGCAGATTTTACAGGCTCGATGCTTATAAAAGACGCCGTGAAAGGCATGACAAAACTTTACATCGCAGTATTTATGTGTGCAACAAGAGCTTTACATCTTGAAGTTGTCAACAACTGTAAAACAGAAGCATTCTTACATGCATTCAGAAGATTTACAGCGAGAAGAGGCTTATGTCGCACAATATATAATGACAATGTAAGGACATTCAAAAAAGCCAAGAGAGAAATCAATCGTATGCTGAAGGAGTTACAAGAAGAAGCCTCTAAAAGAGCTAACCAAGGACAAGTGCCTTGGTGGGGAGGCTTCTATGAAAGGATAATACGAAGCATGAAATCATCAATGAAGAAAGTCATCAGAAAGAGTCTGCTAACCAGGGAAGAGATGGAAACCATAACCACTGAAATTAAAGCGTTGCTTAAGAACAGGCCATTAACTTGTGTATACAGCGAACCAGATGAGCCGCTACCTATTGTGCCGGCTGACATAATAGGTGGAAAATACAGACTTTCATGCAATGACGAAGATCAACACGACAACAACATTGAAGAAATCTGGAGAAAGCCGCAGAACATCATGAAAGATTGATGGAAAAGATGCAACAGGGAATATCTGAAGGAATTGAAAGAGCAAGCTTACGCAAGTAAACAAGAAACGAGGGTGAACCAAGGAGACATCGTATTGCTTGGTTCACGCACTCCTAGATCACTTTGGAACCTGGCCAAAGTCATGGGAGTTTATTCGGGAGTTGACGGGAAGATACGCTCCTGCCTTTTGAAGACCAATGGAAAACTTATTCGGAGACCTGTACAACATATCTACCAACTTGAAGGTTGTTTCCAATGAGAAGAACAAAACTTCATGCGGGCCAGAAGCTATTGAAATTCGCCGAAGACAAGGAGAAGAAAAAGACAAGGGGCACGAAAGAGCACGCGCGTTAGTAGGCAAAAAAAAAGATTCTTGCAGTTCGCATCGAACGCAGTCCACGCTTGTTTCCTCTCGTTTCTGCGACAGCACTCACCTTCAATATCATAAAAAAAAAAGGCAAGGCCTTTTGTATTCTGGTTGCAACAGTTATAAGTGCAACCATATGACATTGTGCCAGCAAACAGTGCAGAAAACAAAGTGCACCCAATGTTCGCTACGTGAGCTATGCGCAGCCCCAGCGAAAAATGGCGCGAGTGAGAAAGAAAAATTTCAGCACAACACACGAGTCACGCGTTTCTACGGGCAACGGCGGAGAAGACCAACAAGCGCTCAGAAACAGTGGTGGAGAACGGGAGGACTTGAAAAGGGCAGGAAAGCAGAGAGGAAGTCGCGCACACTGCGGCGAGTACAGTGAATGGTGGTGCTTTCCCAAGATCAAGGGGCTTTAGGCTGCCTTGGTCGTAGGTCTTGCTGACTCTGTCGTGCCACTCGTGCAACCAAGACGGTGGCGATTGTAGACGCCGTACAAGTTTGAGTCAGTCTAGCGGATTGTATCTTACCCAGTGCATCGGCGGGGTGACTACTTGTAAATGCCCCATGATCGAACGTATAAAATCCTGCAAGAAAAAGGAACGGACATAAACAGTTCCCTGTGAAATTGCTGCAAGATAAAATGGCCAACAGTACATTGGCCTTGGATGAGAGCCTCAGCCAAGCTCTTAAAAAAACCCAGCACTAGAGGCGGCTCTGCCCCCCATGATGCAGCTCAGGGGAGGGCCCAAGTCCCCCAGCCCCTCTGTACTTTCCGTCTATGGCGCCTAAGACCCATAAATGTTATTTTAGTGTCCAGTCTAGTTCACACTACTCATAAATATGCATACTGACCATGATGAAAATGCTACGTTCACTTAAGAAGGACAATATAAAACATCGCCACAGCACCAATGGAAGACATTCCGCACTCAGCCTGATCACCTCGACGGACCACTTGGGACAGCGGTGGCATGGCGGTAAACCAGTGGTGGTGGTGAGGAGGTCACCAGCACCTGCATAGCCATCAAGTTGGCTTTCCCTCAAAAGGACGCTTCTTACGCACGTGAGCTTGCTTGACGAATGGGGTCACAAGTGGTCAGTTCTACCAAAGCTGCAACTCAGCTTTCCAAAAATAGCATATACAGTAACTCTAGTCGATGACAAGGAGCATGGAACTCGTTAAACAGAGTGTAGTGCCGCTGTGACGTCAGTGTGGTCGACGTGGTAGTGATGCATCCACAGACAAAAAGGGCACAAGGCAGCTGAGGGATGAAGTAGGCAGGAGTATGCTTTTGGAGAATGTCACGCTACTCGTTTTCGGAGCCAGGATATAATCAGACGAAGGCCGTCATAGTCGAAGAATGCAGCGGCTGGTTGCCCCTTAACATCACGGCTACGTAGAGTGGCCCATGGAAGGATGTCTGCAGGCATGTCAGGGAAAGTTTCTGCATGAAAAGCAAGCACATCGCTTGAACGTGAGATATTGCTGACATGCCCACTCTGCATCATAATGCGTCATGCCGAGTCCTAGTCTTTAAAATCTCATTATATTTGTCACATAGGTGAGACATAGCATCATCAATATTACCTGCTTGCGCTGGAAGATTCACAGGCTTTTAAAACCCCCCTAGAATAGTGTTTAGTAGAGCACATACATCCTGGTCATTCTTTTCTTTGCCACTTCCCTGTCCCCTCAGGGGCTGCGAATAGAAGCTCGTGCATTCCTGTGAATCAGAAGAAAAAGTTTCAGATTTATTGTTTGCTTATACTTCAGTAGGTTCTGAGCACTTACTGAGGTGATTGAATTTTTTGCATTCGCAACATGGTGAAGGGGCCGACAACTAAGATTAACCACGTTTATTATGAGCTTTCCAACTAATTTTGAAAATAAGAAGTCATTACGATGAGACGACGTGGCTTTGCATAGCTTCCCTGTATATTTGTGCCACGTTGCATGCACTGGCACCCAAAGTTGTTGCGCCTGTCTCATGGATGGCTTGTCCCGTCATCATTACTTTCTTGACACATGAACCAAGCTAAGTGACCGAAAATGTCAATGCGGATATGCGCAGCCGTGCCGAGTAGTACATGTCATTTCTGAAGGGGGGAGGCTACTCTGGAGACCGAACTTTTTTATTTTTTAAGATATCTGGATGAAACTTTCAGGGGTTGTTCACTACAATAAAACTAGCACAACTGCTAAGTTTCACGAAGCTGTGTTTCCTAGTTCCAGAGTTATTGAGGTTTAACTGGGTGCTTCACATGGGTGCCTGAGGAAGAGTCGTGAGAAATCCCAGGACATAGTAGAAAGCTGAAATTCATTGTGGTCATTCCTTGATAGCTATCCCAGGGCGCTACAAAGCCGTTTTTTTTAATTCCCCCCCCCCCCAAAATTTTCACGCAACTTTGAATTTGATGTAACCAGTAATGACCAGATTTATCAAAAATTAATTGTTTATTATAAATTAACAGCACCAATTTTCAAAAAAAGGAGCTTGTTACGCCCTTGCAAGGTCATTCAGGAACAGAATAAAAAAAACGGCACACAAATCTGATGAACGGTTTTCGAGTTCTTGCTTTCCTCAGCACCACAACTAGCAAAAAAATCCGTTCTGAGAAAACAGGCCGAGAAAGTTCAAAACACGTGTTTTCTTCAAAAAGCTCCAGCACAGTAACTAGAAGTGTCCTGGCGCACTCTTTTCTTCTTTTGCCTGGCCTCCATCTTCTCTTGGTGTCTTTTAGAATTCTTTTTTAGGCGTAAAGCGTCTTTTTCACGAGCTCGCTGGATGGCCAGATGACCTGGTTGAAGTCCAATGGAGTCCGATATCACTTGGGTTGCTTTGCAGCAGCCGGCATTGTAGCGCAGCACTGCTTCATGCAGTGCTGTTTCTACCGCGATCAAGGATGAGTGTTGTTCCTTCGGCATCAGAGACCACAGAATGGAGTGGAATGATTCTGATGCATTTTGCGTCTTCGCTCCCAGGCAGCACTGAAGAAGCGACTTTTGTGACAGTCTTTCGTAGATGGGCAGCATAGCTGCAGCGACATAGTCCGGTAGGCTGTGTTTATGTTTTGGCTGTGGCTCACGCTTTGCCTCTGCAGCTCTATGGCGGCACCACGATTAAGCCCCCTCTGGGCAAAGTTCATGGTGAGGGTCCTGGTCAGTCGATGTGACGTGGTGATATGTTGCCATCACTGCACGCTGCATGGCTGTTAGGTCAGTTGAATTGTTTCTCAGGGCCCAACCATAATATCCTGTCAGCTTTTCAATGAGGGCTTTAGTCAGCTTCCCCTTCCCACTCAGTGGCTTATCACTTTTCTGCACAATGTTTCGAAGAGCACTTCCAATCCTTTTCTGAACATGGTTCAGACATTCTTCTTTTACAATTGGCACTAGCCCGTACACATTCTCTTCTGTGAGGGCAGCGAGGGTACGGCTGTCTCCGTCGGACACAAGAGTGGTGTACCGCAGGCCATGCTTGGATACAGACCGCCCAAATAGTCAAGCCTGCCTCCACTTCCATGCTTCTCGATTTTGCGTCTGTGTTTTTCTGGCAAATGTGGTGCTTCTGCCAGCTTTCGTATGCTGCATCTCCAGGTTTGGGCCCTGCTTGGCATCCAAGGCAGTGGTTTGAAAGAACTACAGCATCCAAGATGAGACCTGTAAAGAAGTCAATTACCGACCCCACTCCGATGTGTGACCCTGCTTATGCCATGTGCCATCGTACACTACGGTGATGTCCTTGCAGAAGCTGGGGTCCATTTCTTTATATGTTTTGATCACTGCTGTGGCAGAATCAGCATAAAACTTCTCCAAAGCGGTGGCCTCTGGCTTCCTGAACGTCTCTTTCAAGTGCTTTTGAAACGTCTTGTGGTGAAGACCTCTGTAAAAGACGTTCATGATGCTGTAAGGAAACTGCTAGATTTATCAAGCAGTATTGAAAGAAAGTCGGCCCACTCAGCAACATTGCTGAAGACATGCATCTTCTACAACCATTCTAGCAATAATAAAATTGAAGAGGCATGTGCTAAAGTGCTGACCCCGTTTGCTTGTGGAGTAATTAGAAAGCAGTTCAGCAAACTTGCAGAAAATGATATTGAAGTGAAGAAAACAAAAGAAAAATTGTACCATGTTACATTTTCAAATGGAGAAAGGTGGCATGATATTTCCATTGAAAGTCACTCGTGCAGCTGCACCTTCTCTTCCAAAATGGGGTTGCCTTGCCGGCACTTGTTGGCCGTGTACGTCAAATACGACATTGAGCCCGACTTGGACAAAGCAGTACGAAGCCGCTGGTTCAAACGGTACCAGGCCGCATTCTTGCCAAATCAGCAAGCCGCTGCTGAGAACAGCACCCCCACAGACCAACTCCGAATACTTTCGATGCCTGGCCCAAATTTTGAAAAAATGAACCGTAATCAGCGATACAATTTTGCTATGCGGACACTCAAGTCACTTGCTGACACGTTGGCCGATTGTCAACCTGGTATCTTTGCACAACGACTCGGGTTCTTGGAGGATTTGAATAGCACTTGGCTCAAAGGAGGTGAAGAGAACAAAAGGGACTGCTCTATAAATTTAGCCACCAGCAGTAACAGTGAGTGTGACACACAAGCAGCTGAAAATCCTCATAGTCAAGCCGTTGAAGTGGAAAACATGCAGAAGAAACCTGAGGAAGCTGAAAATTCGGGTCAAGCCATTGAGCTGGAAAACATGCAGGAGAAAGCTGAAGAACCCGACAATCCTGGTCAACCCGTTGTAGTAAAAAACGTGCAGGAGAAAGCTGAGGAAACAGGGAAAAGCTGTCCAATAAAGCTTCCAGTGGTGAAAAGCAGAGGACGTCCTGCCAAGCGCATTCGCCAAAGAACAATGAAGAGGAAGAGACAAGGAGAAGGTCCTGTGCCTTTCAAGGATTTATCTCCGAGGTCTCAAGAAAAGTGTAAGAAAATATGCCTTTTGCAAGCGTTCTGGAAGTGTGCAATCATTACTTGCTTGGAATGGAACAGAAAACGTTTCTAGTGATGATTTTTTGTCAGATGCATAATTTTTAAGAACTTTTAAACATGCACTAGCTTTGTCCCTCAAGAAAGGTTAATCTGAGGAAATGTTCTTTATTGGCATGGCTTGTCATGCTTGTGCATTATGTGCTGGATATTTTTTTCAGTGATCCTAACTGGCATTGCTGGCCAGGAGGCTGCAGCACGTGTTTTGAATGAAGGGGGAATTCTCGATGAGAGTGATATTGAAGTGCGCCCCGAGGAGTTGGCGAGCGCCCTCCTAGACCACCGGGTATCATTGCCAAAGCTGAAGAAATACTTCACCGCAGAGGCATGGCTGTTGCTCTCATCATCCCGTAAGAACCTATCTCTTTCTGGTCGTTTATCATTGTTTTGTGACTGCCATGCATGAGCAACTGTTCCTTGTCTGCAGTTGCTGTGAAAAAAAAAGGAGACATATGGAGCTGTGCACAATGCAAGAAAAAGGATGATGGCGAAATAAAAATCGTTTTGTGTGATCAGTGCTTGGAATGGTTTCACTGGTAAGTATAGGATGGCATAAGGTCATAATTTATGCTCTTACATGCTTTTCTCCATTATATTACAGGCCGTGTGCTTCAGTGAAGAAGGAGGACCTAAAGCGTCACTGGTTCTGTATGAAGTGTTGCAGTCACACATAGATACTTCCTGGAGCAATAAACGCATGCTTTTTTTTCTCTTTGCACTTATGCTGTTTTGTTTTGCTGCTGAATAGACGGTAGGCAGTCTTCGGTAGTGCAGTGCCTTGTCAGCTCGAAACTGCAGTACTGCTACGGGTCCGTCCGCTCTGTTGCAAAAGTTCAGGAGAGCTTAGTATATCTCATACGCCCCCGCGCATGAGATGAGGGAATCGCGAGAGACCAAGGTGACTGAAGTGTTTGACGCATGTTGCGTCCTGTCTATTTCAGTTCTCACCCAGGAAGCACATCAGCGTTAGGTTACTTTTTTTGTGTAGCGTGAAAGTTTAAATAGGGAGACCCTGAGAAAAAGGGAAGGGGGGGTAATTTGACACAGCAGGATGAGAAATTTACTACAGTAAATTATTTCTAAACTTTTATATCTTGTCATCTATGAAACAGGGAAATAGAGTAACTGATACAAGTGTAAGTTGAAATACATGTAACTGTAATATGCTCCAACATGAAACTGTTTCGACGGTGAGGACAGCCAGCGTGTGAACAGCGCGGCTAGCTGACTTTTTCTGAAGCTCGGAGTGCTTGCTGCCAACACATGCTCAAACAGGATGGCCAGATGTATATGAACTGAAGGCACTGCTGAACAATAATAGGGTGTTCACCCTATTAGCGTTGTCAAAGACCTCCATTTCCACTGCAAGCTGGTTTCTTCCAACGAGGACAACTTTTCATGGCAATGAAGGGAAAGCTACGGGGGCGGAGCTTCTGCACATGTACAGCCGCCCAAATCTTTTTAACTATCGTGCGCGAACGCCGACTTTGTGCGTTAGCGCCGTACGACGGAGCCAAGTTGCAAACGGCGAGAGTAAGCGCAGTCCCATGACGCGCGCACATGGGCCTATCGTCTGCTCGGCTGTTCCTTCGTGAGAACGTCACCCTGCATTAACTTAGTTCAGAAGAACAGGCAGCGCGTCTGGCTCGTATCTTAATATTCCGAAGATTAGCAAGCAACCGAGAAAATGAAATCCGCAGATACGTCACACGCCCCCGCGCATGAGATAAGCTGACAAATGTGGATCGTTCATTTGTTATCTGGCGACGCAAACGCTTTTTTTTTTAAGTTTTCTCTCGCCCTATTTGGAACATGGCTCCGTCGTATGGCGTTGACGCACAAAAAGGTCGGCGCTCGCGCACGAGATTTGGATAGTTATAGATTTGGGAGTCTGTACATCTCACTAGTGTGTGCTGCGTCCTGTCTCAAAGAGGGCTACATGTAGAAAATAAAAGAGTTGTTCTGATAACTTACCTAGAAATACGGTGGCATTTGCGGGACTACATTATTTACGATAGGATACGCGCGATTTGACCCTGCAGCCTTCGCTTCAATGCCAAGAAAAAGTTGTCCGCGAGTATAGTGGTCTACCCCATTGAAAACTGCTGCTCTTTGCATGCGCAATTACGTGCAGACCGATAAGGTGAGCAAGGTGCAGCACACGCTCTCGTTTGCATTAAAACATCGTACTGTTCACAGCTGTAGGGCCCGTTACTTTGGCAACATCCACTAAACAGTTGTCACACGCGCGGCGACCGAACAGACACGCGCAGACTACTCGGAAGCATGCATCGGTAGTCCGATCCGGAAGGTTTCAGCAACTGCCGCGTGGCGCGTCAGTCGCGTCGTGCGTATACACGCTTCCGCCAAGACCCACGACGTCGTGCGTATAGAGTCGGTCATTTGCTTTATAGCCATTATGGCGCGGACATTTACATCGAAGGCCTGCGTGTCCTTTTTGCGGGGTGATGTCCATAATTTATCGACGGTGCCACAAGAGGCGCACACGACTTCAAGTTTTGTTGCAAAACCAAGCTTGGTGCTCTCTCGGACAGTCATAGCACCTTTCAAACATTCTTTGCACACTGTGCGGCTGAGCACGACGTTAAAGATGTTCATTTGAACGAGCGAAAAATGTTCGCCCTCACTTGTCACTGCAGGTGCAAGAGCCGGCTGCATCAGTTGAAATTTCCTCTGCGTCGCCGGCGTAGACTCGAGTTCAGCGCGAACGGCGTCACGACGTTTCGCATTCGCATCGATTTCTTCCTTCGTTAGGAAACGCGTCCGCAGCGACGGTCCACTCACGCTCGATGGCGGCACCGATTCAGACGAAGTGCTGGGTCCGGCGATATCAGAAGCACTCGGTGTCACACTGGATGGCATCGATTCGGAGCACGTGTCGAGCCCGGCGATCTCGGAAACACTCGGTGCTTTTGCGGCTCCAGCCACACTCGATGTGTCGGATTCTCGACTGGCGACAGCCGACAACACAGTTCCGTCGCTGCAAGCGTCTACGCAGTCGGCACCTGCAGCAGAATAGCGGAATTTCAATGATCGTACAAGCCGCATAGCGCGCCTCCGCGCACCGGACTTCCGCACTGACTCCGGCTTCGTTGCCGGCATCGCCCGCAACAACAAAGACGAAAGGCACAGAACTAGTGCAAAAAGAAAAAAAAAAACGAGAGAAAATGATCGAAAAGATAGCACAAGGCGAAGCGCGGCTCGTAAGCAGACGTCTGTCGAGGCGGACGGAGCAGAGAGCAACAACGAAGCGAGCGCGCTGGACGCGCCATCGAGAGGAGCGACCGCCCCCGCTGCTGCACAGCAGCCAATGGCGGGCACGCTTTCTCCCGCGAGATACGAATGCGCTGCTCTAGCCAATCAGCGTTTCGCATCGCATTGTGGGAAAACGCCAATAGCGTCTCAACTGTGCTGCCGACGCCATTTTGCAAGGCGGCGAACGAGAGAGAAAGAATTCACGGTCAAAACAACACCAAGATGGCGCGGGACGACTGCATGGTCCGGGAATTTTTTTTTGCACTTTGTGGTTGAATTAGGTGCTGATAATTACAGAATAAGTAGTTTATGAGACATACAACCCAGAAATGTGGTTTTTCAAAAACCGACTTTTTCGCGATTTTTCGGTTTTCAAGGGCCGCGTCCCCCTGAAATAAAGTGTAGGTAAAAAAACCACATTGCTCCAAAATCTTACCGACCTGAAAACTGCATGCACGATTTCATGAGCATGCTGAAGAGAGATCAAGGCGTGCTGATGAGCATGGGATTATCATGTCACATGAAGGCAGTGCCGTTTTAATGCAGGCTTATATGTACATTTTTATGGAGTAATATCTTTTACTATAAAGAAGCGAACAATATTTCTATACCAACAAGAAAATTGGTGACCATGTGCACCACTCTACGACAGAATAATTTAAGTTCTTGCCACCAGAGGCACCTTAGGCCATTTTTTGCGATTTTTAATGAAGAAATAAAAAAATATATAAATCCACTTCTCACGAGAAAAACAGGGTTGGTTTGGGTCACTATGAGGGGCAATCTTTTCATCTAGGTAGTCATTTTGGGGTCAGTTGTTGTTCCTTTTCAAGGGACTGTCTGCCGTTCTTCACTGTTTTTCTATTTTGCATTGCAATAAGAAGCATACCATCTGAAGTGTCCAACCTTGTAGCAGCTTCATTGGAAAGTGTGTTGAAATTTTTAAAACAGATTTCTTTTCTATCTGCATTCGGTCTCATTCCATTTTTGGGATGAATACCCATAAGACTGGTCAGTGGAAGCAATGACAAATGTACCGCTAGTGAAAGTCGAAAACTTAAACCGCGTGCAGTTTTTACAGGCTTCATCAGATTTTCTTTATTAATAAAACAAATACCTTAGTAGTCATTTAAGGCACACAGACATCTATTGTTCTTATGAGGGGCGACAGACGCAGTGCTTGTGTTTCTTCGCCATTTGCAGGCAGGAATGCAGGCAAGCGAACACATCGTCAGTAGCGCCATCGGGCACCTCTTTGAATGCCTAAGAGAAAAAGAAAAAAATACTCTCTGGTGCAACCTAAAGCTGCTTCAAGTGCGTAAAATACAATTTCAAGTTATAAATATTTGTTTTTAAGTAAAATTAGTTTACCTGCACGGATTACGTGTCCTGCCAGTAGATGGAACCACATTGCTGTTGGGTGGCACTAGTGGTCATTCTTTAGGAATCTTCGATTTGGCTTGCACTAGTTCAGAAAAGTGCAGGTGCAGAAAAAGCGGTGCCAAGCGGTGCAGTGAGCGTGCAGCGCCGGTCGAGCAAGTGCAGGTGCAGCCTCAACCACGCCTCGGCACTAGCCGACACTAGCGCGCGACGGCTACAGCCAAAACGAAGGCGTGAGTTGACGTGAGTGCAGGCCGGAGAACACCTTGTAGTGTAAGCCTAAAATAGCCGCCTCCGCCGCCTTGTCCGATCAATACACGGCCGTGATGGCACTTCTTGTGACTGCGATGGAATTGCTGGACTCGAGCAGCGACGACGATTCCGTCAGCGGTGCCGTTTGCAGTGACTGCGACGATGAGTACGACGATGCGTGCATCTTGGTCGCGTGCGCGTTGGTGCGCGACGATGCCAACCGTGTACCCGGGTACGAAAGCATTATCGGCAGGTACCATGAGTATGAATTCAAGCGCCTCTTCAGGCTGTCCAGGGAGACTTTTGATAGTTTCAGGGCCAAGTTCAAGACTTCAGCCTTCTACCCAAGGGCAGTGCAAGGCCGCCAACAAATCAGTGCCGAAAAAACATGCCTCATAGCGCTTGTGTACCTAGGCTCACAAATATCTATGTACGCCATAGGCGACAAATTCGATGTTACCGAGTCGTCTGTTCATGTTTGTGTGACACGGGTCGTTCACTTCTTACACGCTATTAGCGATGAGATAATTTGCTGGCCTAGTAGCGCGGAAGTGACCCGCATAAAGAACGGCTTCCTCGCCAAAAGTAAAGGCAAGGGCCCAAGAAACACCATCGGCTGTATCGATGGATCACACATCGGGATACTCACTCCAAGCGAATCTACGCAGTCTTACTTCAACCGGAAAAAGTGGCCTTCGATAATCCTGCAAGGAATCTGCGACGACAGGAACAAGTTGCTGAACGTGTTTATTGGGTTTCCAGGTTCGGTTCACGACGCCCGTGTCCTGAGGGAGAGCCCCTTCTTTGCACGCGCAATTCAGGAATGTGAAGACAATTATATACTGGGTGACAGTGCATATCCACTGATGCCATGGCTCATGACCCCATTCAAGGACAATGGAAGTTCTTTTCCTACGTGGAAAAAGAGCTTCAATAAACGACACAGTCAACAACGAGTGCTTATTGAGAACACCTTCGGCCTGCTTAAACAGCGTTTTAGGAGGCTCTACCTTGTTGATGCAAAAAGTGTGCAACAGTGCTGCTATATAGTTATGGCTGCGTGTGTGCTACACAACATGTGCAACGATGAAAGGGACTTCCTTGAGGAACTTGCAACGCTTCCCCAAGAAGAAGATGTGGGCAATGATGAAAGTGAAGGAGATTTTGATTGCAGTCTGCCAGGCTACAGTCAGTCTCTGCGAGAGTTCATTGCAAAGGAACAGTGCTAGAAGTTCATCTTTGCTTCGCGATTTATTCAGTGTGCAAATGTTTTGCGAAGTGGGGTGCCGCGTCTAGAAGCAATGTTTTTTTTTAACAAATTAGATGGAGTAGACACTGCTAGTGTTATAAAAGTTTATTGCCCATATTATAACCCGTCCTTATTTGAGAGTACGTCGATCAACCGATCGAATCGCTGCATGCGCTCATCATGCCGCTTTGCCTTTGCCTCTTCCCATTTTTTTCTTTCCTCCAGTTGTTTCACTGCTGCCTCCTCTTGCTTAGCTCTCGAAGCTTGCATTTTTTCTAATGCCTCCAAGAGCGGCGTGACTTGGGACCTACTCTGGCGCTTCCTTTTTGGCGTTGTGCTGCTCCGAACTTTGGATGCTGTGTTGCACTCGACTGGGACTGCTGCATCTTGAGGTGCTTCAGTGATGCTGGTGCTGTTGAAAGTAATTGTACAGGTGCCATGTCATTTCCAGGCTACAGCACAAATTAAGTAATTTTTACTTACTCTGGACTTGCACTAGGCAGGATTGTTTTTCCAGGCTCCAAGAGCAGCCTTGGATTTACACTATGTTCTTTTTCCAAGACTTCTGCCAGCTCTCTGTAATAGACACTATGAGAATCACTGAAGATATGAAGACACAATCGTAACTTACTCTTCATATTCACAGTTCACACGGTGGTGACCTGAAGAATTGTTGTCTTTTTTTGACTTTTTATATGCTCTGTCCAGCGACTTCCATTTGTTTTCCACTTGTGTGGCAGTCACGTTGCACAAGAACTCCGTATTGATGGCCTCAGCCAACTTCTTCCACAGAAGCCTTCTTGTGCTAAACAAAAAAGCAAAGCACAGTTAGTAGGAAAGAAGGAAGCGACGTAACGTGACCCAAGTCTTGCAGTAGCACATGAACCTTTCCTTAGTACTTCATATGTGTAGCTTTCAGGGATAATTGCTAGGGATGTTCGATTATTCGAAAATTTTGGATAATGAATCAAACAGCACTGTATTCGGTTCCTAAGTCGAATCGAATTGCACATATTCTAAGTAACAAATATTCTTTTAATAATCGGCACTGGCGGGAGAACCCCAAAACAACGAAACAGCTACAAGTCATTCTTTCAATCCCTAATGTGACCTGTACGCAGCCCAAGCTTTTGCAAGACTACCTACACTATATTGATTGTCGAATGAATGCGCTTCTGAAAGCTCCATTCTTGCTCAATTTTTACTGCACTTTAGCTGTATCGCATTTATCAGCTCCTGTCTTCGTCTTGTAATAACCAAAGGTGGGAACTACGAGTGCTTGCAGCTTCACGACTAGCAACAGATACAAGTTTTGCGTTTGCGTAAATTGTTCTTGCAGATGTAAATTTCAACGCCCATTGTTATCCGCTTTTAGTGCGCAGGCCATGTTGTGATGACGGGTTGATCTGCTCCGTTACATATTTAGTTGTATCTGCAATGTTTGGTTGTAAATTGTTTTGTTTTTGTGTCCCAATTTTATTTAAAGTGAGGTGACAAAGTCTCACGTTGATAACGCTAGTCAATGCCGTAGTTGAACCTACAATTACAAAATGTTACGAATATTCTAGTTCCTGCTGCATACGAGATTACCTTAGTTTTCGTAATTGTGGTATTTTGAGTAGATTCAAACTGACTGTAATGGCCTTTGTCGAAAGTTTGTGACTATTTGTTTCAAATAAAATGTTCTGTTCTAAGGCTGTTTTGAAAATGGTCTACTTACTATTCAAACAGTATTCAATTACTATTTGTATTCTATTTGGTGCCATTACTATTTGACTCTTACTTGATTAGGTTCCGAAATTCACTATTCACACACTTCTGATAACTGCGAACGTTCTTTTTGTGCGGGAAGCATTATGTTGGAGAAGTTGAACATTGTGTAAATCACTCTTTTGGATCATAAAGCTTCACTAAGGAGACAGCCATATTCTAACCTGTCTTTGCATTGTAAAACATGCAGCTGCGCAACCTTGTTTGCTGACACGACGGCGCAGTCTAGGTTCAAAGATAGGGTAGCACGTGTCAAGAAGCATATCTCTTTTAACAATGAGCTGCACCATCTTGAAAAGTGGCAGTGCGAGAGAAATGCGGACAGACAGTGAAGACACAAGGACTGCAGGGCGAGACTTGCTAGAGATGTGCCTCAGAATAACAACATGCAATTCCCTCTAGTGCAAATTCTCAAGGCAGCACTACACTTGCAACATGGCTTGAGCTTGGAGGTGCTGCACCTTTTCGGCAAGACAGCGGTTGTGCAATGCCCAACACAAAAGCACCGTCGCTGTTTTTGAAGATCACTTGACTTAATGAAACATTACGAATGCCTTCGTTGTGTATATATGTGCGTGACTATACATACTGTTTGTGTGTATATGTAAACGTATATGTCACAGTCAGGCGCATAGCCAAAATTTTTTTTCAGTGGGGGGGGGCAGTAAAATGTAAATTGCTGGCAGTAAAATGTAGGCAACAATAACCATCGCCATTGTGAACTTCATGCGCCCTTATCTTGTTGGTGCTTGCCTAGAGTGAAACGGAATAATAAAAAGCTGCAAATAATTTTGGACATAGGATGACATACCGAAGTGCCCTGGTTTTTCCCACCAAGTCCTTCATTTCCGAGTATTTGGCGATGAAGAACCTTGTTTTTCGGGCGCTCCAAAGCTCTTCCACATCTTCAGCCGACGCGGCTGCTGCTGGAAATGCGGCTAAAGCCCCATCGCTGTCAACGTCGCCGTCGCAGGCAGGAGAAGGCGTCGGCGGTTGTGCCGGAGGGGGGTCATTTTCACGATTCCCTGCCATGAACCGCAACGTAACGCGCTTGCCGTCTGCAAGGGCGAAAACCAAGATTAAAAATACCGACATAGCATAAGCAATGCTACGAGGCTGTTT
The DNA here is from genome assembly GCF_043290135.1 of Rhipicephalus microplus. Taxonomy (NCBI): domain Eukaryota; kingdom Metazoa; phylum Arthropoda; class Arachnida; order Ixodida; family Ixodidae; genus Rhipicephalus; species Rhipicephalus microplus. Next base: position 6,113,963 of record NC_134700.1, on the reverse strand, counting down.
GCTGACCGACTACGACTCCTGGCCGCTAACCACGTTTTTTGGCAATGCATGCAGCCTGACTTACCTGATGCCTCATAGACGTAACCGTTGGCGTCCGTCATAAATGACCCGTCGGGATTGTGAAGTGCCTTAACTTCCTTTTGAACGCCCTGAACAACTATTTGCAACGTCGTCTGCTCTGGCCTTGGGGGGACGCCCGCCATGCTGCACTACTCTGCACCTGCTTTGGAGTGCGTGCACGCCGGTACAGAACTCGTCAGGAACTAGGCTTACACCTAGACAAAACGAGGGAGCCAGTGCAGAGGGTGCGACAGAGGGCGCGCGCTGCTCCGGCAAAACGAGGACGAAGGTGCTGCACCCTTTGAACTGGTTCAGCCGGTGCAGCCAAAACGAAGAGACCATTTGTCAACTTTCAACATCAAATTAAAATTTCTTTTTTTTATTAAACAAAAGCATGCTCGTTGCTGCCGATATGATGAACGGTTTTTGCCCCAGTCAGACAAAAATTTTACGTGTGGTAGAAAGTCCTTTTCAGAAGTGCCTGAGAAGCAATTTCTTGCACACAACTCACTAGAGCTAGCCATTGTGAAATCAAAATAAAAGAAAGCTAAAAAAAATGCATTAATACACAGAAGGAGGTTTGTTAAATCGTTACTAAGTGAGTAGGTACTAGGCCTGCGAGAGCAAAATTTTGGAAGCCTTTAGCACTGTCTGCTCCGAGCGACCGTCTCTTCCATAGGGAAAGCCAGGGCGACAGGGGCGAAAAGGTAGACTCTGTTCACCTTCTTTTTGTCAGCCTTTGTCTCATTGTGTCAAGCATCATTTACAGGCCATAGTGCACTCATGGTTGTTTCGTTAATATGGTGTATGGGATGACATGACACAAATGTATATAAATAAAAAGTCACATATTGTGTGTACAACGAGATGTATTCATACATGACAAACATGATATAGTGAGTGACATGTTGCAGAATGAATGCCTTGATTTTATTCAGAGACCAACAGTGTGGTGTCTGCAGCTCTTAGATAGCTGCCTTGCTTTGAATCATTTCCTGCTTCACATTAATCAATTCCTACAGTGATTATGATCTGCTGGTTTTAGTCAGATCGTTCTCTACTTTAATGCTTTCGTGACTGCCGATGACTATACTTCTTATCAATCAAAAATTGGTCCTGCACGAAACCAGTGAAGATCATACTTGCTTTACTTGTGTTTCTAGCTGCTACTTGCTAGGATGTTTTTGTCTCGGATTTCATTTTATCGCCATTTTTTATTGTATTGCCATGTAGGGAAGGCACCTTCAAGTTATCTCTTTCTAGAAGTTTAGTAAAAGTAAAGTAAAAAAATGGCACCATATTATTCAGAAAAAAAAAAAAAGCTCTAAAAATTGAGTGGGTAAGATTTTCCTGCTATTTTGGCACATTTTCTTTTTTTTTTTTCTTCAGTGGCAAAAGGGCTCAAGCATTGTTTTGTTTGAAAATAGTTTGATATTAAGAATATTTTAATGACCTGAATTCGGATGTAGTTAGGTTTGTATTGCTTTTAGCTGATGGAGTGACTAGTCACAACCGGTATGAACCTTGCCAAGGCAGAACTTGAGTGCCTCCTAATTTATCTGTGCTCTGGGAAATAGTTTTTATCAGTGTGAGACGGTTGCCTTGTCGCAGGCAGTCAGTGGGCAGGGCTTTGTGTCACGCCTGCTGCACTTGTCGTCCACACCTGGACAGAAGACAGAGGCACTGGAGCAGCAGCTGCACAGCCTGGACGCCGAGATTCAAGCAATGGCACGTGAGAAGCAGTGAGTTCCATAGGACAGCACTACTGTAAATAAAAGCAAATTTCGTTTCATTTTGCGGCACGAGAGTCTAATCTGCTACAGAAGAGTTCCTGCCATAATTTTCAGTCTCAAATCAGCTGATTCACATGTTGCTTGTATTATGTCTGTAAAAACATTTATTTTTATATAGAAAATCGAATCCTAATGTCACTAACCGAAATATACAACATTCATTCATTTCCAAACTGAGCTATACCTGGCATGTGCATTACAAACAGACGTTTCTGAAAGCAACCTCCTTGTTGAGTATGCTTCCTGCAACTACACTCGAACTGCGTAGTAACTGTCATATATGCCACGAAAATACTTTGTTATAGCCGAAAATTTATTGTAAACGTATATTCATAGCACTCTATCTATAACAGAGTTATTCTTCGTCATAACCAATTATTCGTTATATCGTGGTCTGAGTGTACCCTGATTTCTGAAACAGCACTTGAAAGTGGTGGCAGAGCACCAAGAAGAGAAGAAGCTGTCTCAAACTACTGAACACTTCATAAAATAATGACAACGGGTGAAAGTATACCTATGTTAAAATCCAGTTTGCTCATCTTCAGAAACTGATTCACAAAATCAAACTGAGTTCCTTATTAAACTATATTACGTAAAGGGTGTAGAAGCATCTGTGAAAAAGAGTGGCAGGATCAAGTCGACTTATAGAAAACTCTGTGTAATGTAAATTTACGTGCAAGCACCCCTCATACAGGGAAAGATAAAGGAAGATTTTGCTCAGTTGCAGACCAAAATTCAAGATGCTGGCAGAGAAGCCTATAAGAATAAGGCAAAATTGTGCTTCTAATAAAAGGCTGTACAGAAAATGCATGAATCTACTATTTTTACTGAACTTGGGGGAACCCTTGTGTGAAATTTCATCTTTTATGAAAAGAGAAGAATGCGTGCCTCAAACTTGAAATCTGAATAGTCAGAATGTAATTCCGAGGCCACACTGTAAAAGTACTGAGAAACCATGCACATTGTATCTAAGGGCTCAGAGCTTAAGTTCCTAGAAGCTGCTGCTGCTGTGACAGGTTGAGAGGAAGGAGCTTGGTCATCGGTGCTTTGCAAATTTTTGGAAATGGGGCTCGGGATTTTTCGATAGAAAACTCTGTTATGTGTGCAACCCAGTGCAAGCAAGCAAATAAGCAATTTTAAAGGACTGTCTACTGTCCTTCATTGCCTTACTGTTTTCTATCGCAATACAATAAGTGTGATAAGACAGATGCTTGGGCTAGTTGGTGACAGTATAAGCGTACTGTCTGAAGTGTTTGCCCTGCAGTGGTTTCGCTGTGAGTTCGCAACATAAGAGTGTGAGCTTGCAACGTACAACAGGATCCGAGACAATCCTTTTTTGCAGACTAGTTGGTTCATACTTGAAAAATTGAATTGCTGCACAAACTGCAGCATTCAATTCAATTTTTCAAGTGGGACCCAAGAATCTGTTCAAGACTATTTTGCAAGCTCAGTGGACATTGTGTGTATGGTAGCCAATGGCACCGCAGACACGTAAGCCTCCCTTTACCCCACATTGTGTCACATTCTGGTTCAATAAACCCATATTCACTGACCAGCTGCCTTTTGGGTGCCATATAAAGAGTTAAAGAAGCCCGGCTATTGCACTCTACAAGGTAGAAGAGCGTCACATTCTTTTCTGATGGTGCTTAATAGAGTAAGCCTCATGCAAACTCGTCTACAGTTTGTGTCCTGGTCAGATATTAAAGAGGAGCCTATTCACGTAAAAAACAATTCACTAACAAATGAAAAAGGCATAATGTGCATGTAGTAGCTATTCTTGACTGGAGGCTTATTGCCATCACACAAGTTTGTAGTGCACAATCATTGCTCTTGCTAACATGCGGGACAAAAACATAAAGAATAATGTTACGTAGAAAGAAACTTGATCTGAAAACCATGTAGCATTTAGGGGAACTAATGGTTATGGGCATAACAGATAGCCAAACAAACAAGTGAAGCCAATATCCTAGTAGATATTGAGAGAAAGAAATGGGCAGCCCGTGTCGTGACTAGGACAGGTAACCAAACGTGACTTTAAGTGACAAAATGTATTCCATGAGATGGACAGCAGGGCCTAGGATTGCAAAGGAGCAAAGATCTGTGTGTGCCACCTCAAATAGTGCGCTTGCACCTAGAACGTACTGCCATTGTTCATTGTTGGTCATTCCAAAAAAAGACGAGGTGTGCAGATACAAGAAAAAAGTCAAGACACCACAGACGTCTTTACCAGCGTCTGTGGTGCCTCTACTTCTTTCTTGCAGTCGTGTCTGCACGCCCTTTCAATGAACACTTGCAACTAGCTCAGCTCTCTCTTATTCTGAGATTGTTGTAATGCACCTCATCAATATCATAGTTCCAGTAATGCTTTTGCAACATGTTGCTATGAAAATCTATAATAATAAACAAATACACTGGCACTATTATGCTACCTCAATTTAAAATACTTTGCAACTTGATGGCATAGAAGTACAACAGCTGCCTCGCAGGCAAGAGGTCCATGGTTCTAATTCCAGTGGACAAAACACCACGTCGTGATTGAATTGTATAAGGACACCAGGGGGGTGGTTGTCTTACTGGTGGACACTGCTGGTAATAAACTCCCTCACCAAAATGCACCAAGAACTGAGGCTTTCGTCAGGCATTTCATCTCTTAGGCAGAGGTTCCTTCTTTGTATGAAAGGAAAATAAACTTCACTTCACTCACCAGAGGACTGGCCACCCTGGCACAGTATTTGGCCACTAGCTCCCTCGTGAATAACCCTCCGTCCTCAGTCCCCAGCAGCTGCAAATCAACAGACCACGACTGGGGTCATACTTGCGAAACAGTGGAAGATGCTAAGAATTTCGATGTCTGGACAAGCTGCCATTGGAATTTGAATTTGGCAAGGTTTAAAGCCAGCACGTTATCTATTGTGTGGCGAGTCCAGCAGTACTATTCGATGAACTAAAGAGGATCCAAGTGTGTCAAAACTGCCGGGAGTGTGCTTTTCTGCCTTTGTAAGTCTCTTACAGGGTTAAGGATAAATCGCCTGGCTGAATTGGCAAAATTCAGTAACTTCTTTAATGGCTGAGGCCAGATTGGGTTCGGGATTTATTTCGGAAGGGTTGATAATGTTGGCCCACAGAGTGAGCATGCGGGCATCAGCACCTGCCGTGTTGTTGCCTACAAGGCCCATATGAGCTGAAGCCCCTATATCCTTCGGCAGCCCCCAATGTAATTGCTATACTTTAAATAATGTGATGCACCAAGTAAGAGACATAGCTCTGTTCAGTATTTCGCTGGCTCCTATCAAGTCTCTAATGATGATGTGCGCGTCCTGGTCTGCGGAAGCTAGCGTGATGGCGACTTACTCCGCGTGTATTATATTTTGTGCTCGAAATGTGACGTTTTGGTGCACAACTGCAGACGTGTAAGAGCCGGAGTCGTCCACGTAAAAGATGCCATGTTTGTTCCCATAGTAGTGGGCCAGTGCCTCTGCCCGTGCAAGGTGCCTGCCACTGTGGTCCATGCTTGCCAGAAAAGGGCACATGCGCAGGGCACATCTTTCCAGTTTAAGGTGCTTTGAGGCTTGTGGAAAACTGTAATGGTTCCGAGGCTTACTTTCAGGAGCTCACTGGTATGCGTGAGTTCATAGGTACAATCGTGAATGGATGTGAATAAAAAAACTATGGGACGCCTCGAGTTGGGCACTGATGGGAAGACGTCTAATGAAGTTGTAAAAGGCAATACGGGGTCGACAAGGTTTCGAGGCAAGGAAAGCTGGAAAAGCAAGATAACGTTCCAAGTAAGGATAAGGATTATAAAGGAAAATGGATGGGCAGAGGTGTTCTGTTATTTGTATAGGAAGAGCACTGACACACAGTGAAGAAAACCAAGTAGGAGGCTCACAAATGTATGTGGCTTTTAGCGATTAGGCAACATGTTAAGCAAGAAGTCAAAGAGGTGGAGATGATTTGCTGAATCTGAGTAGAAGTGATAAAAAAAAGGCTCTGAGCAACTGACAGAAGGGCAAAAATGAAGTAAGGAGAGAGGCATTTTACGATAAATCAAGGGGCAACACGTTACTGTTTGAAGGAAGATCGGGTCTCTTTAAAACACCTAGTTACATTAATCAAAAGAGCCAAGGCATCAGACCAACCTAAAAGAAATATAAAGAGTTCCTTTTTTTGTCAAGCAAGGTGGCACACATGTCGCCACTCTGTTACGATTGGGACGCTCATATCACCCATTCATCTTCAGATTTCTGGGATACATACGTGCTCTTACGTCACTGTTGTGTGGCTGCATATGTAGTCGGGCTAACAGGTGGTGACCCAACGTAGTCTTTGATAGTCGTGTGCATTGATTGCTCTAGTGAGCTATGTGAAGCTATTTAATGTACCCACGCCCCTAAGGTGCTAGTTGAACATGGTTATTTGGGCGATTGAGGACGCGCTTGTACATGTTCCTGTAAATGAGCTCAAGGGCATTCTCGTTAAACTTGCACAGCGTCTAACAAGAACATACTGAGATAAATTCAGTGTTTCACGTCCCCATGGCCTAGAGCAGGCGAGCTGCATCCTTGACGAGCTATGTTGTTATTGGTGTTTATTAACTGACACTGGCAGTTCAAAGCATGAGTGTGCAATTCGTGCATGTGGATCTATATGACATTGCTGTATTGTCTTACCTGAAAGAAAGTCTGGAGCAGGTCGTGTGGAATATTTTGTTTGAGTGTAGGAGCACTTTATAATACTGTTTTTATGCCTGTAATAATGTCGCATCTGATGATTTGCCTTTTCAGGGAATTCTCTGAGAAGGCTTTGGCAGAGGTAGCCAAGTTTCGGGAGCAGAAGGAGCGCGACTTCACCAAAGCACTGACCATATTTGCCAATACCAACATCCGCCTCTGTCGAGAGGTGGGCAGCTTATTATTTAATGCACTTTGTATCTAGGGCCAAGTTCTATATTGAGAGCTATGGGACACCTTCACGGATAAGAATCAGAATAATATGTGGCTTATCCTTCTGTCTAGGAATTGGTATAACATGTAAGTGAAACGTGTCTAAACAGAGGCAAATGAGCATTTATTATGCATTGTTTCACCACAAGGCCGAAGGTATGAATGCTACAGTAACAAATTGTAATGTGACGCGAAAAATGGAAAGCACCTCCAAACTTGCAGCATGCGCCTCAAGCAGAAAGCACGCACGAAATGAGCATACACAAAATCATTATCATCATCATCAGCCTGACTATGTTCACTGCAGGACAAAGACTTCTCCCATGTTCCGCCAGTCAACTCGGTCCTGTGCTTACAGCTGCCACTTTATACCCGCAAACTCATTTGCCCACATAACTTTCTGTCTCCCCTAACCCACTTGCCCTCTCTGGAAATCTAGTCAGTTACCCTTAATAGCCAGCGGTTATCCTGCCTACGCGCTACATGCCCGGCCCGTGCTCATTTCCTTTTTTTGATTTCTTCTATAATATCCTTAACCCAGTTCGTTCCCTGATCCACTCTGCTGTCTTCTTGTCTCTTAAGTTTACAGCTCTCATTTTTCTCTCCATCGCTCGCTGCGATGTCCTCAACTTAAGCTGAACCCTTTCTGTAAACCTTTATGTTTCTGCTCCATAGGTAAGTACCGGCAAAATGCAGCTGCTATATACCTTCCTCTTGAGCGATAGTAGCTATGATGTGAGTCATGATTTGAGAGTGCTTGCTAAATGTGCTCCACGCCATTCTTATTCTTGTAGTTACTTCAGTCTCGTGGTTCGGGTCCGCGGTTATTACCTGTCCTAAGTAGACATGGTCTTTTACAACTTCAAGTGCACTATTACTTATCTCGAAGTGCTGTTCTCTTCCAAGGTTGTTGTACGTTACTTTCGTTTTACATTTTCTGCAGATTAAATTTAAGACCTTCCTTTCTGCGCTTCTTGTCTAATTCAGTAATCATGAGTTGCAGTTTGTCCCCTGAGTCGGGTCTCTTTAAAACACCTAGTTACATTAATCAAAAGAGCCAAGGCATCAGACCAACCTAAAAGAAATATAAAGAGTTCCTTTTTTTGTCAAGCAAGGTGGCACACATGTCGCCACTCTGTTAAGGCTATTGACCATCAATGTAATGTCATTGGTAAAGCGCAGGTTGCTGAGGTACTCTCCTTTAACTCTAATAATTGTTGCAGCTTGACACTGAAAGCATGCTGCTCAGACAGACAGAAAGGCTCATGAAACAAACGCACAAGTATACACAACGCAAGCATGAACAACGATCACAATTCTTCATAAGAGCAGTGTGCTTCTTTTATAAACGTGGCCGCAGCAGCGAGCGATGTGACCTTCGTGTTCTCCTTAACCAATGTAACTTCAAAGCAAACTTGGGTTGGAAGCACAAAAGGTACAAAGTGCCCGAATCATGAGATAAACGCATGCGCATGAGTGACCATGCTCTGTAGAAGCACGCGCATGTCACAACGCATGGAGCGATAACCTTTATAGCTTGCCCAGTGCTTGCTTTTCGCACCATCTTGTTACTAATTACAAAGACGCGCTGAAATTGCGGAGTTCCGAGGATGGTTCATGGTAAATCTAGCATATAAATAGCTCGCCGTTAGCAAGCTGGACAACGTACGCTCTGTGGTCTACTACGCACTGCGAAGCGTGAAGTTGTAAATTCGACTCTTGGCAACAAAACTTTTTTGTTTTTTTGTAATTGTTAGTATTTATTTTATGTCATATATGTGACGTAAATACAAGTGAGCTGTGGTGGACCCCCAGCACAAAACACTTTTGTGTTAAAAAAATGAAGGCAGGGTGTTGACCACTGACTAATGTGCTAGTATGGTTTATTGTCAACAACCCTGTCACAATAATCATCTTCAACTATATGCTCAGCCACCACGAGTTTAATGTAGCACTATAAAAAGCATACTACATGTCTTTTCTTTAATAGGCGCACCATGTTGTCATTCGAGCTACACATTGTGAGAGACTGCTATCAAGTACACGTCAGGAGCCGAGTTCGGTTTCAAGAGCACATGAAATGCAGAGTTTAGTTGCTCAGGCACCAAGAAACCATGCTGCACTAACAGCAATTGTACAGCAAGGTTTTGTTAGGGGACAACCCTAACATCACATTACACGTTCCAACGCCACCCGTTCGAAGGCTGGCCCCGCCGCGGTGGTCCAGTGGCTAAGGTACTCAGCTGCTGACCCGCAGGGCGCGGGTTCGAATCCCGGCTGCGGCGGCTGCATTTCCGATGGAGGCGGAAATGTTGTAGGCCCGTGTGCTCAGATTTGGGTGCACGTTAAAGAACCCCAGGTGGTCTAAATTTCCGGAGCCCTCCACTACGGCGTCTCTCATAATCATATAGTGGTTTTGGGACGTTAAACACCACATATCAATCAATCGTTCGAAGGCTGTCATCGTCTCACCAGGCTACTCTGCACACCCATGCATTGCAAGAGAATCGACACTTTGGCCAGTTAGTTGAGATGCATGGTATAGCTGTTGCTTAAGAGCATAAAGAAGCGCTACGAAGGAGCACAGAACACCAAGAAATAGTGCATGCTTTGAAGGGCACACCCACAGCCAATTCGTGTGTATTCATACATGTGTGTTCACGCATGTGTGTTCATGCATGTGTGTTCAAAAGAAACTGTGCAAGTCAACTAGGCAATGCGTTGCACACAACTAGGCAGGGATATTTGGTTGCATGTGGCAGTATCATATTTTATTGACGTATTAATTTTCACTGAGTGGTACATCACAATACATATCTGAAAAATTGGGCTCTCTAAGAAAAATGACTGTGACTTTGGTCGGCTAGGCCCACTTATGCTCACAAACGCTTGTTATGCTTGTTTACACTCATAGCGTATGCACAGTTTATCAACCAGTATGGCTAGACGAAATTTCCATATTGCGAGCACTCACACCGTCGTTTCGTCAGTTCCTGAAATTATCACCGAAGTCTGAATACGAGGCGTCCATTGCCAAGGTGACCGCTGTCATCTTTTTTGCTTCATCCTCTGAAGCTTAGCTTGTGGAAGTTGCCATTCTTCACTCATTTATGCCCACCATTTACACATTGGTAATCATGTTTCTGCCTTAACTCATTAGCAAGCCAAGCAACATCACAGACTGATGCGACGCAGCTTTCTGTTTTCACCTCAGGCAACTTGCGCACAAAGGAACCAGTGTCCTTACTTCCTCCTTTCATCATGCGACCTTGGCACAATGGCTGAACCAAAGCACTGGTCGATGTGGCAGAAGAAGTGGCGAGTCGCATTGTTAGTCACGTGGAAATCACTTGACTAATCAAGTAATCCTTTCACTTTAAGGGATTTTTGCACTTTTTTACTTTATCCAGGTGGTCAAATTGCCCCTAACCATCTCTGAAGGGTTGTCAGTACATATCAAGAATTTGGTGCTTGCTCAAGCTTTCATTATGATATGGTCAATACATTACAGGAACCACGCTTATGTATGTACTTACTGCCAAAAACAGATTTGAGTCTCATGGCTCTAATAGTTAATGAGGTTTAATGTCTCAAAACCATGATCTGATTACGAGAAACGCTGTAATCGACAGCTCAGGAAATTTCAACCGGCTGGGGTTAATATGGTCCTGAGTTTTCTAAAGATAGACGGGCTTCAAGCATTTTTGCCTCCATCAAAAATGTGGCAGTCACACATCTCGTGTTTAGTACCATCAAAACCAGCAAAAAGGGGAAAAATTACGACTCTCCCACACGATCATGTCGAAAGGCGGAACACGAAGGCTGCGGAGGTGATTCGTCTTGCTTTTACTGGTGTATGTGCATATATTCTGTGCTCCAGTGTAAAATCTCTGCCGTGTTAGTTAAATGCATCATTTTTTGCCACACTCGTTTACGTCGTGCTCGCTCCATTTCTGAGCGCACATGGTTACGTCAATAGTGAGCCTCTTCTGTTCCTGCAGTGGATGGCCGTGCAGCACATTTGGGTTGTTGCTTAATGAAAGCATGTGGTACAGACTCAATCACACTTGCCGGGAGGAGGTCGAGTAGACAGCAATGAACTGCACCCGCATCGCCTACTGGCAGCGATTGAGTTCGAGATTAGTTAGATACAAGTGAAAAAGAAAATGTACAGGTGAACGATACTGCGGGCAGTTTGCACTAAATTGCTCAAAGTTTGGCACAGCGAAGCACGGGCCCTTTCATGCTCGTTCTCCCCGTTGACCAAGACATGCCCGGCTTCGAGATGTGAAGCTTCTTGCTCAGGAGTGTGCACTTTCTTAGGATGCCCCATAACTCAGGTGCAGCCAGGCTGTGCACTGTAGAGGAGAGGTTGCACGCTATGTCTGCATTGATGTGCGTGTTGTAACTACAGCGCATGTGCGGCTTGGCCAGGTGGTGCAGTATGCTGGCGCTAGATAATCTATTTTTTAAGTTTCTCTTATCTTCTTTCTTTCACTTTCATTGATGCTCTCTCTCGTTTTTTTTTTATTTCCTCCTTTCTATTTCTCTGGGCTACGCTTTACTCTCTCCCCTCCTCCTCACCATCACATAATCACTTGCTACATTATACACTATAAGCTGTGCTATGCTTGCTAGCAAGCCTAAATAGCCAAGTGGTTAGGAAGCTTGCGTTTTGATCGTGGGAATGTGGTTTCGAATCCCGCGTAGTGAAGATTTTTTTTTCTCGGCAAGAATTTTTCTCTTTATATCTTTCTCTCTGTACTTCTTCACTCACCCATCAGAGTAATATTACAGGCTGTCATTCTGTAGCCGTGAGTAGCGCAACTTGCCCAAGTTCCATGGCACAATCATATTAGTGTTAATGATGATTGTCGGGCACCATCCTTCACACATTTTATACCAAGGTTATCGGCTATACTGTTAAAGCAAGAAAAAGCATGTTTCCTGTGTTTGTAAGGTCTCAAAACTTTTCTCACTTCTTTCTTTTTTATAAAACGCAGTATTACTCACAATAAATCCAGGTATGCCGAGAATCACTCTAGGAAACAACTATTTGAGAAACAAAAGCCTAGAAAATAGAAACGAATAACTTAGTAATAATGTTAATGTTGTGCCAGAAACACGAACTGGACTAGCAAGACATAATACCATTACTAGTAGGCACACCTGAAGACTAACACATTGAATACTATATAGTTGCTTATGGTGAAAATAAATGTCAATTTTTCCTACTCCCACTGAGTGGGCTTGGCAGCACCTTCTTCGGACGGACGCTCATGCATTTCTGATTTTTCGTCCAGATTGCCCTGTTGCGGGCGGATGCCGCCGTGGGATTTGCAGATATTGCCTCACCGCAAGACAGTACCATCGCGCATGCGCAGGGACAAGGCCTCGATGGAACATCATCATGGGAAGCTACGCCTCAGGTGTTGTGTCGACGCCATGTCGTTCGCAGTGTGACGTCAGCGGACACTGACCAGCTAGGCTATAAAACCAAGGTCCATCTTCAGCGGCCTTTCAGTGGGCTTGGCAGCACCTTCTTCGGACGGACGCTCATGCATTTCTGCTTTTTCGTCCAGATTGCCCTGTTGCGGGCGGATGCCGCCGTGGGATTTGCAGATATTGCCTCACCGCAAGACAGTACCATCGCGCATGCACAGGGACAAGGCCTCGATGGAACATCATCATGGGAAGCTACGCCTCAGGTGTTGTGTCGACGCCATGACGTTCGCAGTGTGACGTCAGCGGACAATGACCAGCTAGGCTATGAAACCAAGGTCCATCTTCAGCGGCCTTTCAGTGGGCTTGGCAGCACCTTCTTCGGACGGACGCTCATGCATTTCTGCTTTTTCGTCCAGGTTGGTGACAAATATCCTGTCTATCAGTCTATTCGTGACGATTCTCTTACTTTGATAGTGCTGCCAAGCCCACAATGTTTGTTTGTTTCGCTGTGTGACTGTTTGATTGTCATTAGATTGCTCTTGTTAGCATTGGGAGACGTGGAGCTGAACCCAGGTCCGTCTTCGGAATCAGAATCCGAGGCTACTGTAAACAGTCAGCTTCTTAGAAAAATCTTAAAAGAGCAAACAAAAACCAATAAGACGCTCACCATGCTTTCTGCCAACCTGAAACAAGTGGAAAAAACTATAGGTGGTGTTCAAGAAAGGATAGCGTCGATTGAAAAAGAGCTTGGACGGCTACAAAAATGCGAGGAAAAGCTGGTTGAGCACGAAGCAGCGTGCAAGGGGACGAGGGAACTAGTGAACGAGCTTACGATTAAAGTTGATGACCTTGAAAACCAAAGTCGAAGAAACAACTTGATGATTTATGGTTTAAGTGAAGAATCAAAAGAAGATAACAAATCTCTGCAAGACAGGGTTCAACAACAAGTATTTAAGGACTTACTCGGCGTCGAAGTGAATTCGATAGAGCGCATCCACAGAGTAGGTTTTAAACGTGCTGGGAAACACCGACCTATTATGTTAAGGCTATTTGATTACTCTGAGAAAACTACAATTATGTCGGCTTGTTTCAAGCTAAAAGGAACACAGATTTCTATATCTGAAGATTTTTCCAAGAGAGTTCGCGACTTACGCCGCAGGTTGTGGCATTCGGCAGCAGTGGAAAAAACCAATGGAGCAAAGGTTTCACTCTTGTTTGATAAACTGAAAGTAGACGATAAAGTTTATATCTGGGACGAGCTTTCAAACCAACGACTGGAAGTTACACGACGTTATGCGCAGGCCCGGCGGAATTCTGGTCATTCTGCAACAACCCGAGTGAACACGAGAAGCAGCAGTAAAAAATGACAGCCTGTGAGCAAAGTTCTCAGAGTTGTTTCACTGAATGCGCGTAGTGTTGTTAACAAAGCCAGTTCCCTTGAACACGTTATCTCCTGTTACCAGCCACACGTCTTAGTAATCACTGAGACATGGCTACATGCAGATGTGCAAGATTCGGAAGTCATACCGTCTTCTTACAAGCTTATTCGTAAAGATAGGGAGTCACGCGGGGGAGGAGTAGCAATCGCTATTAAAAATAACGTCGCATTTACTGTTTTGGATGGCATCAACAACCACGAAAGCGTGTGGTGCAGAATTAAATTTCTTGGTAAAAGAATACTTTTAGGGGGCGTGTATCGACCACCGAGTTCTTCGCCCGAATACTTAGAAGCCATTCAAGACTACCTTGCAGATAATACAAATTCTCGATCCCGGATTATAATAACAGGAGATTTCAACCTACCGGGTATAAACTGGGCTGATTTTTCTTATGATGGCAAAGAATCTCGAAGTGCAGATATACTGATTACGACCGCATTCAACTTCTGCTTACAACAACTAGTTTCTGAGGCTACTAGGGTTGACAGTTCATCATCATCCCTCCTTGATTTGGCACTGGTTAGCAGCTCGTTCCAAGGTTGTTCAGCCAATGTAGAAGAAGGAATATCTGATCACAAGTTGCTTGCTATGTCATGTCCTGTTTCGGGAACACGTTCATTTACTAGACCGTCGGATACTTTCGTGAGAGATTACACTCATGCGGATGATAACGCTATTTTAGAATATTTGGAATCGCTCTTTGATTGTTTTAGCCAAGTTAATAATGTCAATGAAATGTGGTCAAACTTTAGAGAAATTGTTCTCTTTTGCGAGCAAAGATATGTGCCGTTAAAAAAGAAACGAGTTAATAGGGAATATCCGTGGTTCACGAGAGAAATGAAACGCAAAATTAAGCGTCAGCGCAAGCGTCAGAACACGAGTGATTTTTCAAGCCTTACTTCTAAGCTGCGAGAACTAACACGATCGGCAAAGGAAAGATTTTTTTCAGATACTCTACCGTCATTCATGAAGAATGAACCCCAAAAATTCTGGCGCTATCTGTCAAAAGATAAACGAGGCATTTCAGAGATCAGGGTCGAGGGAGAAAGTATTGTTGACGTGACTACCATTGCCAACAAATTTAATGTCTTTTTCCAGTCCATTTTTACACGGACAGCCACGCATGCTCAGTTGCGGTCATATGACTCTGATAGCCTCATGCCAGAAGTGGAAATCACTGAGGATGGAGTCCTTTGCCTTTTACACAAACTAGATGTAAAGAAATCACCTGGTCCGGACGGACTATCTAATACTTTTTTGAGTAGATATGCTGTTTGGGTGGCAAGATATTTACATCGCATTTACACTGCATCGTTAGACGCTGCAGTTATTCCTGATGACTGGCGCTCGGCAAAAATAATTCCGGTACATAAATCGGGCTCCACTTTGGAAGTTAACAATTACAGGCCTGTTTCCTTAACTAGTACTTGCTGTAAATTATTTGAGCACATTATATTTAAGGCCATGATCACTTACTTAGAAAATAACAAACTACTGTATGCCCAGCAGCATGGATTTAGGTCTGGTTTGTCGACCGTCACCCAACTGGCTGAAATAACTGATGATTTAATCAGAACGCTTAATTTGAAAGGTCAAACCGATGCCATATTTTTGGATTTTTCTAAGGCCTTTGACGTCGTACCCCATCAGAATTTAATAACAAAATTATTAGCTATAGGCATTGAGCAGAAGGTTGTAGCATGGATCGGGAGCTACTTGAGTAACAGGAGACAGTGTGTTATCATAAATGGCTGTCTCTCGAAAGAGTTGGCAGTGCATTCGGGAGTTCCGCAGGGCTCAGTCCTCGGACCTCTTCTTTTTTTGGTTTATATTAATGATATTTATTTCTGTGTCGAGCCACCGATCCAGATTGAACTATTTGCGGACGACTGCGTAGTGTACACATCCATAAATAACCAAGAAGACCAAATTAAACTTAATGATGCCTTGCGCTCAATTAACGAATGGTGTATAAGGTGGGGACTAAAAATAAATCGTTCAAAAACAAATTCCGTTACGTTTACCAACAAAACGTTACCCCTTCATTTCACATATTTCATAGGAAATGCTGCAATCACGAGAACCGATCGGGTTAAATATCTGGGAGTTACACTTACCAGTAACCTCAGTTGGGAAACGCACGTTGAAAATGTGTGTTCGGGTGCACTGAAGAAATTATCCTTTTTGAAAAGAAAACTGCGTAACACTCCTCCCACGTTAAAACTAAAAGCGTATAAAGCCCTCGTGCGACCAAAATTGGAGTATGCCGACATTATTTGGAGCCCTTGGCAACAATATTTGATTAAGAAAATAGAAAGGGTCCAAAATTTAGCTCTGCGCTTTATATATTCCGCTTACTCCCGACAACATAGTGTAACTAATCTACGTAATAGGGCAAGCCTACAAATACTAGAACAGCGCAGGATAATATCCAGATTAAAATTCGTCTACCAACTTGATCACGGGGATTTTAAATTATCACGGGAACGATACCTTCAGCAGCCTTCTAAACTTTCAGCTAGGACAAATCACAACAAAATGTTTAGGCAGCCACCTAGCCACATTAATGCCCACAAGTTCGCTCTCTTTCCTCGCGCAATTTTTCATTGGAACGCATTACCTGCGGAAGTAGTGAATGCTGCCTTGACGGCTTCATTCACTCAACAGATAGAAAAGATTAATTTCACCATATAAGTGATGTATGCAGAAAATAGTGTCATTTGAGTGCAAATCATCCGGCTACAAATGTTGAAAATATTCTTAGTTGAGCGCAGTTCTGTTGAACAGCGAGAAAATATATTTGACTTTTCTGTACTTGATAGTTATGTATTTTTTCATTTATGCCCTGTACTCCAGTGTATTACTAGTTATTGCTTAAATGTATTGTTTGTATCCCACTCCTGCATGGGCCCGGGTAGGGCCTGCAGTATCTGTAAATAAATAAAAAAAATAAACACAACTGTAGCAAAAAACTTTATAATATTAAAGAGATTTCATTAAATCACTGAATAATTGCATTCAGGTATATGTATCATTTACATAACCTGATTCATGTGTCATCATCATCATCATCATCATCAGCCTGACTACGTCCACTGCAGGACAAAGGCCTCTCCCATGTTCCGCCAGTTAACTCGGTCCTGTGCTTGCTGCTTCCAATTTATACCTACAAACTTCTTAATCTCATGTGCCCACCTAACCTTCTCTCTCCCCCTAACCCGCTTCCCTTCTCTGGGAATCCAGTCAGTTACCCTTAATGACCAGCGGTTATCCTGTCTACGCGCTACATGCCCTGCCCATGTCCATTTCTTCTTCTTGATTTCAGCTATGATATCCTTAATCCCCGTTTGTTCCCTAATCCACTCTGCTCTCTTCTTGTCTCTTAAGGTTACACCTACCATTTTTCTTTCCATTGCTCGCTGCGTCGTCCTCAATTTAAGCTGAACCCTCTTTGTAAGTCTCCAGGTTTCTGCTCCGTAGCTAAGTACCGGCAAGATACAGCTGTTATATACCTTCCTCTTGAGGGATAGTGGCAATCTACCTGTCATAACTTGAGAGTGCTTGCCGAATGTGCTCCACCCCATTCTTATTCTTCTAGTTACTTCAATCTCGTGGTTCGGCTCTGCGGTTATTACCTGCCCTAAGTAGACATAGTCTTTTACAACTTCAAGCGCACCATTACCTATCTCGAAGCGCTGCTCTTTGCCGAGGTTGTTGTACATTACTTTCGTTTTCTGCAGATTAATTTTAAGACCCACTTTTCTGCTCTCCTTGTCTAACTCCGTAATCATGAGTTGCAATTCGTCCCCCGAGTTACTCAGCAATGCAATGTCATCGGCGAAGCGCAGGTTACTAAGGTATTCTCCATTGACTCTTATCCCTAACTGTTCCCATTCTAGGCTTCTGAAAACCTCCTGTAAGCACGCGGTAAATAGCACTGGGGAAATTGTGTCCCCCTGCCTTACACCCTTCTTGATTGGTATTCTGTTGCTTTCTCTATGAAGCACTATGGTAGCAGTTGATCCCCTGTAGATTTCTTTCAGAATGTTTATATATACTTCATCTACGCCCTGATTCCGCAGTGTTTGCATGACGGCTGATATTTCTACTGAATCAAACGCCTTCTCGTAATCTATGAAGGCTATGTATAGTGGTTGGTTATACTCTGAGCATTTCTCTATTACCTGATTGATAGTATGAATGTGGTCAATTGTTGAGTAGCCTGTTCGAAATCCTGCTTGTTCCTTTGGTTGATTGAATTCTAATGTTTTCTTTACTCTGTTAGCAATTACCTTTGTAAATAGCTTGTATACTACAGAGAGCAAGCTGATCGGATTCATGTGTATGCTCACTTTATTGAACATTCGTAATACTAAAAGGGAGGATTGACACAAAAATTTTACACATTGCTTTCTTTGTTGATGTCTGCCCACTAATCACTGCGGCAAACGTCGTTCTCCTTGAACGTGCGACGATTCCTGTTTTCAGAAGGGTTGCAAAGAGGGCTAGTTGGTACAGATTCATATTGAATTTTGGCAGAGCAAACTAATGGCACACAAACAAGTGAACACTGAAACTTGTACTTATTGACAGAAGATGTGTATACCAGAAGAAACTTGAGGAGAGAGGAAAATGTGAGAGGGAATGGTCTGCCAAAATTCAGTGTAGTTCAAAATTGAGATCTCGCGATCTCAAAGCAGTATAGCCAGACAGAACTATCAATGCTATCAGGACACGTGCAAAAATTCAGGTACGCAAACACACTTTGTGCAATGGGTAGACAATAGACCTCTCCCTGTTTGTAAACAGTGTGACGTCACTGCGGGCACCAAGCTCACCATACCCTCTTTCGGAGCAGGTGCTGGTTGGCAAGAAAGTTCCGCCGGCGGCATCTTTGTGCATAGAAGAGCTGTGTGCCTGCATTTTTTCGACAGAAGTTTCTACATTGCCATGTTCTAAAGCCACAACTTCTGAAAAGGGGGTCGAGGAATGGTCACTGCTTATAGTGTGGAAATTTGCTCGTCGTAGATGGATGGATAGAGAAACTTTAGAGTACTGAGAGATGCGACTGTCCCGCAATGGGCTTCACCCACGTGGATGGCAGCCACGAAAAAATCTGATCTATTTCTAAACCGAAAGCTTTGAATGTACACGGTAACTGACACTCAAAGAAATATTTGCCCAGCATGGATTTAAACTTACTTCTATTGTGACATGTGCAATGTAGTTTTAAATGAGTTACAGCATTGGTGGCAGCATGGTTTTGAGCTGCTGTGCACGACATCACGGATATGATTCTCACTCATTGCACAAAATCTGATGGGAGATGAATGAAAAAAAGAAACATTTCTTGCCGTGCGTTAGGCTTAGGTTAACATATTTTCAGGAAAATTAAAGTGAAATTCTGCCGCTGCATTTCTCAATCACCTCGTGAAAACTCATTTGATGTAAAACCCAACAACTTAATTATATAGAATATTATTTGGCACACTTACCTTGCTGCATTTGACACCTATAACGTGTTTTCGTACTTACATTGCTTCTTTAGGCCTGATACACAAACTTCTAATGCGCATTGTCACCTCATAAGGATCAAGCCGTAATCGGCTTGATCCTTATGGCTATTAAACGCCTTAACAGTACAAAGTAGATAAGAAATTGAAATCTCGGCTGTTTTTATTAACACGTATCAGGTATCTGATAATACGAGTTATAGCCATGGTAAAGCGTATATGCAGATTCGGCAACGCCTCAACATGCTCATTGGTAATCGCATATTTCACCCGAAGATCATGCACTTAAATAACTTAAATAAAGTTTTTTCATTCCAAAATAAAGTTTTTTCATTAAAAAAAAATAAAGTTTTTTTATTCCAATCCATTCATCATGCACTTTTTTTTTTCCCCTGCCGTGCATACGACGATTTATCCACTCACAGATGACTGCGTCAAATGCATTTTTACCTTGACTAAAATGTCAGATCGTAAAGTTTCAACGACAACCGGTTATTACAAGAGGGCTCCACCTTCACCAGAAAAAATATTTGTAATAAAGTTTTGCAATACAACCAGCTCACAACGAATACCAGTGTTTTCGCAAACAGGGTGCACCATCTTATTCATACATCACACACAACGCTTAATATTCCCAGTTTCACCATCCGTAAAGGTGAACCATTATTTCCGATACCTTTCAACGCACACTACACGCCACACTCAACACTGCACATTTTCGAAGACGATGCCACTGTTCCTTGCACAGGTCGCCACGTGTGTTCACTTCTTCGAGATAAACAGCCAGCCAGCTTGGCAAATATTTTATCACGCACTTTACCACACACCTGGATGTTCTCTGACATATACCAAGCTAATGTTGCCACTGTGAGATGAAGATTAAGTTTTCAAAAAGGAAAAAAAAACTTGCCCCAAGCACCGAGTGAGTGCACCCAACTCAGCCGCCAACGGGAGTGTTTTGCCAACCACCGCCTTGCACGTGCGCCGGTGATGTCACACTGTGACGTACCCCGGTAGATGTCTATTGTAAACCTGGTGCAGGCTTGGGTGCATTGTAGAAACCACGTTCAATGAACAGGTATTCGAACGAGTCGCATGATTTAACACCACAACTATTCTTCACGGGCCTATCTTCATATAGCTTTCTTGTCCATTTTTGAACCTATATGCTGAAATTTTTTGCTGTAGGAAAAAACGTCAACATAAAATTTTCTGCACATTTTTTTTCCCTTTGTGAAAACCAGGTTTGGGTAGTATCAAGAGTATCATGATAGTATTTCTGAGATAAGTTTGAGTACAGTTGAGCCCCTTTATAAGAGGCATGCTTAGGGCAGCAATTCTTGTTTTTTATATGTGATGTCTCTTATAAGCAGAGTACCATATACGCAATAACGCTTCGACTTAGGCAAGTTGGTACGTTCTCGGATAGGCGTGATTTAGACAAAGACTAAAGAGACATACAGAACACACAGGAGCGCCGACTTTCAACTGAGTTTAGTTGCACTTCAGCAATCTTTTTTATGTGCCAAAAGCTGCCTGTTACCTATACACAAAAGAGCAAAATAAAAGACAATGAAAAGCAGAACCCAAGATATTTAAGCAAAAATAAAATAAAATACAAATGCCTACTTCCCTTTGAAAGCGTTGATTCGAAACTCTTCAAGAGAGGAATAGTTGTTATGAATTGTCTCCAGTCCACGCTAACAAAATCCTGTGAACATTGCATGAATGAAAGCTTCAAAGATCAGGTAACCTGTTTGAGCAGTGCAGGGTACCCATCTTTCCTGGTATCTGAGGTTTCCAAATCGTTGCTTCAAAAGTCTAAGCGGTCTGACAAGGAAAAACAACAAATCGAAAGAAGCAGGTACAAGCGATGCCCTACATGCATAAAATTTCACACAATATCAAGAGGGTAGCTTCAAAGCTACCCTCTTGATATTGATATGAACTCTTGATATGAACTTGATGTTCAAGTTGTCTTCTCAGCCCCGTGTAAGCTGTCGAAATTGTGCAGCATGACTAATCAGCAAGCGTTACCCCAATGCTTGGCTCGGCACAAAAAACAGGTTCACAGAATGTGTAGCAAATGTGCTTTATGACATTCTCCTAAGCCGTGACTGCTGTTGCATAGGGCAGATGTTTTAATGAACGTGCAAAAGAGCACAACTCGAATGTACGCAATAAAGCCACCTAGCCAAGCACTATAAGCGTTGTGGCTGCACACCAAATTTCAGTGGCACCCAACTTTTTAAAATAGCCATAGATAGGACTGAACGCGAACTTGTTGAAGCGTTTTTGTATTGAAAAAAGCTGGTGATCAATGTGTAAGCATGCTTTCTGTTACACTAATGGACGTTGAGTTCCTTTTTAGATGATTTCGTTTGATGTGTCATTTCACTCTCACATGATTTTCTTTCTGGTTTTGGTTTTTTATTTTTCTTGACGCTTGTTTTTCTTGACACAAATGATACAAATTAGTTTGTTATTCACAGAGCGTAGTTTGTCACCCCTGCGCTGGGTTGTTTTAATTTACTTTGGTACGTTCCTGGGTATCTTTTTATTGGTTTTGTCAGCTTTTGGTTATGTATAGCTCGGGTTTCGCTGAGAGCGCAAGAAGGTTGTTGGTTACAGTAACTGACGCCGATATCTGTTCTCTAGGTTGTTATGCATTGCTGTTTCATCCTCATGTGCTTTCCATGTTATTTGATCACTTCTTCTTTTAGACACCCACATTACATATCACCAGGACAAGTTAGACATTTATCGCCATGCGCTTGGTCGGCTTTTATTTTGAAGGGGCCGTTTTTTTAAGTATAAATCATGTGCTATCTTCGTTTCGAAGATCAGTTTATCTTGTGTGATATAGGTGTGTAATATCTTTGATATTTGGTCCGTCTGTAAGCATTTGAATTTTTTTTTATTTTTGCTTATAGATCTTGGGTTTCTGTTTATATCGTCTTTTATCTTGCTCTTCTGTGTATAAGTTAATACAGGCAGATTTCGGCACATAGAAAGGCTTGTTCAACTGCAAATAAACTCAGTTGTAAGTCAGCGCTTGTCCATATTCTCTGTGTCTTCTTGGTCTTCATCCAAATCACGCTGAAGCCTATCCAAGTGCCACATATTGGTACTTGCAATTATGTAATTATTACTTGTACTGTATATTGTAAGTCCTCCCTTGGTTAGGTTTTAATGATTCTGAGGGTAGTGTAATAAACAAAAATTTGACTGCAAGATTCAATGCTCTGCAACTTTGTTGACTGCATTACGTTGCTCCAATTAAAGTCCTTGCGGCATATAAGCTTCCCTGAAACAAAGTATTCTTGTATCTGTAATGCTGTATTTCTATTCCAGAATGCTTTTTGCAACTTTTTTCGGAAGTATCTCCCAAATACCCAGCTACATCAAAGGTTGTGTATCTCAGTATCTGTATTTCAGGCTTTCAACACAAGTATTTCCATATCTGTATTCTGGAATTTTTTTACAAGTATTTCTGCCCAGCCCTGGTGTAAATACATGCACATACAAGGTTGTTGTCATTTTTTTGCAGCTTTAGTAGTGTATATATTTCCCTTTTTCATTCACAAAAACTTTAGAGCAGCGAGCACCAGAACATTGGTCAGAAAGCCTGCATCTGGCAGGCTAGTTATTTATTTTGAAAAAAAAAAAAAAAACACATGCCATTTCGTGGCAACATGACTTCTTAACAGCTGAATTCAGAAGGTTGACTACAATACTCGATACTTCAAAATGATAAGATGAATAATCTAAAATTGGTTTCATTGAATGGGGAGAATTAAAACTTGCACAAATGATTTGCATTAAAAGTTAGCTCAAGATAAAGAAACGGCAGTGTATTATTTTGCGGAACCTCATGCGTGAAACACAATCAATTCATTCTCTTGTTGCTTGAAGATTTATCTAATCTCAACCCGGATCTGTCTCACAGAAGCAGAATCATTAGCTTGAGTTAATCATCCACATATACCTGTAAACATTGTTTACAAGGCTAATTAGTGCCATTTTTAGGGCACCGTCCAAATAACTTAAGACATCACACAGGATATGTGCAACACGAAAGCCTGTGCAAATGTTGAATTTTCTGATGTAAAGCCTATCCCCCCCTCCAAATTACTTGCGTATAGTTGATATAAAAAAAAAAAGAATGGTTTCATAAAGTTATCACCAAACATCAGAGATCATGCATATGTTGATCAAGCAAAGGTGCTCATTTTCCTGGGCGATACTGTCTCCAAGGTTTAGGGTGCATGAGTAAAACAAGTTGAATAAATGCTAAAATGACTGGTATTGGACATTTTTCGTTTAACCACATTGTCGAATTGTTGACAAACAAAAAAAATGTTATGTCTATTTGCTTTGCATATAAGCAAACAGTTTTTGCTTATAGGAGGTGTATGTTCTCATACCTCATATGTGAGTGGTATAAAATTTGTGGTACACATTGCTGTGTGTAGTTTTCTAATAGACCATTACTTCTTGGTTTTTCATGTGGGACTGTGAAAACTTTCTCTTTCGGGGCTGTTTTTCTGCTTTTTGATGTAAGCCATAATTTTTCAGTCCATTGCAATATGGGAAAGGGTGTGTCAGTGCTTCGAGGAAATGTGCCAGGACGAAACCACACCAACTGGTGGAAGTGCCAATTTGTCAACGAGACTTCACCAGTGATGAACCCACTGCCTGCCAGTATGGAGGACATCTGTTGTGAACAATTTGCCTGAAACGGGGATGTGCTGTGAAGATGCTTGTAGGAACACCGCTACTATTCTGTCTTTCGCTGCTTTTCAAGCTTAAATCTTCTAGTTGATGCACAGTTATCAACATCTGTATTTTATTGTTATTCATGAATGCCATAGTGAATAAAAAACATTGTGTCATGAACAGACAGGAGCATGTCATGCAGTACCCTACAGAGGATCGCTGTCCTGCTACTAAGCAGATATCATGTTTTGATGAGGCAGAGCACACAAACACTGGGGCACCACATACTTTGAGCACCTTCCGAGAATTCCGCAAGTGTTAAAGTGGTTAGAGCATCCACATCCGATGCAGAGGTGATCAGTGTTGTAAGCAGTCATTTATCAGATGTGTAGCCTCTCTTTCCAACAACGCTGAGCCCTTGTAGGTTGCAAAAACTGGCCTCTCCCTTCACACACACACACACACACACACACACACACACACACACACGCACGCACGCACACGCACACACACACACACACACACACATTGTGAGGAACCGGTTTATTCCGCCAGGCTCGAGCTCAATCACGCCGGTGATGATATTCCTAGATGAAGAAGATGTACAGGTGATGATGATTACAAAGAGAATAAAGAGTCATTCGCTTGTCGCGCTCACACTAATTCCCCCGCGCGGTGAAAGCGGCCGCCTGGTCGCTTGACAGTATTATGAAATGTGTCGCGCATAAGGCTTTAAACGAGATACGTGCACTATCTCTGTTCCTCGGCAACGATGATCAGGACTAGCGCTAAGAGGAGAAACGCGGTAATTGACAGGAGATGTCTGTTCGACCACCGTGTATGGCCCAATGAAGCGACTGATGAATTTGTCGCATAGGCCGGGGACGCGTAGTGGAGTCCATAGAAGAACTTCGTCACCAGGGGAAAAACTCACAACACGGCGAGACGAGTCGTAGCGAGATTTTCGAGTGTCTTTAGAGAGGCCGGTGTTAACACGGGCCTGGTGACGGCAGTGTGCGAGACGAGATAGGAATTCTTGAGAGAAAGGAGCCGTTGAGGGTCCAGGGGCCGAAAGGAGACATCCAGAGCGAAACTCGGCGAGCGACCATGGACGAGAAAAAATGGAGAAAAGCCGGTAGTGCGTTGAGCAGCCGCATTATAGGCGAATGTCACGAAGGGTAGAATTGCATCCCAGTTCGTGTGGTTGGGGTGAATGTACATAGCGATCATGTCCGATAGGGTCCGATGAAACCGTTCAGTCAATCCGTTGGTCTGCGGGTGGTAGCTAGAAGTGGTCTTATGAACAGTGTTCGAGACATGCAAAACTTCCTCGACAATGGAAGATAGGAAGACTTTGCCACGATCACTGAGGAGAATGGGTGGAGCTCCAAGACGCAAAAAGATGTGGCGAAGAAAGAAATCGGCGATCTCAGTGGCAGTCCCAGATGGTATAGAAGCTGTTTCTGCGTAGCGGGTAAGGTGGTCGACTGCCGTGACAATCCAGCGATTCCCATTGGACGATATAGGAAGAGGGCCATACAAGTTGATTCCAACGACTTCAAAAGGTGAGGCGGGACAAGGAAGAGGTTGCATTAAGCCAGCCGGAGCAGTTGTCGGTCGTTTTCGCCGTTGGCAATGGACACAGGAGGCGACGTACTTAGCGACGGCTGAAGAGAGGCCAGGCCAAAAACAACGACTTCGTATTTTGTCGTAAGTCTTGTGGTAGCCTAGATGAGCAGCGGTTGGATCATCATGAAAGGCTTCCAGAACTTCACGTTGCAGAGAACGTGGGATGATGGGTACCCACTTGTTGCCATCGATGTGGTAAATGTAGCGACATAAAGCATCACCGGCAAGCTTAAATTGTTTAAGTTGTCGACGGAGTCTGGCGTTTGGAGGAGTAGTAGAGCCGGTCAAGCGGTCAACAATGGTGCGGCAGTACGGGTCGGCACGTTGTTGTGAAACAAGGACGGATAGGGTGGCAGGTGATGAACTTAGCACTGCGATTGGAGAGGTGCTGTTGTTTTGGAGTATCGATGGTGAATTGCTTCCGCTGGGCAAAGGACAGCACGATAGAGCATCAGCATCTTGATGCTTCTTCCCAGATCTGTAGGCGACATCGAAATCATACTCCTGTAAGCGAAGCGCCCAGCCACCAAGGCGACCCGATAAGTTTTTCAGCGATGAAAGCCAGCACAGGGCGTTATGCTCGGTCACGACGGTAAAATGACGGCCGTGAAGATATGGTCGGAATCTTTGCACTGCCCAAACAACAGCAAGGCACTCCTGCTCGGTCATAGTGTAGTTCTTTTCTGGAGCGGTAAGAGTACGACTTGCGTAAGCAACGACGCGTTCGCGTAAGTTTTTGTTACGCTGCAAGAGTAACGCACCAAGACCATGACTACTTGCGTCGGTGTGAAGGATGGTGGGTGCGGTGGAATCGAAGTGGCACAGTACCGGATCCGGCGTGAGGGCTTGCTTCAATGCCGTGAAAGCGCTTTCGCAGTCTTCGGACCAAATGAAGGGGACGTTCTTTGCGAGGAGTTGATGGAGCGGAGACGCAAGTTCCGCGAAACCACGTATGAAGCGCCGGAAGTAAGAAGATAACCCAAGAAAGCTGCGCAGGTCCTTCTGACGTAGTGGACGAGGAAAATCGAGGACAGCGGCAAGCTTCTCGGGGTCGGGCCGAATTCCTTTTTTGCTGACAAGGTGGCCGAGAACCTTGTTTGTCTTGCTAGCAAAGGTACATTTCTTGGTGTTAAGCTGTAGACCGGCTTTTGCAAGGCATGTGAGGACTTCGTCAAGACGTTGTAGATGCTGCGAGAACGTGGATGAAAACACTACTATGTCATCGAGATAACACAGACATGTTTTCCATTTCAAACCACGCAATACGCCGTCTATCATGCGTTCGAAGGTGGCGGGCGCATTACAGAGTCCAAAAGGCATCACATTGAACTCGTACAACCCATCTGGCGTTGAAAAGGTGGTCTTCTCTTTATCAGACTCCGACATTGGTATCTGCCAGTCGAGGCTGGAAAAATACTCTGCGCCCTGTAATGAATCCAGTGCATCGTCGATCCGAGGGAGGGGATAAACATCCTTGCGCGTTATTTTGTTTAGCGCACGGTAATCGACGCAGAAACGCACTGTCCCATCTTTCTTTTGAACGAGAACAACTGGGGATGACCAGGGACTCGAGGAAGGACGTATGATGTTGCGTCGTAGCATGTCTGAGACGTTTTCCTCGATGATCTTGCGTTCTGCCTGAGACACGCGATATGGACGCCGATGTACAATACGAGAGCCGTCAGTCTGGACGCTGTGAGTAGCGGTGGTAGTCATGCTGAGGGCGGCCGAGTTCACGTCAAATAGAGAACGGTGTCTATTTAACAGGGCGAGCAAATCTTCAGTTTGATCAGGTGTTAAGTCATTGCTTATTGTCGGCGACACAGGTGTGGCAGAGGCATTGAATGGCAATGATTGCGACTTCGGGACATCGTTGTGGTTGTTGTTCGGAAGAGTAACAATCGCAACAGGCTCACTGTCGACCGCGCAAGATACTGTTGAGCCACAGGGGAGCAGTACACACTCGGGCGTTTGATTTATGGCGGTTAGGTACGTACACCCATCGAAGAAGCGAATAAGCCCCGGTGTGATCACAATGCCCCTACGTAGGGTATGACCGTAATGGAGAATTAGTACGTCACCATCCACAATGTCGGTGCAATTAACACTTATAATTTCTTCGATGTATGGCCGAAGTACATAATCTGACTTGGTGACAAGGCGGATGCGTTCATCTTGTTCAAGCGGAGAAGAGTCAGTGGCGTTTAGATGCAGGAGGCGCTGATGACATGATATGAAAGCGGACGCAGAAGACAAGAAATCCCACCCAAGAATGAGAGCGTGGGTGCACTCATGAAATACCGCGAAAACAATGTGATGACGAATGCCTTCTATGCAGACACGAACAGTACACTGTGCAAGTGGACGAATGAGAGCGTTGGTCGCCGCACGTAGAGGTGGGCCGCCATAAGGTGTGGTGACTTTTCGAAGGCGGGAACAAAAATCAGCACGAATAATCGAAACGGCAGCGCCAGTGTCTACAAGAGCCTCAACACGTACACCTTCTACAAACACTACTATCAAATTCGATGGCCGCTCTGGAGGAATTGTTAGCTGTCCAAGGGATGCAGTTTCCCCTCCTAAAACTGCATTGGGGAGTTTTCCGCGTGGGCGTTCGTGGAATGGCAGGCGGGCCGTAGAGGCGACACTGAACGGCGACCTGGCGAAGGCGACCTGCGGCGAGACGTACGGGAATTCCCAGGCATGTCCGTGTTGTAAGTAGGTGACGGTGAACGGTAATAGGACGATGGGGAGGGTGGCCGTAAGTAGTTCATGGTCGGACGGAAGCTTCGATGTTCTTCGGGAGCGTAGCCGCGTTGCTCGTCTTGCTGGCGCCTTCGACAAAACCGAGCGATATGTCCTCGATAGCCGCAGTAGTAACAGATTGGTCGAGGTGGGCGTTGAGGTGCGTAGTAAGGTGGTGCACGCACTGGCGGTGATAACGAAGGCACAGGCGTATGGTCTGCTGTTGTAGGCACAGAAACGGTGGGTGCGGCAGAGAGCACGGCAACTTCGGCGTACGTGCGCGTCTGGCGCACGCAGGGACTGTTGGAACACGTCGCACGCAATGCGGAGGCGATCTCTTGTTTAATCAGGTCTCGCAAGCTATCTTTTTCAGGATGTAAAGTAACTTCAGCAGCACAGGAAGAGCAGCGCCCGTGCAGCTCTTCACGAACGATGTCGCGAATAAGCGCACGCAAGTCGAGGGGTGCAGGCAAACGAACGTCGGTGGCATCGTAGCAAAGGCGAAGAGACTGAAGCTCGTCAAGTCGCTGACAGATGGTTATCACGTCCTGGGTGGTGGCAGGATTTTGCGTGGCGAGGGCGTTAAAGGCGACGGTGTTAATGCCTTTAATAATGTGGCGTATTTGGTCGTTTTGAGACATGCCGGTGTTAACGCGCTTGCACAGGTCGTCGCCACGGAGCAAAAAAACCTGCTCCGAATCTACCAGTGAAAAACAGCATAAGAGGTGTAAGATTCACCCGGCAGCTGCGTGCGTTGAGCGAGTTTCTTCTTTGCTGCCTCAGTGCGAACGGCAGGAGCACCAAATACCTGACGAATTTGCTGCTCGAAAGTGTTCCAGTCGGGAAGATCCGGGTGGTGGTTCCAGAACCAAGTTTTCGCAACATCGGACAAGTAAAATGGGACGCTGCGCAACTTGTGTGGATTGTCCCACCTGTTCAAATCGCTGACGAGGTCGTAGTTCTTGATCCAGTCTTCGACATCATCGCCTCGGAGACCAGAAAACGCAGGTGGATCACGCAGGCGAGTGTTGTTGGGCGGAGCGGGTGGCGGTGGCTGCAGTAAGACGGCGACGTTGGATGGGCCAGGGTTTTCTTGGGCCGCCATGGCAGGGGGTTGTATGCGACGACCCGAGCGGAGCTCCAGTGAGAGCGGGCGAGAGGACTTGAGGGAACGAAAAGCACAGTCCACCACTTGTGAGGAACCGGTTTATTCCGCCAGGCTCGAGCTCAATCACGCCGGTGATGATATTCCTAGATGAAGAAGATGTACAGGTGATGATGATTACAAAGAGAATAAAGAGTCATTTGCTTGTCGCGCTCACAATATATATATATATATATATATATATATATATATATATATATATATATATATATATATATATATATATATATATATATGAGATATAACAGACAGTAATGCCAAGGAATGTACAGGGGAAGTTATTATAACCAATGGAATGTAAATAAGAAGAAAGAAAAGTGGATGAAAAAATTACCAACTGTGAGCAGGAATCGAACCTACGACCTTCGAATTACGCGTTCGATGCTCTAACCACTGAGCTATCACAGCGGCCCTCCCTCCATCCACTTTTTTGGGTTTATCTGTGAATTTAGAAGTAGGAGCGACAGTCAGTGCCATCTATAAGCCAAACAACGAGTGTGAAAACACTCTTATGCGCATGTTTGGCGTCACGTAGCACGTGAACTTATTATGAGCGGGCAGCTGATTAATTGTCCCTCTTATACAACCTAAACACACCAAGTCTGTCAGTACGAGACCCTCGTTCAATGAAATAAGGGAAAGAAGTGTATGCCTAAGGGCTCGTTTTTCCGTGTTTTAACACAATATTAATGAGATATAACAGACAGTAATGCCAAGGAATGTACAGGGGAAGTTATTATAACCAATGGAATGTAAATAAGAAGAAAGAAAAGTGGATGAAAAAATTACCAACTGTGAGCAGGAATCGAACCTACGACCTTCGAATTACGCGTTCGATGATCTAACCACTGAGCTATCACAGCGGCCCTCCCTCCATCCACTTTTTTGGGTTTATCTGTGAATTTAGAAGTAGGAGCGACAGTCAGTGCCATCTATAAGCCAAACAACGAGTGTGAAAACACTCTTATGCGCATGTTTGGCGTCACGTAGCACGTGAACTTATTATGAGCGGGCAGCTGGTTAATTGTCCCTCTTATACAACCTAAACACACCAAGTCTGTCAGTACGAGACCCTCGTTCAATGAAATAAGGGAAAGAAGTGTATGCCTAAGGGCTCGTTTTTCCGTGTTTTAACACAATATTAATGAGATATAACAGACAGTAATGGCAAGGAATGTACAGGGGAAGTTATTATAACCAATGGAATGTAAATAAGAAGAAAAGTGGATGAAAAAATTACCAACTGTGAGCAGGAATCGAACCTACGACCTTCGAATTACGCGTTCGATGCTCTAACCACTGAGCTATCACAGCGGCCCTCCCTCCATCCACTTTTTTGGGTTTATCTGTGAATTTAGAAGTAGGAGCGACAGTCAGTGCCATCTATAAGCCAAACAACGAGTGTGAAAACACTCTTATGCGCATGTTTGGCGTCACGTAGCACGTGAACTTATTATGAGCGGGCAGCTGATTAATTGTCCCTCTTATACAACCTAAACACACCAAGTCTGTCAGTACGAGACCCTCGTTCAATGAAATAAGGGAAAGAAGTGTATGCCTGAGGGCTCGTTTTTCCGTGTTTTAACACAATATTAATGAGATATAACAGACAGTAATGCCAAGGAATGTACAGGGGAAGTTATTATAACCAATGGAATGTAAATAAGAAGAAAGAAAAGTGGATGAAAAAATTACCAACTGTGAGCAGGAATCGAACCTACGACCTTCGAATTACGCGTTCGATGCTCTAACCACTGAGCTATCACAGCGGCCCTCCCTCCATCCACTTTTTTGGGTTTATCTGTGAATTTAGAAGTAGGAGCGACAGTCAGTGCCATCTATAAGCCAAACAACGAGTGTGAAAACACTCTTATGCGCATGTTTGGCGTCACGTAGCACGTGAACTTATTATGAGCGGGCAGCTGATTAATTGTCCCTCTTATACAACCTAAACACACCAAGTCTGTCAGTACGAGACCCTCGTTCAATGAAATAAGGGAAAGAAGTGTATGCCTAAGGGCTCGTTTTTCCGTGTTTTAACACAATATTAATGAGATATAACAGACAGTAATGCCAAGGAATGTACAGGGGAAGTTATTATAACCAATGGAATGTAAATAAGAAGAAAGAAAAGTGGATGAAAAAATTACCAACTGTGAGCAGGAATCGAACCTACGACCTTCGAATTACGCGTTCGATGCTCTAACCACTGAGCTATCACAGCGGCCCTCCCTCCATCCACTTTTTTGGGTTTATCTGTGAATTTAGAAGTAGGAGCGACAGTCAGTGCCATCTATAAGCCAAACAACGAGTGTGAAAACACTCTTATGCGCATGTTTGGCGTCACGTAGCACGTGAACTTATTATGAGCGGGCGAGACCCTCGTTGAACGAGGGTCTCGTACTGACAGACTTGGTGTGTTTAGGTTGTATAAGAGGGACAATTAATCAGCTGCCCGCTCATAATAAGTTCACGTGCTACGTGACGCCAAACATGCGCATAAGAGTGTTTTCACACTCGTTGTTTGGCTTATAGATGGCACTGACTGTCGCTCCTACTTCTAAATTCACAGATAAACCCAAAAAAGTGGATGGAGGGAGGGCCGCTGTGATAGCTCAGTGGTTAGAGCATCGAACGCGTAATTCGAAGGTCGTAGGTTCGATTCCTGCTCACAGTTGGTAATTTTTTCATCCACTTTTCTTTCTTCTTATTTACATTCCATTGGTTATAATAACTTCCCCTGTACATTCCTTGGCATTACTGTCTGTTATATCTCATTAATATTGTGTTAAAACACGGAAAAACGAGCCCTTAGGCATACACTTCTTTCCCTTATTTCATTGAACGAGGGTCTCGTACTGACAGACTTGGTGTGTTTAGGTTGTATAAGAGGGACAATTAATCAGCTGCCAGCTCATAATAAGTTCACGTGCTACGTGACGCCAAACATGCGCATAAGAGTGTTTTCACACTCGTTGTTTGGCTTATAGATGGCACTGACTGTCGCTCCTACTTCTAAATTCACAGATAAACCCAAAAAAGTGGATGGAGGGAGGGCCGCTGTGATAGCTCAGTGGTTAGAGCATCGAACGCGTAATTCGAAGGTCGTAGGTTCGATTCCTGCTCACAGTTGGTAATTTTTTCATCCACTTTTCTTTCTTCTTATTTACATTCCATTGGTTATAATAACTTCCCCTGTACATTCCTTGGCATTACTGTCTGTTATATCTCATTAATATTGTGTTAAAACACGGAAAAACGAGCCCTTAGGCATACACTTCTTTCCCTTATTTCATTGAACGAGGGTCTCGTACTGACAGACTTGGTGTGTTTAGGTTGTATAAGAGGGACAATTAATCAGCTGCCCGCTCATAATAAGTTCACGTGCTACGTGACGCCAAACATGCACATAAGAGTGTTTTCACACTCGTTGTTTGGCTTATAGATGGCACTGACTGTCGCTCCTACTTCTACATTCACAGATAAACCCAAAAAAGTGGATGGAGGGAGGGCCGCTGTGATAGCTCAGTGGTTAGAGCATCGAACGCGTAATTCGAAGGTCGTAGGTTCGATTCCTGCTCACAGTTGGTAATTTTTTCATCCACTTTTCTTTCTTCTTATTTACATTCCATTGGTTATAATAACTTCCCCTGTACATTCCTTGGCATTACTGTCTGTTATATCTCATTAATATTGTGTTAAAACACGGAAAAACGAGCCCTTAGGCATACACTTCTTTCCCTTATTTCATTGAACGAGGGTCTCGTACTGACAGACTTGGTGTGTTTAGGTTGTATAAGAGGGACAATTAATCAGCTGCCCGCTCATAATAAGTTCACGTGCTACGTGACGCCAAACATGCGCATAAGAGTGTTTTCACACTCGTTGTTTGGCTTATAGATGGCACTGACTGTCGCTCCTACTTCTAAATTCACAGATAAACCCAAAAAAGTGGATGGAGGGAGGGCCGCTGTGATAGCTCAGTGGTTAGAGCATCGAACGCGTAATTCGAAGGTCGTAGGTTCGATTCCTGCTCACAGTTGGTAATTTTTTCATCCACTTTTCTTTCTTCTTATTTACATTCCATTGGTTATAATAACTTCCCCTGTACATTCCTTGCCATTACTGTCTGTTATATCTCATTAATATTGTGTTAAAACACGGAAAAACGAGCCCTTAGGCATACACTTCTTTCCCTTATTTTATATATATATACATATATATATATATATATATATATATATATATATATATATATATATATATATATATATATATATATATATGCAGAATAACAACTTCAGCTGCCGCAATGTTATAATTATGAAAGTAGATGTGCTTTCACATAGCAACTGTTTATTCTGCCGACATTTTGACGGGAGCTCCGTCTTTTATACCTTGAAAAAGACGGGGCTCCCGTCGAAATGTCGGCAGAATAAACAGTTATGTGAAAGCGCATCTACTTACATATGTTTATATATATATATATATATATATATATATATATATATATATATATATATATATATATATATATATATATATATATATATAAGGAAAGAAGCGTATACCTAAGAGCTCGTTTTTCCATGTTTTTACACAATATTAATGCGATCTAACAGACAATAATGCCAAGGAAAGTATAGGGGAAGATATTAGACCAAATTGTAAAGTAAATATGAAGAAAAGTGGGTGAAAAAATAACTTGCCGAGGGCAGGATCCGAACCTGCGACCTTCGAATGACGCGTTCGATGCTCTACCACTGAGCTACCACGACAGCTATCCCCCCAGCCACTTTATTGGGTTTATATGCGACTTTTAAACGTAGGAGTGCCAGTCAGTGCCACCAGTAGCCATGGCGGCAAGTGTGGCACACTCTTTTGAGCCTGTTTGGCGTCGCGTAGCACGTGAACTTGTTACGAGTGGGCAGCTGACCAATCGTCCCTCGTATACAACCTAAAGGCTATGTATATATATATACATATATAAGGGAAAAAAGTGTATACCTAAGGGCTCCTTTTTCCGTGTTTTAACACAATATTAATGAGATCTAACAGACAGTAATGCCAAGGAATGTACAGGGGAAGTTATTAGAACCAATGAAGTGTAAATAAGAAGAAAGAAAAGTGGATGAAAAAATAACCAGCCGTGAGCAGGAAAGGTCGTAGGTTCGATTCCTGCTCGTGGCTGGTTATTTTTTCATCCGCTTTTCTTTCTTCTTATTTACATTCCATTGGTTCTAATAACTTCCCCTGTACATTCCTTGGCATTACTGTCTGTTAGATCTCATTTATATACATATATATAGATATATATAATCTACGTAAATATATATATATATATTATGAATATAATATATATATACATACATATATACATAGATTATAGAGAGTCTGGCTTCGGTTGCCGTAGAATTAAGGAAAAATAAGTATACGCCTCTAAAAAACTGTTTATTGGTGACATTTCGATCGGAGACCGATCTTTATCAGACAAAATTTAGTAGGCTCCGACGCGCTTTTATGCCATCGTCCAGTCAAGAGAGAGAGAAAAAAAAGAAAAATATACATATACCAGTGGCCCAACTACCCATCATGCACTGATAAGCAGCCGAACGACCACGTGTGCGTACTACGCATAGCACGTGCATTAAAAAAAAGAAAGGAAAAAGAAAAAGAGAAAAACGCACCTGGGCCAGTGGCGATACCACTCATTATACACTGATAAGTAGTGAAACGACCACGTATGCATACTATTAATGGCAGGTGCATTTTGTAAAAAAAAAAAAAACGAGCGGTAAACAACATGCAATCATGGCAAGTTTTTTGGTCCAGGTGACTAAATTAAACAAATTCCAGTGATAAAAAGTTTGACTCGTCAGATTCACCTCTCATCAGCTTTCCCAGTAGCTTGTAAAGAATACCAAAGTACATTCCTTGCGATCATTGTCGCTGTCACATTCCACCTGTTCTCCCCATCCATAGTTGCTCTTGAAGCCTGGTGAGGAGGGCTACGTCAGAACGATGTGATAAAATAAAAAAGAAAAAAAAAGAGAACAGCAAACAAGGGCTACGCGTGTCAAAGCTCCGCACGTGCAGGATAGGCACATGCCAGGTAGCTACGTTCTTTGGTCTGTGGCTCAAGAATATTAAATATATACTGGAGGTTATTTTTCAAGTTTTTACCTCGGAGGTTGAATGTGGAAATTTACTTGGTTGTCTGGTGATTTCTTTGAGGGAGGGGGTGATTTCTTTGAGGGGGGGGGGGTTAAGGATGCTTCGAGAGTGGTCCACCTTTCTCGGAATGCGCGTGCCCATGCCGCACGCCCGAACACATGCTCCGGGCGAAATCAGAAGAAAAGAAAAATGATAATTAAGGAAACCAAAAAAGAGAGAAGAAGAAGAAGAAAAGAAAAAGAAGTAGAAAAAAAGAAAACTAAAACGTTTGGTTAGGATAAATATTATCCTGAATCTTCCAGAGCGCAGATTGAAGAAAGTATGCCTGGAGTGTTATTTAGACTAGCTTTTAATGTATTAAATTTATAAATCATGTATGATTTGTGCTGTTCACGTTCTCTTGTGCTATAGAAACCGCTTTGTAAGAGTGTGACCTTTATGGAATGAAATGGGTGGTTTCCGCAGTTAATATGCTGAGACAGAGGCAGATCCGGAAGTGAATGAACATGTGAACGATGGTTATTGAAGTGGATGCGAAAGGCTGTGTCAGTCTGTCCTATGTATTGAATACCGCATCTTCCGCACTCGAGAAGGTATATTAGATTGGAGCTGTCACAGTTAAGGTTTGAATTAATGAAGTACTTGAAATCAGATTGTGTTCTTTCAGCAACGTCGGTTACCTGTATGTGTTGGCACACTTTGCAGCTGGCTTTGCCACATGGCTGACATCTAGTTATAGACGTTTTATCGGTTTTTGACAGCACAAGATAATCTTTAATGTTTTTGGGGCGTCTATATACCACTCATGGAGGGGAAGGGAAAACTTTTGATAGCCGTT